>NW_024733126.1:8878229-9143229 GCF_018991925.1 Homarus americanus | reverse complement strand
TTCTTCACCACCAATGTTTATATTGGTGATCTTGTTCCGGATCTTAAACCTCTGTAACCACCCAGAGGAAGCAGTAAAGGGTTTGGGCTCTGAAGTTCCCATCTTTCGTGCCACTGCCATGTACAGTTCACGTGCGTAGTCCTTCAAAGAGCGCGTGTCGACCGCCATGTTCCATCGCGCCTGACGCACCAAGTACCTCACAAGTAATTTTTCTGTCTTGAGAAGCACCCGGTTGTGAAAATACTTGATCATAGAAGCACCTGTAGACTTTGTGATCTTCATGTGCTCCTTTATCTTGGTTGAATCCTTCTTTATAGTCCGGATCGTAGATTCGTTGACGCCATGCTGGCGCGCGAGATCAACTTGCCGTGTTCCTTTCTCCAAATCTTGAATAATTTGGTACTTCACCTCGTAGCTTAAGGAACGTCGTGTCTTCTTTGGTTTAGTGCCGCTGGGTCCAGGTAAGGAAAGGTTTCTCTCTGGGGGTGGTGGTCCGGCGGAAGCCATTTTACGGAACAATGGATGCGCGTCTACACGGAGTGGCCTTGAGGGATGAAACTGTTGCGGCTAGGTCAAGCGTCGTCTCTCCTCCCTCCCTCCCTGCCCCGGGTGGACACGTCATAATACTTTAAGCCAATTACAGCTAGCATCAGAGGAGGGTAGGGATGCATGGCCAATCACAGGTCTGATACGTCATATGACGTCAGTGATAACGCAACAAAGACACACTGCGCAACCTTACCGCGCCGCTTGCCCAAGCGGAGGGAGGAGGAGGAGGAGGGAGAGGCAGGCAGGCGGGTGGGGCAAATCTAAAAATAGCGTCGCGCCGGACACACTCCGCGGAATGGCGTTCGCGACCGCGAAATGTGAAAATGTTAGGTTCTGGCAAGGCACCGCGGTAACGGTGAAACGCGGATTGCGGGACCGCTTAATGTGAGGACCAACTGTGTATATATATATATATATATATATATATATATATGTGTGTGTGTGTGTGTGTATATATATATATATATATATATATATATATATATATATATATATATATATATATATATATATATATATATATATATATATATATATATATATATATATATGCTGATAACCACAAGGAAAAAAGAAAACACGAAGTTCCCAAGCGCTTTTGTGTAATTCACATCTTCAGGGGTGTTTTCTTTTTTCCTTGTGGTTATCAGCATATACCTGGAGCACGCGCACTTATAGTGATTTACTTGCATATATATACAGGTAGTCCCCGACTTACGACCACATGGAATTACGTCCATTGGTACTTACGACCTGCTCTGACCGTTCATCCGTCGTGACATACGAACGCAGCAGTCGTGACCAAAAATATTTTCAAATGACGTGTTCATTTTCTATACCGAAACGTTTCCGTCCGGGGCGAGTGGGTGGCTCGTCTCGGGTCGCCTCGTTGGTACACTCGCTCAGTGGAGCGCATTGTTTGTGTTTGGCTATCGTATCCTATACTAATCGCGCTGTGAACTTTCGTTATTATCGTATTTAATTGACTTTATAATGACTGGAATGTGTAAAATTGAGAGTGCTGTTGGTGTTCCAAAAAAAGGAGACAGGGAATTACTTTTGAGATGTAAATGAAGATAATAACAGCATGAGAATGGAAAAACAGTAGCAACAATCTCACGCGACCTAGGTTTCTCACACTCGACTATATCCACTATTCTGAAGGACAAGGAACGTATTCGTGAAGTAGTGAAAGGAACAGTGCCGATAAAGGGAACTATAATATCAAAGAGAAGACAAGGTCCTATTTACGATATGGAAAAATTATTGGTGATATGGATAGAAGACCAGACACAGAAGCGTGCACACTTAAGCCTTCTAACCATACAGGCTAAAGCAAGAAGCCTGTTCCAAAGCCTGAAGGAGCAGGCAGGAGATGAATGTGATCAAACCTTTACAGGAAGTCATAGGTGGTTTGATAGATTTAAAAAACGCTACAGTCTACGCAATGTTAAGGTGAGTGGAGAGGCAGCTAGTGCCGATGTTGGTGCTGCCGAAGCTTTTAAGGAGGAGTTAGATGATGTGATTGTGGAAGGGAATTATTTGCCTGAGCAAATATTCAATGTGGATGAGACTGGATTATTGTGGAAGCGCATGCCTGACCGGACATACAGTTTCAAAGGAGTTAATGAAAATGAAGTTATTTCGGATATTAGTAACAAGATAGTGGAGTTAGGTAAACAGCTGGAGTTAGAAATTGATAATGAAGATGTTGGAGAGTTGGTTGAAAGTGTAGCAGAAGAGCTCAGTAACGAGGATCTTATTGAACTAGATGCACAGAAAATTGCAGAGGAAGAAGAGAGACAAAATGTAGAAGAAGAACCTGCACCCCCCAAAAAGTTTTCAGTGAAACATATGGCAGAGGCATTTGCTACAATTAATAAAGGAATGCAAATGTTTGATGGCATGAATCAAAATTATGAGCGTTATGCCAAAGTTGACAGAATGGTCTAAGAGTCACTAGCTTGCTACAGGGAGATTTATAAGGAAAAGAAAAAGCAAACTGTGCAGTCAAAATTGGACATTTATTTCAAGAAGTCCCCCAGTGCTGTCTCCTCACGCCCTCAAGATGATCCATTACCTTCAACCAGCATGTTTCCACAGCACATAAACCTGTCTGAAGAAAGCGACATTGATGACCCACCCAGCCCTGTCTCCTCTTCTGCTTCTTCCAATTAATATAGTCTCCATGTATCCTGTAAATAGAAAATTATGGGGGCCCCGTGTGCATTTAGCTGACTACATTTAAGGTAAGTGCTCAGTCATACTGTATCCATTCCTCATTATTTATTACGTTTAGTGTACTGCATTTCATTGTAGTTTTTTTTTTTAAATTGGAATTTTTTTTTTTTTTTTGAATTTTTTTTTCTTTTTTTTTTACTAATTTATTGTTTTTTTATTACAAGTATTAATGATATTCTTAATTTCAGGGGTTTAGATGCATATTTATGCACTTTTTACAATTTTTACAATTTTATATTATATTTTTCAGTGTTAAGTGGTTGTATTTGGGGGCCTGGAACGGATTAATCCTATAACGAACGAATGCTATAACGAACAAGGTTCTAGAACCAATTAGATTCGTTATATATATATACAGTTGTACCCCACTTAACGCAGTCAATAAAACCCAGAGGGTACCGTGTTAAGTGAAAACCGCGTTAAGTGAACAACAGAACATATGGGATTAATTCCAATAAAAACTGGCCCATCCCCAAACTCCACTTTTTCCGACACAATACCTATGTTCTAGTAAAAATAACATCTTAATTTTATGATGGTACATGCACACAATTAATACTTAAGAGAAATAGAGAAATACAGTCGCCAAGTTAATGTCCATTCAAATAATGGACTCCACCTCCCTCCCCCTCTTCTCACAGTACACTCACTGGCTCTTCCCTCTGAGAAATTTTGGGGGGAAAACCAGGTATAGTAATAAATAATTCCTCAAACTAAAGTTAGGATAATATAATTGATATATATATATATATATATATATATATATATATATATATATATATATATATATATATATATATATATATATATATATATATATATATATATATATATATATATATATATATATATATATATATTTATATATATTATATATATATGTATATTTATATATATATATACTGTATATATATTTATTTATATATACATATATATATATATATATATATATATATATATATATATATATATATATATATATATATATATATATATATATATATATATATATATATATATATATACAGTATATATATATATATACAGCTCCTCCCCGACTTACGACACTATTTCACTGTACTTTCCAACAAGATTTACATAATCTTTTTTTGTAATCATAAGTAAAGCTAAAGTGCATGGTATATATACTCATAGGTACGGATTATCTCTTTAATTGGGTGCAAGTAATCTTGGGTAAGACTTATCTCGTGAGTTGGATACGATTTGTCGTGGGTACGAATTATCTTGGGTGCGAGATGATCCTGACCCAACAGTAAGCTTGCCCGTGACAGCTGTTAAGTTATGCTGGGGTAAGTTAAGGTTAGTTTAATGTTAGGTTAGTTTGGGTTAGTTTAATGTTAGGTGAGGTTAGTTGGTTTATATTAACGACTGACCCTCGGACGAGTAATTTGTTTTTCTGTTCATTTTTTTGCAAATGAAAATGTTAATTAAAAAAATGCTAATTTACAACAAGAAATGAAGGTCAGATTTGAGTAAAACACAATAATACACCCCAAAATCTTACTTTTGTTTAACCTGAGGACAGCCAATGGGCGAATATTTACCATCATTTCTTGTGCAAATGTTTCGTTTGGGAGATAATTAGGTGCCTAGGCACGCACTACTTTGTCTTTTCGGCGGTAATGCAATGGTGACATCTCATCCCAAGATGTAAACAGCATAATGTTCAGTGGTCCCTCGGTTAACGAACACAATTCGTTCCAGAAGGTCGTTCGATAACCGCAAATTTCGTTAACTGAAACCATTGTTTCAATGGGTTTTGGGTAATTGGTTCCAGCTCACCGAAAATTACATACAAAGTAAAAATAAATGCAGTAAAGTACACTTACTTTGAGGTGTGTATGTAGAAGGCTCCTGGTTGATGATGATGGGAATTAGACGTGGGGGTGGAGAAGGGAGAAGAGAAGGATGTGGGGGTGGAAGAGAAATCACCCCATGCTGCACTGTACTATATATACTGTACTATATATTGTCAATATGTAAAATAAATTTCAGATTGACCAATAATTGTACTGTAAAAACAAAAATAGTTTATGTTCAAGAGAGCCACAAGCAAGATGTCACCTCCACTGACCAGAGATACAAACTGACGCCTTGCTGGGCGAGTCAAGTGGCTGATTGGCACACCAAAAACTAGTTTTCTGTATTATAATTATGTTAAATACAGCAGGTGTTAAAATAACTAAAAAATTTAATATAAAACTTGGAAAATTATTGAATAGTACAACCTTCTTGATATTGACTCAAATGGGAACGAATTTAAGCCCTAGAACTGATTACTGTACAGTGGTCCCTTGGTTAACGAGCACAATCCGTTCTAGAAGGTTGCTCGTTAACTGAAAAACTCGTTAACCGAAACCATTGTTTCAAAGGGTTTTGGGGTACCGGTAATTGGTTCCAGCTCACCGAAAATTGCCTAAATTCAACAAAAAAGGTAGAAAAGTACACTTACTTTGAGGTGTGTATGTAGAAGGCTCCTGGATGATGATGCATTATATATTGTCAATATTTAAAATAAATTTCAAAATGACCAATAATTTGCTTGGAAACAGAGAAAAAACCATTTAGTTGAAGAGAGTCTCAAGCAAGATGTTACCTCCACTGAAAAGACACAAAGACTGATGCCTGTATGGTGTGTTGGCAGGCTGGATGGCATGTTCAATAATTGTTAAAATTACTAAAAAATTTAATATTAAACTTTTAAAATTATTGAATAGTATAAACTTCTTGATATTTACTAAAATGGTAAGGAATTTAAACCCTAGAACCGATTACTGTACTGGCGGATTAATACTACAGCTGGTGGACCGCCAAATGCAAGCGAAAACATGTTCAGGTCAACTCGTAAAAAACTCATTAATCAAGGGATTGCTCGTTAACCGAAGTTAAGAATCTTATGGAAGGTAACTCGTTAACCGAAATCTCGTTAACCGAGGCGCTCGTTAACCGAGGGACCACTGTATTGGCGGACTAATATTCCAGCTGGTGAGCAAGCGAAAACATGTTAACATGATTTTGTAAAAATTTTGTTAACCGAATTTTTGTTCGTTAACCAAATTGAAGATTCTTATGGAAGGTAATTCGGTAACCGAGGGAACTGTATTGTCTAATGGTAGATCCTGCTGCCAGATGCCAACATGAAAATTGTGACCAAGTCCCAGGTTGCTGATCTGACTTTCTGCTTCATTTACACACAATTGCAGGGTCTCAATTGTTTCTCTTACTATTGACAACAGAACATACATATAATGTTTCTCACTTTTGATTTTTTTTTCATTCTTGTACAAATATTTATATTATTATTATTATTTTTATTATTATTATTATTATTATTATTATTATTATTATTATTATTATTATTATTATTATTATTATTAATTTTATTACATTTTTGCACCCCCAGGCACCGATGTGGGTTAGTGACCTGTGCCCGGGTGGGCTAATCCCTGTAAAAAAAACAAAAAACATATTGACGTATTTCAAAACACTGCTGCCCGGACTTGATCAACACTGATGCTCAGTGTATGCTTAAAGCTACGTACACACTGAGATACATTGTTGCCCAACATTGTCTCAGAAAAATCCATATTTGTTGCGCGATTGTCTCGCAACAGTCCCAAAACACTATTTCGGGTGTTTCTTGTTTCCCATCCCATATGGGAAACACCACATAAAGTTTCTCAATTTGGATGCATTTGGCAACCATTTTATTTACACAAAAAGAGTAAAGCAAAAGATGAAAGAAAATTAATGAAAAGGAGACAAAAACAATCAAACAATGAATAGTATTATTGGTAGGTGTCTGTAATTGATATGTGCATGGCACAATAAATGATTTTTCCAGCTTATTTTTTATGCATTTTAATTGAGTATTATTTTCCCCTTTACAATATGTCAAATATTTTAATAAACTTACTTTTACAAATTCCTTCAGGGCATCAATGAGAGCGTCACACACTTCCGGAACGATGGCAGTTATTGACTGTTTTGACACTTTGAAGGTATACATCAGGCTTGTAAATGAGTCCTCACTGGCAAGATACCTTAATGTTACTGCCAGGCATATTTTGGCAGGGATTGAGGCTCAATAGTTTGTATTTTGCTTTGTGATTTTGGGACCAACCATTTTCAGTAATATTTCAAAATTGAAACTGTTCTTAAAAAGTTTCTAAATCCAGCTGCATCTTCTAGTTTCAGGTCTGTCATTAGTTTTTCTTCATATGTTGTTCCTTCATCAAAAAATTTCTTCATCCACCATCGTCTAGGTGTTTTCCTTGCTCTCAGCCTTCTTTCTTCTAAAGAAATAACAACACAGGCACCCGCCACAGTGGCTACTTCTGCATCCACCGACATGAAGTCGACTGCACTTCTTGCCAACGCATGACTCTAACTTGGTCTGGACATGCAACACTGTTGCAAAACAATCACAAGACAGTCCAGCAACAAAGTTTACCGATTGTTTCTGGACTGTTTCGCAACAGTTGCTAGACAATCCAGAAACAATGTTGCTGTGTCTCCCAAGTGTTTCTCGACAGTCTCGCAACTGTTTCTGGAGTGTCTCGCAACAGTCCAGAAACATTGTTGTATGACTGTTTCTAGATAATGTATCTTGGTGTGTATGAGGCCTAAGAATCATTTGGTACGGACAGCTGTTCTCAGGTCCACAAAAAAACGTAAAATTACACCATATCATAGTAAGTTCTTTCTGTTTAATATACCGGGGGGTCCTGGGGGCTCTTGAGTTAGGTTAGGGTAGGTTGGTGATGTCGTCTAACAACGCTTCTGCTGCTTGTTTTTCATTTCAACTAAGGTTAGGTTTAATTTAAAAATAACCACTATTTAATACATTTGCACAAACTATGACAATCTTCACTATAAAATAGTGAAATTGTGGCATTTTTAATAATTAAAAAAAAATCGGCCGCGGGTCAGTCGTCAGTAATTACCGGTTAGTGTAAGGTTAGGTTAGGTTAGCTTGAACTTTTAAATAAACACTTTTTAACACATTTCCATAGCTATGAAAGAGTCCACTATAAAACATAGTGAAATTGCTGTATTTTAAAATTCGTTTTACATGAAAAATCAGCGGCTGTGAAGTCATAAATACTTACAGTAATTACCAACTAGAACCAAATAGAACCTGATCTAACCCTGGACCCCCTGCCATAATAAACAGGTAATGATACCTGGTATTAATGAAAACAACTTTGTTGAAGTGTTATGGTGTCATTTTATGCTCACAGAGCGTAGAATGCCTGCATACCTGGAGCTGGTGGACGCCTGCCCCACAAAAGGTCACAGCCTAAGGTTGAAGAAGCCACAGGTCCAGAAAACTGTGAGGGCAAACTTTTTGGGAGTAGGAATTGTGAACTGTTGGAACAATCTGCCAGGGAGTGTTGTGACGGCTCCGAGGGTGAGCTCTTTCAAGACCAAAATTGACCAACACTGGAACAGGTTCAGATACATTCAGGAGTCAGAACTTGCCAACAGTGTGTAATAGAGATATGACGGATTGCCAAGTGGCTAACGAGCCAGTCAGTGGCGAAGAGGATAAAAGTAACACGCGGTGGCTCGGCAGACTTTTCAGAGGAGTATTTTCTTATTTTTTTTTTTTTTTATGGGGATTACCCCACCCGGGCACAGGTCACTGACCCACATTGGGGCCTGGGTGGCAAAAATGTAATAATAACACTAATAATAATAATAGTAATAATAATTCATAGAAAATAAAATTTATAATAAATACAAAATTGAAAATAAGGGACCACTGTATTATTTTCGCATTTTCGACTTACGACCTGGATTTGGGTCCCTAACCCCGTCGTAAGTCGGGTAGGAGCTGTACTGTAGTACCTATATAACCATTTACTTTATGGGTGATTTAAGGGATTTTCAAGGATAATTTTGACTACTTTATGTGTTTTTGACTTTATGTGCCCTCTTATGAACGTGACCCCTGCATAAGGTGCGACATGACTGTTAAACTACAGGTGCTCCTCCACTTATAAACGAGTTACGTTCCTGAGGCTTGTTTGTAAGTCCAACTATACTCTTGTAGATACCAAACATATTGTAAAAAATGAAAAGATTATGGATATTTAGTACAGCTATACCCTTTATTACAGCCTTAAAACCTGGCTCACTCTTTTTCTCTTAGGTAATGTTTGTTCTGGCAGGTAACCCCTTTCAGTGATGATGTTTGTATCTGAAAGTTTGTAAGTTGAATGTTCTTAAGTAGAGGAGCACCTGTATAGTATTTCCACGCTAAGCTGGCCCATTAGCCACGCCCCTCGTCTATAGCTACAAATAGCTGATTGGTTCCCCTGAGTGTTTTACCTCCCCTGGATAGCATATATATAAACGCGTATTTATATCGACTTTTTTTAATAAATATTTAACATTTTCTAACATCTTCTCTGAAGTGCTAATGCCTTGAAATGATTTGGGTTTTGAAATCCATTGGTAAGCAGACCTGATATCATCTAAAATAATGTTAAATATATGGATTGAGTTGATGATTGGAATTTTTTCGTAAGATGGCAGGTCAATGGGTAAAGAAAATTCTTAAATTAACTATGGTAATGATATTTAAATAAATTGGAACAAAAAGTGTAAAAAATAAGGGTTAAAGTTGCTAAAAAGTCAGGTGACTGCGAAAAGCTCTGTGATTGGTTGTGACTTCACATACTAGCTTGAGTCACCAAGCGGGAGCCTCGAGGCAGCCAGCTGTGGTGTATGTGTTGTTACCAGCAGAAATACAGGACTTGTGGCCATATACAATGTTGATATATACAGGCATGCCTTATTTTTAAGTTAAAATTAATTGCTGCTCAAGTATCATCGTGTGTATTTACTTGCTGGCTGCCAAAATGATGCAAAAGACCGATAACTCCAATATGGAAGTTTCCATCACTGTTTTCTATTTCGTGTCTGGAAAATGTAAGTTTTCGTCACTGATGTCTATATTTAATGTTGTGGAAGGACTAGAGATAACCATGGCCAGGGGATGGGCTTGAGGTGTTCAGATGACATATGTAATTTAACGTGCTTCATAGCTGGATGGCCGCGTTCTTGACAATACTCTACAGTCTCTCCTCAACTTATGACAGGGTTCCGTCCCGACAACCAGGTTTTAAGTCGAAAAGTTGAAAATAATGCATAGAAATTCTAAAATGGGTGTCTCTTTTTCTTCTCAGCAGCACGAGAAAACTCACTTTTATGCATGCCAGCCATTTTAAAGGGAATTACAAACAAAAATTTTGTCAGTATACAGTGCGATCACTAACGTCGGGATTCGAAAATATGTACAGTATAGTCTCGGTTTACGCGGTCAATTAAACCCGTGGAGGTCCGCGTAAAACGAGAAACGCGTAAACGAAATAACAGAACATGGGATTAATTGAAATAGAGACTGGGCCGACCCCCAGACTATCCTTTTTCCGACACAATACGTACGTTGTAGTAAATATAACCTCTTAATTTTATGATGGTATGCACACACAATTAATATTTAAGAGAAATATCAATAATAGTAGGTTTTTTAACACTTACGTTAGTAGAAGAGATGGTTGGGTACACGGGGATGGGGGGTTGGTTCCGAGGCAGAGGGCAGATTATTGGCCCTCACCTGTATCACTTGTATCACCTGTATCACTATCCACCACAGAGGCTTGTAGGGCCTCTTTGTCAAACCCCTCAAAGTCCATATCCTCACTATCACTGACTTGGGCTGGCTGTGGTGGGTGGCGGGTGAAGAACTCGGTAATGTTTTGTTGACTGGGCGACCGTGTGCGCACCCTGCTTGCGCCGCTTCCTGCGTAAATGATGGAATGTACCGTGTAACTAATAATTGCCGGTCTGGCCAGATGCTGCGTAAATGACCAAACGCATAAAGGAAATCCGTGTAAATCGAGACTATACTGTAATGTGAAAAATATTTTATACGACCCTGGCCGTTGTATGTCCGGGTTGTCGTAAGTCGAGGAGAGACTGTACTATCATAATGACATCTACTTTTGGTAAATTTCTTTCATCTGCCTTGATGAATCCTGGATGAAGCTGTCCAACCTTCTCGGCCAATCAGCTCTTTAAATAAATATTATTAGGTAATTAATTGTGCTTTACTGTGCAACATAGTAATACTGTTTTGAATATATAGATATTACTAAGCACATTAACTAATTCAATGGATATTAGCTGCCCATGCTACAAATTTCATAGTACAGTCGAGTCTGGATTTACGCGGTTTTCGTTTACGCGTTTTGTCATTTACGCGGTACTTTGCCAGAAGCGGGATGCTTGATTTACACGGTAAGTTTGGTCATTTACGCGGAGAGCTACTGGCGGTCCTTTCGCTCTGCGCCATTTTTTGGATTCAAACCTCCCGCCATCCCGCCATGTTGGGTAACCGGCGCGAGTAGGTTGCGCAGTGTATGTCTCTGTTGCGTTATCGATGACGTATCGTACTGTGGGCCACGCATCCTTACCTCCCTCCGCTGCTAGCTATGATTGATTTAATGTAATATGACTTGCCCTGCCGCGGGAGGGATGAAGCCGCTGACCTAACCGCGTCAGTTACAATCCTCCCAGTCACCCCGTGTATACTGTGTTCTATTGTTCGGATAATCTCGCTAATCTGGTAAGAATGGCTTCCACTGGATCTCCACCACCACAGAAAAACCTTGCATTACCTGGACCCAGCCACCCTAAGCCAAAGAAGATACGATGTGCCCTAAGTTACTCGGTGAAGTACAATATAATACAAGAGTTAGAAAAGGAACAAGACAGGTTGATCTCGCGCGCCAGCATGGTGTTAACGAATCTACGATCCAGACGATCAAGAAGGATGCAGCCAAGATAAAAGAACACATGAACATCACAAAGTCTGCAGGTGCTTCAATGGTGAAGTACTGCCAGAACAAGACGCTTCTCAAGACGGAGAATTTACTTGTGAGCTACTTGATTCGTCAGGCACGACGGAACATGGCAGTGGACACGCGGTCGGTTCAAGAGTACACACGTGAACTGTACGTAGCAGTGGCACGTAAGATGGGAATTGCAGAGCCCAAACCCTTCAATGCTTCCTCTGGGTGGCTGCAAGGGTTTAAGAAGAGGAACAAGATCACCAACATAACATTGGTAGTGAAGGAGCGAGTGCTGACCTTGTTGCGGCTAGTGATTTTCCCCCGTTCTTACGTGACGTTATGGAGGAAGGACAGTATACCGACGACCAGGTGTTCAACATGGATGAATCCCGTCTGTTTTGGAAAAAGCTACTTTCCAAGACCTTCGTTGTCAAGTCTGCCAGCAAGTGTCGGGGCCGGAAATTTTAGAAGGAGCGCATCACCGTTTTGTTTACCACCAATGCCTCCGGTACCTGTAAACTCAAGTTATCGGTGATCCACACAGCCCGCAAGCCGTACGCCTACAAGAACATGGACATGACCAAGCTAAATGTCCACTGCCTAACCGCACGTAAGGCGTGGATGTTCACAGCTCTGTCCCTCTCCTGGTTTGATGACTGTTTCGTTCCCGACGTCAAGAAATTCTGCGCGCAACAGAATGATCCATTCAACATTTTGTTACTCCTTGACAACGCACCAGGACACTAGCCCCTACTGTTGGATCTTCACCCCAATGTAAAACTGGTCTTCCTTCCTCCCAACACTATGTCGTTAATCCAGCCCATGGACCAGGAGTTGATATGCAACGTTATGACTGCATTCTCCGCAAAGAAGTTTAAGCTCCTGAACGACTATACCAACACCAAGGATGAGTTGAGTAACCTGGGTGACACCGATAGCCAGAGCGACGAGGACGAGGAACAAGAGTTGGCGGACCAAGAAGTTCGCGTGAAACAGTTTTGGAAGAAATTTAACGTCAAGAAAGCTGTGGATTTCTTGGTGGAGGCATGGGATCAGCTGTCTGTAGCAATGATTCATCATGTGTGGCGGCATGTGTTGCAAGGTATCCCAGGTGGGAGGCAGAGTCAACCTGTGACTGGTGAGGTTCAGTCTGTTGTAGTGACAGTGGACCTTGCCAGAGAAGCTGGGCAGAGTGTTACAGCTGCAGGCTTCTCCGAGACCACCAACGACGACATTATGGAGGTGATAAAGGGGTCTGAGGTGACTGCCGATGAGTTGTTAGAAGACGATCACGTCAGTGAAGAGCAGGTGATGCGTCAACCCGAGAAGAACAGAAGTTAACGCATGGTAATGTTAAGGATGCCATCGAGTGTGCAGAGAAACTGAAGCTCATCCTTTCCAACGACCATGACAATAACCGCTATGAAGTTTTCCATAACCAGGTGTTGCAGACTATGGAGCCATACATCAAGGTGTATCACGACAACATCAACACTAGCCGTCAGCGTAACATCACAGACTTCTTCGCCTGCAACCCACCACACCCAGCCCAAGCCAGTGATAGTGACAGTGATGGTGACTTTGAGGGATTTGTCAGGGAGGCCCTGACAACTATGGTGGATAGTGATGGTGATTCACCTGAGGGCCAGTAATCTGCCCTCTGCCTCGGAACCAGCCGCCATTCCCGTACGCCGACCCATCTCTTCTACTAACGTAAGTGTTAAACCTAACCTAAGCTTGATATTTTCTAACCTAACCTAACATAAGTGTTAAACCTTGATTTTTTCTAACCTAACCTGACGTAAGTGTTAAACCTTGATTTTTCTTTTACCTGGTACAGTATATTATTCTCTTATTGATATTTCTCTTCTATATTATGTGTGTGTGCATACCATCATAATGTTAAGATGTTATTTTTACTACAACGTATGTATTGTGTCGGTATTGTTGGAAAAAGTGGAGTTTGGGGGTGGGCCCAGTCTCTATTTCAATTAATCCCAGTGTTCTGTTTTTCATTTACGCGTTTCTCGTTTTACGCGGAACAACGTGGGTTCAATTAACCGCATAAATGAAGACCCAACTGTATATAAACATTCCAAACAATACACGACAATATTAGTATTACTGTACTGTTTTAAGTTTTGGTCATTTGGGAAACCTTAAGATTCTAACTATGGGATTAAGTACAGTACTGTACCTTAAACAATAAGACACATTATCTCTCCTGGATTTCTGTTGCAAAACATTTTTCGATCCCATTAGAAAATACAGGTCATATACTGTAGGTTAGGTTATGATGGGTTATAAGGTTAGTTTAACATACACTGGTGGGGGGGGTAACTCAAAACTATTGATTTCCGATAAAAATGAAGGTGTAAATTCGTTCATAACACATCGCAAACCACCAGAAAAAAAAACATAGTCTGCATGTAAGTACAGGGATGACCAAAACTTAAAATTTACCCAATATAGCCTATCTCGAATCTAAGCATCCAAATACTTATGGTAGTTAGAGTAAAATTTTACCCATTAATTAATATAAATGATGATATATCCCAGTGATTCATTAGTGAATCATAAAAACAATAACAACACTGTGTTGTCATGTTTACCTAGCACAGGCACTCTCAAAACAAGATCCAAACAATGTCATTACTTATCAATTGACTCGTATCTCCATCCGTGCATCGTCTGCTGGGTAGGTGGTGACGTCATTGCAAATGGCGGCCCTGTTTCTAGAGAAAAAACTTATCTCGACTATAATAGCAGAACTTTAAACTAGTACAGTGGTCCCTCGGTTAACGAACGGTTCGGTTAACAAATTACCTTCCATAAGAATCTTCAATTCGGTTTACGAACAAAAATTCGTTTAACGAAATCCTTACGAACATCACGTTTCGTTGTGAGCATCAGCTGATCAGCTGATGAGCTAGTCCGCCCATTCAGTAATCTGTTCTGTTTACATTCATTTCCAATGGAGTAAATGTCAATAAAGTTGTGCTCTTTAATATTTTTGCATGTTTTATATTAAAATTATTAGTCATTTTAACATTTATTTAACATATTGATAATATATACAGTACAGGGAACTAGTTTGTTGTGTGCCCATCAGATGCGTGAGTCGGCCACAAGGCGTCAGTTGGGCTTTGAAAACAGTGGAGAAAGCATCTATTTTGTTGGTGTCTTGAATATTTTTGCATTTTTCATTGAAATTATTCGTCATTCTGAACTTTAGTTAACATATTGATAATAAATAGCACAGTGCAGTGTTGATTTAAAGAAAATAATCTTGAATTACACCTAGTGAACTTAAAATTTTATTGGTGAAATGATGGCATCAAGCATGGGTCCACTGAAAGGTGATTTCTCCTCCATCCCCTGTTCCTTCTCTTCTCTCTTCTCCTCCACCCCTACTTCTAATTCCCATCATCAACCGTTTTTTTTTTTACTTTGTATGTAGTACTTTTTGGTGAGCTGGAACCAATTACTCAATATCCCATTGAAACATTGGATTCGGTTAACGAAATTTTCGGTTAACGAACGACCTTCTGGAATGAGTTGTGTTCATTAACCGAGGGACCACTTTATTACAAATTATATATAGCATCACTCTACGAACATGGCAGAGTGTATTTCCTGTGTTTAAAGAACCGTCAATTTGTCCATTGTGAACAAATTTAGTTTGAATTTTCTATGAACCAATCGGCTATCAGTACAGAAGAGGGGCGTGGCCTACGGGCCAGGTAAGCGTGGAAAGAGTATACAGTAGTTTCAGCCATTATTACTGCCTCTAGTAATTGATCGCTAATGTGCTGATGGTCAAGACCCTTAATTTACACTGGTTTGTTCTTGGGGTTGGAGGATAGAAACACCTGGTGAGGTGTGTGAAGTCAATGGGCAAGATCCGTACATCACAAAACTGAAATGTTTCTGAGAAGGGAAGCTGGGAAGTGTGAGTGAGTGAAAGATAAATGCCTACTTTACAATATTTTCTAGCCAGGCATGCATAGCTATTGACACAGTACCGTGAAATTACAATGTCATATTTCCTATCTTGGACAAGGTTTGACCATATATAAAGTACAGTAAATTACTTTTATTTTGTTGCCATATTAAAAAAAAAGTGGCTGATGAGTAAAGTAATTTTTTTTATACTGTTCACCTGTACAGAACACTGACAATATAGGGTAAGTAATTTCTGTTTACATTGTACTGTACTGTACTAAACATTGACTCTACAGTATGTCACTAATGGCTTTTTTTTTTTTTTTTTGCAGAAAGGGAACAAAATGGGATGAGATGAACATTTTAGCGACCCTCCATCCAAAAGACAAAGATTATGGGCACATGAAAATTGAAGAGCCCAAGACACCATTTGCTAAATATGAAGAGGGAGACTCTGGAGATGAACATGATGGTTTGGATGCTGACCTTTTAGCAAAAAAGTGAGTACTGTACTGTATTTTATGCAGTTGATGATCATTTTAGACTTTAGCCAAATTTATCTTAACCCGTCTATTCCAGCTGGCATGAATTTTAAGTGTACACCAAGCATGACACTTTTGACATATACTATCAGGTTCTGTTCCATATATGGCTTGTCAGAACATCCACATTTAACTGCCAGAGGTGGATTGCTCCATATAGGGCACGTCCACAAGGAGAGGGATAAAGGTTCGGAGTTTGATACCCGGTACAGTACTTTGATTTAGTACTAACAAAACAATAAGTTTCGTGTATTGTGATATAGTGGAGTCATGCTGAGTTGCTGGTTAGGTACCAGAAGACATCGTGAATTATTGAATTGTGAATTTCCTGTAGAGTTTAATTCAGTGATTCCCAAACTGCATGCTGCGAAAATCTGCTGAAAAAGTAGATATGTGTGATCGAACTACTGTAAATGATCATAACTCCAAACCTAGGGTAATTGATGAGGACTAATTTGTCATTCTTGTTAATGTAATAAGCAACCTCCATGCGCTGTGAAGAAATGGGGTCTCCTCGTGTACCCCTTATCCTCCACACTGAAGTCAGATGGTTATCGAGAGGAAGAGTGTTGTCTCGAGTACATGATTTGAGGGAGGAAATGCTTAGCTTCTTTACTCTTGAAGAGAAGCTTAAATTTTTTGAAAGATTAGCTGATGAAACCTGGTGTGCCAATTTATGTTACTTGGCATATATTTTTTAACATCTGAATAAGGACAGTAGCAGCATGCAAGGGAGAAATGAAAATATATTATCTTGTCGGACAAAGTTATGGCTCTAGCAGAAAAAATGAGGCTCTGTTGTGTTAAAGTGAAAGAGGGCAACTTGGACATTTTTCCAAAGATTCTTTAGTCAAATATTAAAGAGATGGTTCTGCTGTTGGTGAGCATCTTAGAAGCCTAGAAAAGAACATTAAAAAATATTTTCCAAATAAATCTGTTGAAAGTTATGATTGGTTGAGAAATCCATTCATTCAAGATGCTGGCTAAAAATATTTCGGTAGTGATGGAAATGCGAGGCGAGCTATGAATGATAAAGGCGATAGAAACAGGTTGTTAGTGATAACAGAGCATTTTCTTGTGAAATGGTTAGCTTGTAGAATGAAAGACAGTGCAAGTGTTAGTGACCCTCAGATACGGAACAACCATCTCACCAAGCACCTCAAAAACTCCCCCAAGCTAGGTGTCATATTACTCAAACTCTTTATTTTGATGATTGAATAAAAATTTTTTTTATTTCAGCTTACAAAAATGTTTTAGGAGGGCTTCAAGGGGAAAAAATGGGTGAAATTCTTGTGGCGGCAGCACCAATAAACCCTTTTTACATGTATTTTAATGTCACACAAATAACGTTTTCGCTAATAACCGTGTTTTTCAGGCACCTATTAAACGTTATTGGTGAGAGCCTACTGTATATATGTTTTAAGTAATGTTATTTAATGTTAATAAATGGAACAATAGAAGTAGCTAACCACTAATGACAAAGAAAAAAGTGAGATGGATTGGGAATGCCAACATATCGTGTGCATTTATGGATACCGTGTCATTTATCTTTTTAAGAATATGTACAAAAGATTCGTTCTTGTTTTTATTGAATATGTCTTTGATTGAATTAATCTCTATACAGTTGGGTCTTCATTTACGCGGCCTTACATTTTTACTTATGTACAAAGAAATGTATCTTCCCTTTATGCGTTTGCCCTTAGGACAATTATTTCTTTTACTTGTATTATATATATGGAGTAGCAGATGTGCCCTCCTCTTTCATGTGGACCTCAGCCAATACGAGAGAAGTCTGAGGACTGAGGAATGGTATCATAGAGTTGGGGATAGGAACAGTTTGCCGAGTCTTGTGTCAGGACAGAACCTGTGCATAGGAATCCCCCATGACTTGCTTCAAGATATTCGTTAAAGGTTGATAGATCTGTACACCAATTATGATTAACTCTGCATTTATCTCTCAACTATGAATGATTGTACCAAAGGAAAAATAAAAATAATTATAAAAACAAAAATGTATTAACAATAATAAATTAAGAATAGAGGCAGCATATTAAGGAGACCATACAAAATATGAATTATGGCTGGTAGAGGTGGGGCCTGGTGTTACTTGACAACTTGGGCCAACTTGATTTCATGTACACAGGGTTACACTGGAGGCCGCATCCATCATCGAGGGTGTGAGTACTATGTTGAAAAGTTGCTGTAGTGGGCTAGTGGCACACAAATCCTAACAAGGTAACATGCTGTGCCAGCTAGCTAGGTCGCTAGCGGCAGGCCACACAGGTCACTACACTGCAGCAGCTCTGCCACTCCATATATAAAAAGCTTAACGATTGAACACGTCCTTAGTTTCGTTCTAACTAAACTATTTACTTATAACATCAGTTAAGTATGCCACATCTTTGCTAAACACACTATACACATATATATTAATTATTAATTGTACTCACAGAGTGGATGAGTGTCAGCGGCGAGGCAGGTCCCGGCTCAGTGATGCGGCCTGCCTTGCCGGCCTCTCACAACAGCTCATGTAAAATGAATCTTTAGTTTCAAAACCTGTGAGTTTCAAACTCAAGCAAGATGTGAAATAAGACTGGGTAATTCATTCACAACTTGAGACTGATTTCAGTGCTGTGCTGCTGGTTTCAGCAAAGCTCACTTTGTTTCTTTTTGTGGATATGGAGGATCTCTCTTGAGTCGGAACCGGTCACATTGATAAGAAGAGGAATTTTGTAAACTGTATCAACAAAAAACTGTTCTGCACCCCTTGGTCTGATGGCCTCTGCAACGATCACTGACTGAGGCCATGTTAATTTGGTAAGGTTGGTATTTCTGGTTGAGTGATGCATTGTATAACCAGTATGATGTATTTTTTATATAACTTATAGTAATATAACTTATAGTTAATACAGAGAAATTAACAGGAATCACCTGTGTAAATGAGTGTTGTTCAGAATTCATGGTCCGGTGTGTCATATTGTGTAACACCATAAAGGTGCAGAAATTTTTTTTTGACTGTACATATGTAGACTATGCATGCATGCATATATGTATGCTTAATTTAACTTTTTATTGTTGTCTTTCAGGATTCAGTTAGGAGGAAATGAACTACCCAAAGCATTGATTGAACCAGAACCTGAAGAAGAAAGTGATGATGAGGATATTTCACCGGAAGAGAGAGGTAAGACATTATGGTAGAAAAGGAATGAAATTGTTGGCTCACTTACTTATGCGAAGTACTGTAATAGTGTTAGCCTGGGTGACCATTGGTAGGAAGGGATTTTTTTTTCTTCTTAGTGTTAATTAATTTTGAAAGCAATACTGTACAGTATAAAGAATGTCACCTACAGACAACTCATTCTTGTGTGGAATATTCTCTTATTTAATTTAATTCATAAACACTGGGGTGTTAATTCATGAGGGTATATCATACTGGTACACTTTCGCACATCGGAAATCTACACAATGGATGCCCAGTAACACGTGTTAAAATCGCTATACAGTGGTCCCTCGGTTAACGAACACAATTCGTTCCAGAAGGTCGTTCATTAACCAAAAATTTCATTAACCGAAATCATTGTTTCAATGGGAGTTTGGGTAATTGGTTCCAGCTCACCGAAAATTACATACAAACTAAAAATAAATGCAGTAAAGTACACTTTACTTTGAGGTGTGCATGTAGAAGGCTCCTGGTTGATGATGATGGGAATTAGAGGTGGGGGTGGAGGAGAAGGGAGAAGAGAAGGCAGTGGGGTGGAAGAGAAATCACCCCATGCTTCATGCCGCCATTTCACCCATAAAATTTTAAGTTCACTAGGTGTAATTCAAGATTATTTTCTTTAAATCAACACTGCACTGCACTATATATTTTCAATATGTAAAATAAATTACAGAATGACCAATAATTGTACTGTAAAACATAATACAGTGACCCCTCGTTTAACGAACACCTCGGTTAACGTAATTTCGATTAACGAACTGCCTTCCATAAGGATCTTCAATTCGGTTACAACGAAAAAATATTCGGTTAACGAAGTTCTTACGAGCTTGCACTGACCGGGCAACCAGCTTTAGTATCAGTCCGCCAATACATTAACCGGTTCTAGGGCTTAAATTCCTTACTATTTTAGTAAATATCAAGAAGTTTATACTATTCAATAATTTTAAAAGTTTAATATTCAATTTTTTAGTCATTTTAACAATTATTGAACATAATGGAAGGTAAAGTGACTAGTTTAATGCACGGCATCCAGCCTCTTAACACAGCAAACAGGAGTTAGTCTCTCTCTGTTTTCACTGGAGTTAACATCTTGCTTGAGACTCTCTTCAACTAAACGCTTTTTTTCTGTGTTTCCAAGCAAATTATTGGTCATTTTGAAATATATTTTACATATTGACAATATATAATGCAGTGCAGTGTTGATTTAAAGAAAATAATCTTGAATTACACCAAGAGAGCTAAAATTTTATGGGTGAAATGGCGCCATGGGGTGACTTCTCTTCCACCCCAATGCCGTATCTTCTTCCTTCTCCTCCACCCCCATTCTAAATCCCATCATCATCATCCAGGAGCCTTCTACATACACACCTCAAAGTAAGTGAACTTTTCTACCCTTTTTGTTGAATTTAGAAAATTTTCGGTGAGCTGGAACCAATTACCCAAAAACCCATTGAAACAATGGTTTCGGTTAACGAACTTTTCGGTTAACGAACGACCTTCTGGAACGGATTGAGTTCGTTAACGGAGGGGTCACTGTACAGTATTACCCCGCTTAACGCGGTTTCGCTTAGCGCGTTTTACCGTATACGCGGTGCCTCGCCAGAGCCGAACTTTCACTTAACTTAACGCGGGTTTTTTCCACGTATACGCGGTGAGTGTCCGACTCGAGAGCTATTTTTAGATTCGCCCCACCCACCACCCTGCATGACTGCCTGTTTTAGCTCATAAAATTCATACAAATTACCCAGCCAGAATATAATTTACATTGCTGGAATTCTTACAATATGATGATCATTTTGAATATAAACATCATAGATTTTGCATTAGACATACAAATTTTAGATATAATGTTTACTCTGAGTAAATATGTTATTTTTTGTGCAAAATATATGACATTTGTATTCAAAATATTCCTGGGCTTACAAGGAATCCAGCAATGTCAATTATATTATCCTAACTTTAATTTGAGGTATTATTTATTACTAAAAAGGTCAATATTCTGGTTTTCCCACACACTGGTAGGGACGGTTGGTGGGGGGTGGAGGGAGGGACCGACCGACCATCTGTTACCGTGTGAAGAATATTATTTTTTTTGTATTAACTGAAGATATTTGTTTTAGCTCATAAAATTCATACAAATTACCCAGTTAGAATATAATTTATATTGCTGGAATTCTTATAATTTGATGATCATTTTGAATATAAACATCATAGATTTTGCATTAGACATACAAATTTTAGATCTAATGTTTACTCTGAGTAAATATGTTATCTTTTGTGCAAAATATATGACATTTATATTCAAAATATTCCTGGTCTTACAAGGAATCCAGCAATGTCAATTGTATTATCCTAACTTTAGTTTGAGGTATTATTTATTAAAATTTAGTGGTTTCCCCAAAAAATTTCTCAGAGGGAAGAGCCAGCAGTGTAGTGTGAGAAGAGGGGGAGGGAGTTGAGTCCATTATTTGAATGGACATTAACTTGGCGACTGTATTTCTCTATTTCTCTTAAGTATTAATTGTGTGCATGTACCATCATAAAATTAAGATGTTATTTTTACTAGAACATAGGTATTGTGTCGGAAAAAGTGGAGTTTGGGGATTGGGCCAGTTTCTATTGGAATTAATCCCATATGTTCTGTTGTTCACTTAGCGCGGTTTTCACTTAACACGGTACCCTGTGGGTTTTATTGACCTCGTTAAGCAGGGTACTACTGTAATAGTTTATGTTCAAGAGAGTCTCAAGCAAGATGCTTCCTCCGCTGAGCAGAGACACAAATTGACGCCATTCTGGGTGAGTCAAGTGGCTGTTTGGTGCGCTAAAAACTAGTTCCTTGTACTTCAATTATGTTAAGTAATTGTTAAAATGACTAAAAATTTTAATATAAGACTTTTAAAATTATTGAATAGTACAACCTTCTTGATATTTACTCAAATGGGAACGAATTTAAGCCCTAAAACTGATTACTGTATTGGCGGACTAATACTCCAGCTGGTGATCAGGCGAAAGCAGGCGAAAACACGTTGACACGATTTCGTAAGGATTTTGTGAACCGAATTTTTGTTCGTTAATCGAGTTGAAGATTCTTATGGAAGGTAATTCGTTAACCAAAATTTCGTTAACCGAGGGATCACTGTATTGTACTGAACTCATCAGACTTTTACTCTAGAACGACTTTGGGTAACCAACTTAAACATCCAAAAATAACATGTAATGTCGCATAAACTGCATCTACATTATTAACCCTTAGCCGGCGGCAGCAGTGACTGAAGAAGTGCCAAATTTAAAAATCGTCATTATATAGATGCCGCTGACCACTGGAGTGGAACATAAATAAAGTTACACTGCATTTTGTTAAATTTTAACACCATCTATATATACTGTAGACTCTACTGCAATATGGAACAGTTGCTATATTTCATTAACATAGCAAAGATGCTTTTAATATTAATAACGTGAATTTTGTAAGTGGCTATTATTTATATTCGTATAAGTAAGGTACGTGTAGTCACTCACAGCCAAAGCTGTGTCCAGGATTTGTGACCTGGATATGGTTTCCCTCCCACCCTCTCTTACTATATTGTTGCCTTACTGTTGCTTCTTATGGCATTTGTTCATTCACTGCTGTCATTCTCCTACATTGGAAGGCTTTCTGATGTGTGGTAAAGCTTAAAACATGGAGTAATACACAGTGTAACTTGACAAACATTACAGCTGTAGATACTTTTCCTCACTCTGTTTTGCATTGCACAGTAAGTACATCTCCTTTGAACCATCTTTGTACTACCATCTTCAGCTGACTGTCTCTATTGGGAAATGTCTTCCACTCAGTCTTGTAGGGCACGGGCCCAAGAGTCACTGAGCTTGTGGGTTTCTTTATCCAATAAACATCTTTGCTTTTTGCAGACACAATCTGTTCAATTAAGAGCAACTTGAAGTCAAGGAGGTTTTTCTGGCCTCCATTTCTCTTGTAGATTACATGGCAGTTATGCAAACTCATTTCTATCAGCCTGAAAAATAGCTTCTTGTAGTACTTTGTAATACCCTTGCGCTCCTATTTTCTTTACAGACCTTGGCAGCATAATTGTTTGTCTCACTCTATGTTCTATTATATCTCTGTCTACAAAAGACGGAACAATCTCAATTGGGTTCTGAGGATCTTGCAAAACTACTTTCACTCCCGTGTCTCCAGTAAATGGAAATCATTCTCTACTAACTGGAGAATTGCTCAACCATCCAACTGGAGCACTGTCATCTTGACCATCAACTTCTGCACTTGACAGAATATCATCTGGTTCCTCTGTAATAATCTCAAGTTGTGATTCATCACCACGATCTGTGTGATCACCACCACTATCTGATTTTGCATCATCACTAATATCATCCATGAATTCATCATCAAAATCGTGGTCTAGAATACTGTATTTCTTCATCAGGAATGTTCCTCCTATGGAACATAATTATGGCTATCATTTTTATGTGCAGTCAAAGAAAATAAAAAGTAAATGATTGGTGAAATGCCAAACAGACAAAAAAACAATAATTGAAAATTATATCTGACAAAACTTAGCTCTCTTCAAAATATCAAAAGAAAGAAATGGAAATTTAGCTCCACAGATGAGACCAAAGAGAGTGCTCTGTACCTTATGAAAGATGGGAACAGACTGTTTGAGTGATTGGAGCTTTAGGAGGCTGGCGCCAGCGATCAGGCAAGCCATCGCCACCCTTGAGTTGCTAGTTGGGGATTTCTGAGGCTCTAGGGCACTCATACATATCTGACTATATATAGTCTCATCTGGGAAATACAGGAGATGAATTTTGGAGAAGCTTCTATATACAGTATAGTCTCACCACAATTTTTCAGCACATTCCGGACCATCTATATATAGTTCGGCCGCCGGCTAAGGGTTAAATAAATATTTTAAGAAAACCTAGGAGATTATTTATGCGATATTCCACTGTCTCCACCGAATAGTAGAGGTGTGGGAAGCTCAGGGAGATGATGGGTGTCTGATGCAGGGGGTAAAGGCTGGTCTGATTCAAAACCTTCAAAATCAACTGCAGACACTTGTAGAGCATCTTCAGCTTCATCACTAATCTCACATTATTGAGGCGTAAAATAGGCAGTGATGAGAGCTTGGTGGCGGCGTTTAATAAACTCCTGGTAACGATGCCTGTGCACTGAGTTCGTTACTGCGTTGCAGGCTGGGCTCAACAGTCAACACTCATTAAAGCATCCTTGAGCTCTTCAATCTTGCTAAGACCTTGCATCACCTGCTGCTGAATCATGTCTCCCTTGATCTGCTCTGGTACCACCACACCACCAACACTTCCTCCCACCGCCTCAAACTCATTACCTCGTATTCAATCTCCTGTAGTCTGTCATCTAGTGAAGTGGATTCCTCTGTTGCTCTAATAATTACCATCACATCGTCCGATTTCACCTCACTAAAGCATGGAGATGCCACCTGCCTCATCATCACCACACTCGCCACATTCTCTGCCAACACTTGGTTAGCTCACCCGCTATAGGCAGCAGCCTCCGCCACACATATTTCAACGTGGCTACCATTGTCTCTTTCCATGCTCCAACCAACTTAGTAACCACAGTTGCAAACTGAATTCCTTCCAAAACTTGAACACAACATCCCTTGGCTCTTCTTGCGATGTGATAAAACCTACACCATAAGAGGCTGATCATACGCGAATATAATACAGGACTAATGAATACCTGTAAATAAAAACAAACTGGCAAACATAGCACAGCCAGTCCCACCCTTCACCCCCCACCCCTCTCCTTTATGGAGGGAAGGATGACTGGTTATGGAAGAAATTACATATGTACAGTTCCAGTACCTTCTGATTCAGCTTGTCATTTTATTTTGAAGTCAAATTATATTCGGTATCTCCTCTTTCAACTTACGAACTTTCATACATACTGTATTAACAAACCTGTCCGTATGTCCAAATTTCCGTTCAGTGCAAAAGCATACGAGTTGTTAGTTCTACCGACTCTCAATAGATGGCATTCGTGCACTAATCCCATTATTCCCAGCCAACCGGCAGCTATTTTAGTTTTGTTCACAGCATTACGGAGGTGATAGTTAGTTTCTCGTGGCTTTTACGTACAGTATTGACCCCAATATGTCTGAGAAGCATAAAGGTAATGCCAGTGATGAGAGTGTGAGTAAGAACAGACACACGATTACAATGGAAATGAAAGTAGCAATAATAAAGCAAATAAAAAGGGGTGATAAGATTACATACGTGGCTCATGCTTTTGTACTGACTCATTTGACTGTGCGTATGATTTAAAAGGACAGAGAAAGAATTATGGAGCATGTAAAACGTTCTGTGGCTATGCAATCGACCATCATAAGTAAGAAAAGAAGAAAATTACATGATGAGATGGAAAAACTTGTGATTGTAGCTGGAGGGCCAAATTAAACATTGTATGATGGAGTACTGTGCTGTGGGTGTGCTGTACATAAGGTATTTTTTTAAATTTAACACATTGTTTGAAAGTGATAGAGGTGACTTTGAACTTACGAACAAATGGACTGAAGAACAGACCTCCGTTACCAATTGTGCTTGTTAGTAGGGACTGCCAGTGTCATTATTTGTTCTATTATTTTATACTGAATGTTATATTATTTATGATGAAACATACACCCTAATAGGCCGATCATCCGAGAATATAATAATGAACAAATAAGAACAAACTGGTGAATGAGGCAACAGCCAGTCCCCCCTCACCCCCACCCCCACCCCCACCTCCAACATTTTTAGGGATGGCATCATCTCTTGTTGATATTGAAGTCAGTAAAATCAGTTTTAATTAAGTTAGAAACACTTTTTTTTTTTACCCAAATAATCCTGAATAGTTTATCTAAACGTTTGGTTAAATAAATATATTTAAAAAAGAAAAGAAAAAAATCTGTATGATATGGGCATGTAAGGTGCATACACTCAGTTACAAGGGAGAAAGGGCAAGCAACACTTGTGGGGGTGGGGGGGGGACTCACCACATCAACCCCCACCCCCACCTTCTCACTGTACCCCCTCCCTCCCCTCACCACAATCAGTCTCTACCACTTTCTCCTCCACCTTCCTCCTCTTATACCCTCCATAATAGTTTAAGTAAATATGAACAGGAATAAGAGATAAGGTAAATGAAAATCATGTAAAGAAAGAAAAAGTAAATTATAAAGAAATGAGTAATTAAAGGTTAAGAAAAAGTAAGAGATAAGAACGAAACATTGTCTTTGGGAAAAAAGTAAATTTCTCATTCTCTCATGTTAATGACCTGACCTGGTGCAATACCAGGTCACCCATTGTATACAGGTTGACAGCCCTTTATCCGAAATTCCGAAAACCGAATTTATTTATTTATTTATTTATTTTTTTATTTTTTTATTTTTTTATTTTTAAACAGGGATTAGCCCACCCGGGCATAAATCACTGACTCACATCGGGGCCTGGTGGGCAAAAATGTAATAGTAATAATAATTATTCATAGTAAATAAGATTTTTAATTAAAATACTGTACTTGTACACCAAAATAATATAATAATGATAACAATAATAATAATAGTAATAATAATAAAATTAATAATAATAATAACAATAATACTGTAATAAAATAATAATAATAAAGAAATACAAGAATGAAAAAAAGATCAAAAGTGAGAAATGCGACCTAGACCTATGAATTATTATTACAGTATTATAATTATTATTATTATAATAATAATAATAATAATAATAATAATAATAATAATAATAATAATAATAATAATAATAATATCCCCCAGGCCCCGATGTGGGTCAGTGATCTATGCCCGGGTGGGATTATAGAAAAAAAAAAAAAAACATTATGAAAACCGAAAAATTCCGAAATCCAAAATGCCTCTGGCCCCAAGGATTTCGGATAAGGGATTGTCAACCTGTATAAACTCTTCACTCATTTGTGGTGATGGTGGGGTGATGGATTAGTGGACTCGTTACTGGCATGGTGTATTGTTAGGTCACCCATTGCCGGGGTGGTGAATTAGTGGGTCTCATGACCTGAAGATGTCTTGAATAAAGACGAAAGTAATATACCGTATAGTACACTATACTCTAGTTAACTCCGATTTTGGCTTAATTCATATGTTTTTTAAAAAATTAATAAATAATTTGAATTCGGAATACATATACAAATCTACCTGTGTGTGTGTAGGTGAAGGGTGGCAGAGGAGGGGTGGAGGGAGGACAACTCACCACCTCTTGTACAGCACCCAATCCCCATTGTGATGACTGCCTGGTCTCATTGACTGTTCTACACCTCCTGGTGGGGTGCCCGTCTTAGAGATCTTCGTTGTAAGTACCTCTCCTAGTGCCAGCAGGGGGGAAACGGGTCTTATCGCCTGTCTTTGGGGCGGGGTGAGTGGGTAGAGTGGGGGGGGGGTCTATGGAGGAAGCCAGCCCTCTACACCAGTTTTGAGTTTTATCTAGTATTAATGTTTAAAAGGTTTTATAAAAGTTGTATGCAATTTATTACAGTCCCTCGGTTAACGAGCACAATTCGTTCTAGAAGGTTGCTCGTTAACCGTAAAAAGTTAACCGAAACCATTGTTTCAATGGGTTTTTGGGTAATTGGTTCCAGCTCACCGAAAATTACCAAAAATCAACAAAAAAGGTAGTAAAGTACACTTACTTTGAGGTGTGTATGTAGAAGGCTCCTGGATGATGATGATGATGATGGGAATTAGAATGGGGGTGGAGAAGGGAGAAGAGAAGGCACTGGGATGAAAGAGAAGTCACCCCATGGTGCCATTTCTCCCATAAAATTTTAGTTCTCGGTGTAATTCAAGATAATTTTCTTTAAATCAACACTGCACTGCATTATATACGGTATTGTCAATATGTAAAATAAATTTCAAATTGACCAATAATTTGCTTGGAAACACAGAAAAAAGCATTTAGTTGAAGAGAGTCTCAAGCAAGATGTTATCTCCACTGAAAAGACACAGAGACTGACACCTGTTTGGTGTGTTGACAGGCTGTATGGCGGGCAAAAAACTAGCTTCCTATACTTCAATTTTGTTCAATAATTGTTAAAATGACTAAAAAATTTAATATAAAACTTTTAAAATTATTGAATACAGTGGTCCCTCGGTTAACGAGCGCCTCGGTTAACGAGATTTCGGTTAACGATTTACCTTCCATAAGATTCTTAACTTCGGTTAACGAGCAATCCCTCGATTAACAAGTTTTTTACGAGCCGACTTCAACATGTTTTTGCTTGCATTTGGGGTTCCACCAGCTGTAATATTAGTCCGCCAATACAGTAATCGGTTTTAGGGCTTAAATTCCTTACCATTTTAGTAAATATCAAGAAGTTTATACTATTCAATAATTTTAAAAGTTTAATATTAACTTTTTTTAGTCATTTTTACAATTATTGAACATAAATGAAGGTAAAGAAACTAGTTTCTGGCGTGCCATCCAGCCTGTTAACACACCAGACAGGCGTTAGTCTCTGTTTTTAGTGGAGGTAACATCTTGCTTGAGACTCTTCAACTAAATGCTTTTTTTCTGTGTTTCCAAGCAAATTATTGGTCATTTTGAAATATATTTTACATATTGACAATATATAATGCAGTGCTGTGTTGATTTAAAGAAAATAATCTTGAAATACACCAAGAGAACTTAAATTTTATGGGTGAAATGGTGCCATGGGGTGACTTCTCTTCCACCCCAATGCCTTCTCTTCTTCCTTCTCCTCCACCCCCATTCTAATTCCCACCATCATCATCATCATCCAGGAGCCTTCTACATACACACCTCTAAGTAAGTGTACTTTTCTACCTTTTTTGTTGAATTTAGGCAATTTTCGGTGAGTTGGAACCAATTACCCAAAAACCCATTGAAACGATGGTTTCGGTTAACGAGCAACCTGCTGGAACGGATTGTGCCCGTAAACCGAGGGACCACTGTAGTATAAACTTCTTGATATTTACTGAAATAGTAAGGAATTTAAGCCCTAGAACCGATTACTGTATTGACGGACTAATACTACAGCTGGTGGACCGCCAAATGCAAGCGAAAACATGTTGAGGTCGGCTCGTAAAAAACTCGTTAGTCGAGGGATTGCTCGTTAACCGAAGTTAAGAATCTTATGGAAGGTAAATCGTTAACCAAAATCTCGTTAACCGAGGCGTTCGTTAACCGAGGGATCACTGTACTGTATTTATGTTTTTTGCCTTGCATTATTTGTTTTTAGCCGTTTAAGCTTATACTGTAATTCGGTGGCATATGACTTAAGCTGTTGCGCGGCCATGGATGTTATTACGACTATCAATCATTCTGGAGTTGGTTTCTGTAAGAAAAAAAATTTGGCTGCTGCTGGTGTGTCAATAATGGACGAGTTGACAGTTGGAATTTTTTCGTAAGATGGCAGTTCAATGGATAAAGAAAACTCTTAAATTCTCTCTGGTAATGATATTTTTCAATAAATTGGGCCAAAAAGTGTAAAACATAAGGGTTAAAGTTGCTAAAAAGTCAGGTGACTGCGAAAAGTCTGTGATTGGTTGTGACGTCACAGACTAGTGCAAGCCGCAGAGCAGGAGCCTCGAGGCAGCCATCTATGGTGTACCGGGTATGTGTTGTTACCAGCAGAAATACAGGACTTGTGGCCATACCCAATGTTCAATGAAAGGAGAAAGAGTCGTTGGTGCGTCGTCCCAATGCGCAAGAGTACCGACAAATTCTCACCAGGCAAAATATTCATCACAGTACCAAAAGATAAGAAAATAAGAAAGAGATGGTGGCTTGCTGCTCGACGGTACTTCCCCGTGTCAGAATACTGCATCTACTATTGTGAAGATCATTTTGATATGAGTATTAAGTTGATATATACAGGCATGCTTTATTTTTAGGTTAAAATAAATTACTGCTCAAGTATCATCGTGTGTATTTACTTGCTGGCTGCCAAAATGATGCAAAAGACCGATAACTCCAATATGGAAGTTTCCATCACTGTTTTCTATTTCGTGTCTGGAAAATGTAAGTTTTCGTCACTGATGTCTATATTTAATGTTGTGGAAAGACTTGAGATAACCATGGCCAGGGGTTGGGCTTGAGGTGATCAGATGACATATGTAATTTAACGTGCTTCATAGCTGGATGGCCGCATTCTTGTTAATACTCTACTATCATAAAGACATCTACTTTTGGTAAATTTCTTTCATCTGCCTTGATGAACCCTGGATGTAGTTGTCTAATCTTCTCGGCTGATCGGCTCTGTAAATAAATATAAGATAATTAATTGTGCTTCACTGTGCAACTCAGTAATACTATATTGACTATATAAATATTATTAAGCACATTAATTAATTCAATGGATATTTATTGCCCCCACTACAAATTTCATAATACAGTCAACCCTCGCTTTACGCGGTCCCACTTTACGCGTTTCCACGTTTACGCGGCACCCTGCCGAACACGGAATGCTCACTTTCCGCGGTGTGTACTCTTTTACGCGGAGAGCGGCGCGAGCAGGGTGCGCACAAGGTCGCCCAGTCATCAAAACATTACCGAGTTCTTCACCCGCCACCCACCACAGCCGGCCCAAGTCAGTGATAGTGATAATGATAGTGAGGATATGGACTTATATGGACTTTGAGGGGTTTGACAAAGAGGCCCTGCAAGCCTCTGTGGTGGAGAGTGATACAATTGTTACAAGTGATACAGGTGAGGGCCAATAATCTGCCCTCTGTCTCGGAACCAACCCCCCATTCCCGTGTGCCCAGCCATCTTTTCTACTAATGTAAGTGTTAAAAAACCTAATATTATTGATATTTCTCTTAATTATTAATTGTGTGTGCATACCATCATAAAATTAAGAAGTTATTTTTACTACAACGTAAGTATTGTGTCTGAAAAAGTGGAGTTTGGGGGTCGGCCCGGTCTCTATTTCAATTAATCCCATATGTTATGTTGTTCACTTTACGCGGGCCGCCTTGGGTTCAATTGACCGCGTAAAGTGAGGGTTCACTGTATAAACATTCCAAACAAGTGGTATTATTTTGGTTTTGGTCATCTGGGGAACCTTAAGATTCTAACTATGGGATTAAGTACTTTAAACATTAAGACATATTATCTCGACTGGATTTCTATCCCAAAACATTTTTCTATCACATAAGAAAATACAAGTCATAGATTAGGTTAGGGTATGATAAGTTATATTATGAGTTATAAGATTAGCTTAACATACATCGGTAAGGGGGGGTTGGGGGGTAGTAACTCAAAACTAGTGATTTCCGATAGAAGTGAAGGTCAAAATCGTTCATAACACATCTCAAACCCTCAGGAAAAAAAAAACATAGTCTGCATGTAAGTACAGGGATGACCAAAACTTAACATTTACCCAATATAGCCTATCTCGAATCTGAGCATCCAAATACTTATGGTAGTTAAAGTAAAATTTTACCCATGAATTAATATAAATGATGATATCCAGTGGTTCATTAGTGAATCATCAAAACAATAACAGCACTATGTTGTCATGTTTACCTATCATGAGGCATTCTCAAAACAAAGTCCAGACAATGTCATTACTTCTAAATTGACTCGTATCTCCATCTAGTACTGATATATTCTGTAAATGCACTGAAAAAAAAAGAGGAGAAAGTCTGTCAGGTAAGAATACATGAAACTGAGCTGGTGTAAACATGGGATTTTTTTATGTCCATAATAACATCGGAATGGAGGAAACTGCAGTGGGCTTATTGGCCCATACTGGGCAGTCCCATTTACACCCAAACTCTATCGCTCATATATCCATCCAACCTATGTTTGAAGCTGCTCTTCACGGCACATTTCTTCACTTACGAAAAATCCATGACCTAGACCATAAAAAAAACACCCTTAAAACTTACCTGAACGTGGCATTTGGGATCTGAAGAGGCCATCCTTTGTTAGGCACTGACTGCAGCGGTGAGTTTGTTCGAGAGCGTCGTCTGCTGGGTAGGTGGTGACGTCATTGCAAATGGGGGCCCTGTTTCTAGAGAAATAAACTTATCTCTACTATTATAGCAGAAATTTAAACTTTTATTGCAAATTACATATACCGTGTCACTCTACGAACGTGGCAGGGTGTTTTTCTTGTATTTACCCTGAACCGACAACTCGTCCATTATACAGAATGTAATATATTACGGCGACATAATTTTTAAGAATCTTTTATTACTAGTCCTGTAGAGAATTTATTCAGGATCATTATGGTACCAAATTCATATCTTTAACACAAATGAGCAGTTATTGTGAATTAAAGTTTAGGTACTGTACTGTATATATGCTCGCAGCCTCACACCTCAAAAGTACCTTCATATGATGACTGGTATGATATAGATTTTTTGTTTTTTAAATATGGTATATTTATTTAACCTAAGTTTTAGATAACCTATTCAGGATTATTTTGGTAAGAAAATGGTGTTTTAAACTTAATTAGAACTGATTTTATAGAGTCTGGTATCAACATTTCTTACCCTTGAAATATTTTTATGGATTTTTTATTAAAACTGTCATATAAAGAATTTATTCAGGATCATTATGGTACCAAATTCATCTCTCTAATACAATTAGAACAGATGCTTTGAATAAAAGTGTATACACTTTTTCGCTAGCCGTAAATATTTGCGCCCATGCCCACAGTATAAATGTAATGGGAGAGTGTTTGTCCGTGGGAGATGAAATGATGAGATGCCTTAGTTTAGACCTGAGAAAATTTACCCCAGCACCCAGAAAAATTCTGGGGATGTGCGATAGTGTCTGTCCATGCAAGATTCATAGTTTAGACTCTTGGAAACTTTTACTAGTACCCGGGAAAATTCCTGGGATGTCCATTTTTTTCCGGGTTTGAGAGAGTTAATGTATCATTGCCCAGAAATCTCTCAGACCCTGAAGATCACTGCACCATTTATTCTGGCTAATGGGGAGATTTCTTTACATATTCTAAAAGTACTGTAGCTATACATTAAATTTCTCATCTTTTGACATTTACATTATCAAAATTGGGTTATGTAGGTACAATATACTAAAAATAGTGTAAGCAAACCTTAACCTCAATTACTGTATATACCAAAGCTTGTGGTTTTGATGGATACCTTGCTCTTCCAATTCTCAGCTTATATTAAATTCTTACAAAATTAAAGATGTACAGTACATGCAATAATCTGAAATGTTTTTTAAATAAATCCTGTATATAGTACAGTATCTTTATTTTGCTACGGTGGAGAGTTCATTGAGCATGTGAGGGCCAAGAAACTAAGGGGGAGGAGGTGGGGGTGGCTTGGGATAGACTGCCAGTAATGACAATGAACATGTGTCTTCCATAATGTCTGGAAGGCAGCTGGGAGCCCCACTAAGGGTTAATGTTTCTGTAGTCAGATTTTCTTGTTTTATTTTATTTATTTATTTATTTATTTATTTATTTATTGTTGAATATATACTGTATCATTATTTATATCTAGTAGTGTATATTTTTACCCAATAAAGTGCATGGTTTAAATTACTTGTGCAGCTATATTATTATTTTTCCAACTGTCATGTAGAATGGAAAGTGTTTTATAATGATTAGAGGATTCCATTTCCATCTCCTAACATAATTTAGTCAAGGTTAGAGAGGTTCTACTGAACAGTACTGTACAGCACATTTGGATGCAGTTAATCAGTTTGGACTGGACTAAAATGTCAGTACATGTACAGTACATGTATTTTAATGGTAGTTCCATAGTACTGTACCTATGTAGATTAAGTAGAATATTCCCTATACAGTACTAGTGGAGGCCCTGGACTTGCAGGTGATTACCACCTTGCATACTTTGTTAACCAAGGGTGAAAGACCTGCTATTACCATCATTCAGCTGATTACAAGCTGGGTAAAAATGCATGGTTATTACAACATTAGTTTTCCTTGTAATTTAGTACAGTACTCATGATATTTATGCTAGGTATTATAGAAATACTTTATAAGGTTTAACTAGCTTTCACTTAGTATCCTGCATATTAGGAAGCCAATATCTTGTTTTTATTAAACACTATCTAATGAACAAGAAATTGAATGAAAATTTTTTTTTTTTAATTGCTTAACCTTTAAGCCCTGGGTTAGGGTGCTGCTGGCAGTAACCCCCCCAGAGGGGATAAATCAAGAAAAAATCAACTTAAAAAAATGGCGGGAAAATAGGTGAACGTTCTGGAACGTCACCCGGGACCTAAGGGTTAAATAATATAATTACCAAAGAAATTAAAAGAAAGAACAATAATGTGGAGAATACTTTACTGCATTGCATTGTAATACCCTGTACAGTAATGTACAGTCATGTGTGTCAGTACAGTAAAAGTCCAAAATCCGAATGCCAGAAATCCGGACCACCTGAGAATCCGGACTTTTCGAAAATTCAATTTTTTTTTTTTTTTTTTTGGCGGGCCTTTTTTTTGTGTATATGCGTGAGCGCCACAGCTGCACAGCGACAACAAGCAACCACGTGGTCACCACTTTAAAACGAGCAATCAAACTGTGACAACATATAATTTTGAGTCCTACTCTTTACATTTACAAAGTACTGTACAAGCCCATAATAATGGCTCCTAAAGTAGATAAACTTCGTTGTGTGAAGAGAAAGAAGAACACGTTGAAATTGAGTGGCAAACTTGAAATAATTAAGAAACTAGAATGTGGTGTGAGCAATACTGTTCTAATGGAAACATACGACATTGGAAAGTCTACAATTTATGATATAAAAAAGGCAAAAAATAAAATTCTAGAATTACAGCTTTTTCTTTAAAACTGCTCGTTTTGATAAATGAAGCATGCTATATTTGCTAATGAATAACTATCAAAATGTACCTGTTCATCTCTTCTTTATTCCTCCTTAAATTTCAATTTTAAAAGTACTGCCTGAGAATCCGGAAAATCTGAAAATCCGGACTGACCCAATCCCCAAGCAGTCCGGATTTTTGGACTTCTACTGTATACAGTGGTCCCTCGGTTAACGAGCACAATCCGTTCCAGCAGGTTGCTCGTTAACCGAAACCATTGTTTCAATGGGTTTTTGGGTAATTGGTTCCAGCTCACCAAAAATTGCCTAAATTCAACAAAAATGGTAGAAAAGTTCACTTACTTTGAGGTGTGTATGTAGAAGGCTCCTGGATAATGATGATGATGTGCATTTGAAGTGGGAGGTGGAAGAGGAGAAGGGAGAAGAGAAGGAAGTGGAGGTGAAACTTTTTACTGCTTCTTGGAAGGTGAGTCACCTTCCATGAAAATGTCAGGAACCTCTGGACTGACAGATTCTCCACCATGAACATCCTCTCTCCTTCTTGAAGTGGAAGGCTGAGGGATAGATCTTGTTCCCTCTGCCTTTTACTGAAGAAAGTGTCAATTGTGGTCTGTGGGGCATCTGTCCTCCTCACCATTAACTTATGTTTAAAGAAGGAGACCACTGAGTCCTCAACATGACACAAAGTTAGTTCAGTTTTTTCCACTTCTGGGTGCTTTGAAGCCAGTTCCCTGAACTTCTCCCAGTAGTAAATCACATCTTTCAACTGTTTAGCTGACATATGGTCATCACTTTCAATTTCCTCCTCACCACTGTCAGCCTCTACCTGTAACATCTCATCCAGTTGCTTCAAGTCATCAGGAGTAAGTTCCTCCTCATGAGACATCACAAGCTCTTCCACATCCTCCTCCTCCACTTCAAGGCCCAATGACTGACCAATGGACACAATCTCCTGGTCCAACTCTGTTTCTTCCTCAAATCCCTCAAAATCATGGACTACTGATGGCCACAGTGCTTTCCATGAAGAATTGAGGGATCTAGTGGAGACTTCTTGCCATGATGACACAATCAATTCTACAGCCTGCAGGATGTTGAATTGTGTCTTCCAGAAATGTTTCAGTGTTAGTTCAGGATCATTGGAAGTTGCCTGATGACACCTCCTAAACATTTTCTTCATGTACAACTTCTTGAAGTTGCTGATCACATTCTGGTCCATTGGCTGTGTGATTGATGTAGTGTTTGGAGGCAAAAACAACACTTTCACAAAGTCAAATTGATACTCCAAATTTCTGGCAAGGTCAGGGTCATGACCAGGAACATTATCCATGAGGAGAAGAGCCTTTAAAGGGAGTTTATTGGTGGTTAGGTAGCTCTTGACAGAAGGGCAAAACACATCAACAGCCCATTCATTAAAGAGCTGTCTTGTCACCCATGCCTTACGGTTGGACTTCCAATAAACTCCAAGCTTTGTTCTTACCACTTTTTGTTGCCTGAACACCCTGGGGTTTTCAGAGTGGTAGACAAGCATAGGCTTCAGTCGGAAATCCCCTGAAGCATTGGCACCAAGCAATAGAGTGAGACGGTCTTTCATGGGTTTATGCCCAGGTAAAGAGGCTTCATCTCTGGTGATGAATGTCCTTTTGGGCATCTTTTTCCAGAACAGCCCAGTTTCGTCCACATTGAACACTTGCTGTGGAAGATAATTTTCTTCTTCCATCAGTTTTTTAAATTCATCTAAAAACTTTGCTGCCCTTTCTTTATCAGCACTAGCAGCTTCACCATGCTTAACAACACTGAAAATGTCACTTCTTTTCTTAAATTTTTTGAACCGGCCTTTGCTGGCCCGAAAATCTTCAAATTCTGTGCCTGAAGAACCAGGTTGATCTGCCTTTAAATGTTCGTAAATCTCCCTGGCTCTTTCACAAATGAATTCAGTAGAAACTGAATCACCTTTCATCTGTTTTTCCCTAATCCAGATGATAAGTAACCTCTCAGTTTCTGCGATTAGGGATCTACTTTTAAACACTCTTTGAATTTGTCTCTCACTTTCACTTCTTTAAATTTGTCTTTCTGTGCAAGAATTGTCGACACAGTTGATGTCGACATGCCATATTCTTTGCATAGCGCATTTGTTCTAATGCCTTGTTCATGTTTTTTATGATTTCCTGCTTGGTTTGGATTGAAATAGCTTTTCTTGATCTCTTAGGCCCCATGCTGGATTCAAACAATGTCAACACGTGCTTTTCAAAGTTAAACTTGTTGTAAATATAGAATATTTTCTTTAAAATAACACTGCACTGCGCTATATATTGTCAATATGTAAAATAAATTTCAAAATGACCAATAATTTGCTTGGAAACACAGAAAAAAGCATTTAGTTGAAGAGAGTCTCAAGCAAGATGTTACATCCAGTGAAAACAGAGAGAGACTAACGCCTGTTTGCTGTGTTAAGAGGCTGGATGCCTCGCATTAAACCAGTCACTTTACCTTCAATTATGTTCAATAATTGTTAAAATGACTAAAAAATTTAATATTAAACTTTTAAAATTATTGTATAGTATAAACTTCTTGATATATACAGATAGACCCCGACTTACGACGGGGTTTGGGACCCAAATCCAGGTCGTAAGTCCGACATAGATAAAAAAAAAAATTTAAATAAATAATCTACAATGAAATACAGTACAGTGAAAGTAATAAATAATAAGGAATGGTTACAGTGTGACTGAGCACTTACCTTTAATGTAGTCAGCTGAATGCACATGGGGCCCCCATAATTTTCTAATTATACATGGAGACTACATTAACTGGAAACGTTTCGGTATAGAAAATGCGTGTCATTTAAAAAAAAAAAAAAAAATTTTTAATAAAAAATCTGAGGCGGTCGTAAGTCCCGACGGTCGTAAGTCGTAGCAGTCGTAAGTCGAGGTCTGTCTGTACTAAAATAGTAAGGAATTTAAGCCCTAGAGCCGATTTATGTATTGGCGGACTAATACTACAGCTGGTTGACCGGCCAGTGCAAGCGAAAACATGTTGAGGTCGGCTCGTAAGAAACTCGTTAACCGAGGGGTTGCTCATTAACTGAATTTAAAAATCTTATGGGAGGCAGCTCGTTAACCGAGGCGCTCGTTAACCGAGGAACCACTGTATTGTAGGCTGTAGCTACTTATTGTAGGGCAATCAGGTGTTTATTTATTGTAGAAATTTTGCAGATGTTTATGCACTACAGTACAGTATTCCTTCATTCATCTGATGCTTTGTGCTTTCTGTTTTAGTATTGAACTAAAGCATTTCTCACTTTAGAACCTTGATGTTATTCAAGGTTGTTGTTCCAATTCTGCATTCTTGTACAGTATTGTTTTATTAGTTGTTTCACCTTTATTCAAACATTTAGCTAGTGTATTTATGTGTTCTTGGTAACAGTCAACCTCTCATCTCTCCTTTTGGGATGTTACAGTAAACATGATTTTTTTTTTAAATTTCTTCAGCATTTCAGGGTTTGGTAATGTTTGGTTTTATCCGCTGTTGTAGCACTGTAAATTTCAGCAAAGACATTCTCTCATTCATTCACTAATACCACCACTTTTCACAACTTTACTACAGTTGTTGGTTTAGTTGTGATGACTCCCTGTATATATTTTAGGACATTTTTACAGTAAACATGATTATGCTTTGGGAGTCTTTAATATTTTAGCTAAAAACTTAGTAGTGATTAGTGTGAAAACAGAAGTTTCTGGTTTACAGGTTAAGGTACGAGGAGACATTGGCAGCCAGATTTGCTAACTAGCCCAACCAGCTGCTCTGCAGACTTGACCTGCATTTCTCTATGTTATTATAACATTTTGCAGCTGTTATTTATTTCAGTGCAGTATTTTTTATAGTTATATGCTATGATCTCGAGGGAGAAAAAAATGGTGCTCTTATTTTTCCATGCTGTACCAATGCTACTCTCTGCAGGAACTTTTTTCTCTTGACAGCTCATGAACAGTTGAGTGCAATTTTCAAACCTTGGTTTAATAAATTCATCAAAAAAGAGTAGATTCATGAAGGGAAAATGTATGAATGGCAAGACCCTTTGTACTAATTGCAGTTTGATATCTAATTACAGTACTATAGATTTTATCGAATGTTCAATGTTTGAACAATATTAATTGATATAGTACTGTACTCAACTCACCAATACATTCTGATGTTTTCTGCATTAGGAGAGGCTGACATGTCAGTAGCTTCTAGCATCTGAGATAATATCTGCTTCAAATATTACATTTGTTAATGTTGTCGCTGATCCATTGGTTGAATAAAGAAAATGGTGTTGGACAGCATAAACACAGCTTGGGTAATAGGGTCCAGGTCATTTAGATGTGACGGTTGACTTGGAGCATTATTGAGGAGAAGCAAAGCCTTGAAACTGATAAGATTTATGGCAGTAATGTCCAGTAAATAGTTCACAAACACATAATGTATAAAAAAATAGAGCTTAGGGATTCTGGTAATGAAAAAAAAGTTATGGCTTGCATTTGGTTGCATCTTTACAATATGTGCAGGGCCTCTGCACTTACTGTTGAAGGGGTTGTGAAGTCCCCAGCTGGAGTCCAGGTGGCAGGGTCTAGAGAGCAAAACCCCTCAGAAGCTGAAGCGTTTTTATTAATTATGGTACTGTATTACAATCTGACTCAATTTGCCTGTAAAGAATGTTTTCTTGTGCTTATTTCCCTCAGAGATGAGCTACACATTTTGCCATGCTTTCAAACATAAGATTAAAAGGAATTTAGTAAAATATATTCAGAGAGGATGAAATGATGTTATCAGTAATCAACCACAGTTCAAGAAGCCATAGGCGCTGAGAGAGTGAGCCTCTGGCATGCTGGTCCAACTCGGACTTGGAAGGCAGGAAACCTGAGCTTCAGGAACAGAGAGGACATCCATACTAAAGTGTGCATTTTAAAGGGGTGGCTACTAGCTAGTCACCCCCCCCCCCCACCCCTCCTCTGGCAGAGCCCCTGATGTGGTGTGTAAATATTTTTCCAGATCCTTTGGGAAAGATAAAAAGCATGATACGCAGCCATATAAGTTTGAACTGTAGCACTCTTTATCACTGGCTTCATTTATCCCATAAGTTTTAATATTTCCTCTACTGTTTTTTTCAATTCATACTTTCCAGATCCATAAATGCAACGAGGAGATTCTTCCATTTCTCAAAGTACTGTACTTTTCACTAATATGCTACCTGTATATAAAAAATCCATAATCCACACAAATTTTTCCTTTTTTGAACCTACACTGTTCTTCCCCTATACATTCAGTATATGTCAGTTATTTCAGTAATGAATCTACCATTCATCTTCCTCAGTATGCATTGCAAACTTTTCCCTGTATACTGTTCACTGTAATAATTTTAATTAAGTGTTATCAGCCTTCTTTTCGTGCAGGGTGAACTATATGTGCTCATTGGTATACCATTTGTACTCTTCTCTGGCTTGCATAAACTCTAGTGTTGTCATTTTTTCTATAATTTTTTCACTCCCCTTTACATTTCTGTGGTGATGCCTTATTCACTTGGTATCTTTATAGTCTTAAGCTTGCTCACTTATCAAAATTTCAAGAGTATACGTAGTAGATTTTTTATTCATCCCAATCATAAAAAGGATAACTCTTCCATACTTTCATCCATTACATTCAAAATTTTTCAGATTTTTCCTCTTTTCCATAGCATATCCCACCTCTCATTTTCAGCAGCCATTTCCTTTCACTAAATTATTTTTCTCTTTTTATTTAATTCCTTCTGGTACAACTTTTGCTCTTAAAATAGAAATCAACCTTTCTCTTCATCTATCATCTGTTATCTTTTGCATTCTTTCACCACTCATTTTCCCCTTTATTCATACCTATTTTCAAATGTATTGCTTGCAGGTAATGCACATGTTCTCTTCTTTTCTTATTAAATAGCCCAGCCAGCCTTTCATCTTGCCATTATTTTTTTTTTCTAATCTCATATACTCACACACCTCAGTTACATTCTTTTGAGATGCAATCTTAACACTCTTGGTTAGGGTTTTCGTATGTGAAATTTAAATAAAAAACATTGTATGTTTACGTATGAATGCTAGACATGCAAGACTCACATTTGGCAATATCAGCATGATCTGACAGCTGTAGAGATTACACGCCAAGGTCACCACAGCAGTCTCCCTTTTGTGTTTAAAGGACCCAGGATATAATGTTGATCTGCATTTCACGCATTTTCTTGCGGCTTGTGCTAATTTCTCGTGCATCACAGTGATTCCATTTATTCATAGTATTGTCATGAGCATTTTGAACTATGCCTCATGTTGCTAGCAAGGGTGGAGGGGTGGGCAAACCTGAAAAGTACAAGGAGATTGCACCATGTGGTGCCTCCTGATGCCTGTTCCTGGTGAAATATTAATCTTTTCACAACTTTTCTTCTATAACTATTTTTTCCTTAATATTTATACAGTGTACTTTTTAACAAATAAGGTTCATATTGCAATCACATGAAATAATGAAGGTAAAATGATGTACATGTGTTCTCGATAATCATGAGTCCTGATAAAATCGCTGATCTGGCTTATCACAGTATCCTCAATTGAGACCATGTTTATGCTTATCACTGATTCATCTGGGTTATCTCAGAATTATAATTGGACAACGGCAGGTCTGCGAGAGCAACAGTGGCAGCAGCGACTGCCAAGAGATGGCAGCATGGCTCGTAGCGCCAGCTTCCAGCGACAGCCGACAGCATTTGTTTCCTCATGCTGTTTTGGTTGATGTTTGAAGACAGTTTCCTGCTCTGTGCTTCTTTATTGGTGCAATTTTTTTAACTTTTACTTACCCTCCACCATGGCATCTGTGAACAAGAAGAGTGCTAAGGTTCCTGATCCAGCCAAGCGACGAAGACATGTGTATTCTCTGGTTGAATGTTTTGAAGTTCCCGACAAGGATAAGCATGCACTTGGCAATACACCCATTGCGTATTACCACTTCCTTCCACTCCACCTCTCTAATCACCCCACCTTTCTGCTTTCTTGCTCCATAATTTAAAATTTATGTAACATAATGTGGAAGGAATACGACATTGTTCATTTAAACTTACACTCAATTTCGTGGGTAGACATCAGATGTTCAATTGTGACTGGCAGTGATGCAGCTAATGTTACCAAACAAACTGATTGATGCATCATCTCCTCACCACTTACCATAATCTTCCCCTCCACCACCAGCTCCATGATCATCACCACCATCACCACCACTAACCTCTATTATCACCACCTATATCATAATTTCAGTGATGCAGAGATGGATTTGCTTTAGCCACAGCAGATCAGCACGATATCCACTGCCTCCCACTCATTTCCCTCCCTCCCTCCCTACCACCCACCCACCCACCCACCCACCCACCCCCACCCACTCACTCCACTCCACCCACCCACCCACTCACTCACTGCATCTCACCGACAATCTGCCCCTCTCACTCATTCTACTATGACATCACTCATGATACAATATTGTACATTACTGTACATTGTTTATTTGTTATTCATCAATTAGTAAAGATATGTTACAAGTATTATATCTTTTAGTGTTCCTACACATTTTTGGGGGGTATATTTTGGTCAGTTAAGGGAATGAATGTATGTGGTCGTGGGACGAACAAATTTTTCCCATATGTTGTGTTTCAATATGTACAGTTTTACTTATCACGGTACTTTTCTGGAACATAACCCCTGCAATTATCGAGGATACATGTCTAAACATTTTCATTAAACAAAAATTTTGTGTTCTCGCACTCATGTATAGAAATAATTATTTTATCGTGATTACTTACATAAAACTGTTTGTAAATAATTTATTTACAGTGCTAATGCAGCAAATCCCACCATTTTATCTCATATAGCAAGCTTGCTATGGCTCATTACGTACAATTATCTCTCGTGTGGTGCAGTGAAGTGCGATGAGGTGGGTTACAGGCTAGACCCCGAGCGTTTCGTGGGCGAGCACTTCACCAAACCCAAGAGTGTTAAACTGCTCCCATTCTTCCTCAATCCCTTCCCATCTACAGCATATACTCAGTTATTCCTTTAAATCTTTGTGCTGCTTTCACTTTATTGAGCCTGCCAACCTTTATAATACTTTTTTTCATTACAGTCATCCCTTGGTTATAGCGCACTTGGTTATCGCGATTTTCGTTATCACGCCTCCATCAAAATCTGCACACCTGCTGTTATAGCGCATTTTTCAAGCCGAGAATTTCGTTGTCACGCAGTTGCCTCCAGGTGTATTGTTACCCCCTTGCTTCACCTACATCTATTGAGGATAAAATCTTTCACCTGCAAATTGACAATAACACATTTGCTGTAATCAGACATATCTATGTTGCCTCAACAATTTCAACCCCAGTTGCAATTTCAAATTCTGTCATTACTAAGGAATAACGAAGTCTCGGATGCACTCTAAGATTGAGAGAAAACGGAGGATTCAGGCGTCCTGAAGCGATGAGAAAACCGACTCCTCAGACGGGGAACTCAAATAAAGAAAGCATAGCTACATGTTTTGTGGACTACAGTATTGAGCGTACCCTTTTCATCACTTTGTAATAAACCTAGCCATGCCTATGTGTGTTTCTGATACGTACCATAACATTATCTATATCTTTAGTGGGTGTAAATGGTCGTAAAATGGGAAAATTGGGGTTGGGTCTTGGGTGCCTGGAACCAATTAGAATAAATCCCATAGGTTCTGTACTTCCGTTATCGTGTTTTTCGTTATCACGCACTCGGCGCGGTCCCAATTAGGTGTGATAACCAAGGGATGACTGTACTTGGATTTTTTTGCCCTGAATATTTTGTTCACTTCTTTCTACCACATGTTGGTTAGACACTGTATTCAGCTTTTCTTATTGTATTTACATCACATATCTTACATATTAATCTCCTGTCCACTCACACATGGGCCAAGAACTCATTATATTCTCCATTGGCACACCTCCATGTAGACTCAGATATTACTGTACAAGTACTTAAATTCAAATCGTTTATTCTGTGCTTTGAGTCCTCTTGCACCACACACATATCTGTCGATTAAACTGTTGTCATTACCTTTCATTCCAAACATTCCTTGTTTTTGTTCATGTAAATTCCTCGCCACTTTATAGTAACACACTATCGTGTATAAGTCTGCCATCATTGTCACACTCTTACACTATGCTCTCAATACAGTATAGTTGTTTAGGCCTGTGTCAAACCTCTTTCTTTTCTCTGCCTTAAAATTTCCAGGTATGTATGCACTCACTATGACCTTCTTTGCCTTTCAGGTTTCTTTCTTTCTATCAAATCTGGATCATCTAGACTTCTTACATTAATAATTACCTTACTCTGTTTTTTATGATCATCTTTGATTTTGTTTGTTTATGATAAAAGGAAGTGAGGTGGTCAAGTGGATATAGCACTCGCCTCCTGTTCTTTGGTTCAATCTCTGGGCACTCCCAGCTATAAATGGTACCTATGATTACAACTTGGGGAAGTGAATGCGGTGGTGTGCAGTACCGGCCATGCTGCTTCCCTGTGTACCAAAGGCTTACTGTACAGTGTGCTGTATCCACACTGTCTCTAATGGGCACTCATGCCTATGGGACCCACTTTCACTTTCATGATAAAAAGAATAGAAGTTGGGGTTACCAGGTCCATGCCCCTGCACAAAGGGCAGACATTGAGCTCACTTCATCGTGGATGTCATCACTGAAGTCAGCTGGTCAACCTGAAGGGACACCCACCATGCTGGATATAATATAAATTTCCTGCCTTAAGAATAATGTAAAACCCAGAGTCAATTAAGAGAAATTGAACAAATTATTAATGGAAATCCATCTGTCCAAAACTTGCAGTGGAGATAGGCAGTCTTATGGTATAACTGGTGTTTTAAACGCTGTACATTTGGTCAGAAAGGTTTTGGTGATGCCAGTACCAGATGCCGTATGCATGATAGCTTGTGACTTGGTGTGGTTATCCTGCAGGGGTGTACCTGTTACTCCATTTACAGAAAATGGCAAGTTGATGTAAAAGAATCAGTAATTTTATTACTGGTAATGTCAAGATATTTTAAAATATAATTTACTAAGAAATATGAATTTAAGCAATTTCATTGTTCCTAAAACATTTCATTATGTAACAAGGTCTTTAATATTTTTGATTTCAGAAAAAAGAAAAATATTTGAAATGAAAAGGAAGCAACATTACAATGAGTTTTATGCTGTAAAACTTGCACGAAAGCTAATGCAAAATGATGATGATGATGATGATGAGGATGAGGATGAATTGAAAGAGGAGGATGAGACTGAAAGTAAAGAAGAAAGGGACAATAAGATGGAAGAGGTAGATCATGATGGAAATGAAGTTTTGGTGAGTCCAAGTGAAGACATGGCTGTAGGTGAGGATCAAGCATCAGGAGACTGAGGGCCATCAAAATTAAGCAAAATTTGAGTGGAAGCAAAACTACTCCAGTTGTAGCACTTGCTAACACATTGGACTTCCTAATGCTCTAGTTACCATTATGTACCCTGTTCACTCTTTGCCTCATACCTTCAGAAGGGTAGTGACCAATCATCAGACATTTTGATAATATTATCAGCCATTACATATGTCATTGCTACAGCTAGTTAAAGGAGTTCCTGATATTAGAACAGTGAATCACAGTAACAAATGAAAATAATATTTATCTCCCAAGCATATATTTAATTGACAAGTCAGGTGTATACAACTCCAACCCTTGTTTTTCTCCAGTAACTTGCTAGTAGCTTGAGCTGGTGGAGGCAGAAGTGGTACTGTCTGGTAATCTTTACAAGGATGGCTCCTTAATCAGAAGCCTAGTCTTTTATTTGTAGGAATTAAGGGTGGAATACTTAACAGTTATGAGGGGAAGAAGCTAATGATATTTTATGTGAATTTTTGATGCAGTACCTAAGTACAGTACTGTATTGTGTTTTATACAGCTATTTGCGTGTGAGGCTAAATTATGAAAACAATTGTTTTTAGATCAGATATCCAAGGTATTGGTGATGTAAAGAGTATAGAAAATACTGTAAGCCTTTTTCTTCAAGTTCTGAGTTAGATTGCTTGTAATTTAAAAGGATGTTAAACACGTGTTGAAGGCAGAAAACTTCCAAGTTCGGGAGAACTGGTTGCAGTAATCCACTGAATTTTAACTATTGTCATGACAATACATAGAAATGATATTGTGTGTGTGTGTGTGTAACCTAAGTCTGAAGCAGTTATGCCATTAATCAGTAAAATAATATAATTTATAATTTTTTTTTATACTACTGTACTTACTAGATAAAGTACAAGTAATCTGATCAGTACTACAGTACAATAATTAGTGGTTGCTTTCTTTTGGAGTCTTAGGAATTATTTCTTCATTTTGTGTAATCTAGCTAAAAGATATAGTTACAAAAGCAGAGAACCAGTGTATCAGACTAATTCATTATAGATGGAATGATTTCAACAGTGGACTCTTGTTACAGAGATCATGATTATAAGAATGGATCATAAATACTGACAACATTGTGCCATGAGCCTTTCATAAATGTCAGTTCCCTTAATACATTTTAGAATTTATGGAGTTTGTATTTATTGAAGATCATAGTATATTTTTTGTCCACACAAAGACTAATATTATAGAATCAAAATAAAGTGATAGATTTTTTTGATGATAGAGAAATTGTGTGTAATAATTTTGTATATACAGTAATTTATAAAGCTCCTCACATTCAGAATGGATATTGATCACCTTGTATACCCTAGTCTTGCACTAGTACAGGTACTTTACTCACCACTAGTAGTGTTTGAGTGAAATATTAAAATTGCTGATATTCAGAGGTTATTTGAAGAAATTTATGTTTGCAATTAATTAACTGCTCTTGTGGGTTTGTTGTACAGTAATTAAATTTAAGGAATTAAAGAGCTGTATCATAAGTAAATCTCAGTATGTTAAAAATATAGAATGTTTTGCACTGCTTTTTCAGTCTTAAGATATAAACCAATACTGTACAGTATACTGTACTGTATCTTCATAATTTTCATCCTCAACCAGGGGAGAGTTTTCTCCAACATTGAGGGTTATGCAATGAAGTATGCAAGCGAGTGTTAGCCAGTAAACAGTCCGGCTGTCTTTTGGGGAAACCTTTTTTTAAATTTGCATGGCCTTAAGACATCCTTGGCAGTGAGAAAAAAATCTTGACCTTCAAAGTTTGTAAAATCATATAATAGAACCAGAAACTGAAAATTACTATACTCTAAACCTGACTTTAAGCCATGGCTCTATCATAAATCATGCTGCAGAGGCATATATATTACCTGTTTTTCACTCTTCTGGCTAACACTATTTGCAACAGAACTTACTTGATCATGAGAATGTATCCAGGGTTATGCAACTCAGGATGAATAATATCCTGCATCTGACATTTTGCATGTGTACATATATCACAGATGAAACATTTGACAAATGTAATGTAGCTAGGACCATACATGTGAGAATTACCAAATTTTATACTTTTGTTAAAATTACAGTTTAATGGGAAAACTTTCCCAAAAGTTCAGAGACTGTGATTATAAAAGGAGTATCAAGTAGTTGTGACAAATTAATGGTTAACAGTATTGTAATGTGTTCTTAATTTGTTGCTTGTTTGTGAGTATGCTTGATCACATGTAAATGTTTGTATGCATGTACACATGTGTGTATGTTTTTATGTATGTGTGTGCATATTACAGAATTCATAACTTTCAGTGGAGGTTTGAGACTGACCCCATGAATAATCGTCATATGGTTGATGCTGTGTATCAGCCCAGTAGAAAAACAAGAAGCATAAGTTAAACACATTGAATATTAATTAAATGATCAAGCACATTAACCTCCCTTTCTTAAAGGGAACCAGTGTAACAAAAGCTTACAAACATTCTTATTGCCCAACATTTGATGAAACTCCTTCACCATTACTGCTTGCAAGAGGCTAATAATACCTTGTGAATGTTTTTGCTTGAGGCTGCTCAAGTGTGGTTGCATCAACCTTTGGCATCTGCAAATTCTTTCAGTGTTTTCCTGCCTTTTTTAATCTTATTTAGTCTTGATACACATAGATTGTCCTCTCCCAGTGATGATAATAAACATGCTTCCATCGAACACATGCTTCATCGTGGTTCTTGTCTGATGGTTAATGCACCACATTTCCTTTTTCCTTTACTCTCACGCATGGAAACTTTGGTGATCACTTATTGGCAATATCCCAAGACTATAAAATCATGTATGTAACATATATTGTTCGCTGGGGAATCCCACCACTTAGGAGAGATGTCTAAATGGAGGCAAACATATCCTAACATTGACAGATAATCTGCTGCATCTCATCTCATTGATTTGCTGGACTGACACACCCAGTTTGTGATGACCCACACAGTTGGTTGTGATCAACTAATCTCTTTCTTGGACAGTTGAATATTGGAGATGCCATTGAGGATCTTATTTTGGGTTGCAGAGAGTAGACAAGATTGTAGATAATATTAGGATGGTTAAGATTAACCCTCCCATGGTGTTTTGACACAAATTGCATCACTAAGTGCTCCATAAGCAGAAACGTGGGAACGGTGGACTGGGCTGGCTCTATCAACCAACTAAGTTCTTCCCACTATCCTCGTGGGCTGGCAGATGTGTCTCTTAGAGGGCAATTTGGGTCTGGATTGCTCTACCCAATGTTTACTAAAATGGAAAAACCATTCCTGTTACTGACGCAACCTGTGTCGAAAGACTGTGAGGGGGTGAGATTGTAAACAGACTGCGAGGGTTGAAATTTCCGACCATGGCCAAGAATACCAGAAGGTTAATGGATTGTTGAGATATGCAGTAAGTTAAACTGTGAATAATAGGAGTTCTGTATAAATACAATAAATACACTCAAGCATAAACAGATTAAAACTTAAACAAGTGCTCTCACATAGTGACTCGTTACCCCTGAAACCAGTTGCATTGGAAGGAAATTACTATGCAGAATATAAAGATACTACAGTATACAGTACTGTATTACAACATAGCAATTATATCATAACGAAGGAAAAGTGCATGAAGTGTACAAAGAAAGTATAGTGAATTTTGACATGCCATTGGATATGCTTGTTAAGGAATATAATTAACGAATAGGTATCAGTTAAATTGAAATGAACGAATATCACTGATCTTGTAACCCTTAACTGCGACCATAGAAAAATGGGTGATCTGTGCAACTGTGTATACATATAGTACTGTACAGTATGTACAGATACATATATCCCTAAAACAATGCAGGGGTTAGGTTAATGAAAACCCAGTGGACCCAAAACTGCAATGTTCACCTACTGGAAGCTATGGGAAGACAAAATTGCCAAAAATCTAAGAAAAACCCACACTATACCACACTTACTTTCCACATGCACTCAGTTCTGCTATAACGCGATAGTTGTGTTCTTGTAAAACATCATGTTATAGAAATTCGCGTAATAGAAATAACAGGGCTTATGGAGAAAATAGGGTTAGGTGCACAGTCTAAATAAATGTTACATTCATATCTAATAATGAAATCATACAGTAAATGTAACACTTACCTTGAAAAAATATGAATATAACTTGATGGGGGAGAAGGGTGATTTTGAGGTAGATAACATCGAGCTTCTCTTCAAGGGTTATAGCCTTTCTTTTACGATCATCACCGGGAATGCGATCACCAGAACGCTTCTTGGAGATATTCTTCTTTACCATATTCACAGTTAATACCACAAAATTGGAGAAATAGTATGCAAAAATCGCGTTACAGCAAACAAGCATTCGCGTTATACAAATATCGTTCCTCTATTCATAAATCGCGTTAGAGCCAATTCGCGTTGTCAAAACACGCGTTATAGCAGAACTCACTGTATGCTCTTTATTTTATTTTATTTTTTTTATAGTTTTATACTATATTTTTCATATTTCTAAGCCACATTTAGAGTACTGTTATGATTTTTTTCACAACTTTTATAGTTTCATTACAAGTAACAATGTATGAGGCGGCTGGGCTCGCGGGTCTGCCATGTAGTTTATAGCCAAGGCCTTGGCTATAACTGCCTCCATAGATACATATTCACTTCTCACACATACATGCACATGCTCTTTGTTTTCTTGTTTTATAATATATTTTCTTGATTTCTAAGGCACCTAATTTTTATAGAGCAGCATAATTGTTAAGAAGTCCGTTTTTCTGAGACTTGCGCCGGGAGTCAGCTGCAAGAGTTGGCAATGCATGTTGTATTTGTTACATATAATGAAACTATAAAAGTTGTGGAAAATCATTTCAATACTCTAATGTGACTTAGAAATAACTAAAATATAATATAAAACCATAAAATAAGAAATATGAAGAGCATGGGTGTGTATTCTGTCTCAAAGATGCAGTGTCTTGCTGGCAGCACTTGTAGCACTCAGGGCAACACACTCGCAGCCAGTAGTGAAAGTTGTCAGATGCACGTACACAATCTCCCTTGCTGTAACATGCAAAAATGGTCAGGAAACCACTTCCCTCCTTTTTATCACCCCTGAACCATAAGACGTAGAAGTTCCGTTCCCATGCCCGATAAAGATCTACTAAGGATGCTGCTCACATGTCATCATTCTTAGACCTAAAAAATAAACTTGGGGACATCATATGCATTTAAATGTCTTGGCAGGAAATGAGCTTGTCTATTGATTTTGGCCACAGTTTCAGGGTTAACGAGGGGGAGATAATCATTGTACAGTACATTACTGTGTAATAATTGTTTGCCAGGTGTTAGTAAAAAAAAAAATGGTTCATTCAGATGATTTTATGATATAAAGCGAAATGAGTGCCCTATATGAAGTCCATGATGACACTACATACCCAGGAATTAAAGGCCTGGTATTTGACAGAAATCTACAAAGTACATTTTAAATTTGTTTGAAAGGAGGTAGGGAAGTTCATGAATGAAAAAAGTATGATTTTTTAAATCTGGTACCAATGCTGTTGATAGTAATATTTCAATGATTTTTAATTTGAAGTTGTAGAAAGCATACCCTTTGAAAAATACCTGCTAAGAAAGCTCTTGGTAGTAAGACACGGTTGATGAAGTTCAATTTAATCAGGAGTAAAAGGACTTTGAAGAAAAAAAAATATATATATATACTGTATACAGTACTACGTATATAATATTTGAGGGAGGACATTTTGAGAAAACTAATAAGTACAGTACAGTAGTACCCCGATTTACGTGGTCAATTGAACCCACGGGGTACCGTGGAAAGTGAAAACCGCGTAAAGTGAACAACAGAACATATGGGATTAATTCCAATAGAGACTGGCCAGACCCCCAAACTCCACTTTTTCAGACACAATACCTACGTTGTAGTAAAAATACCAACTTAATTTTATGATGGTATGCACACACAATTAATAATTAAGAGAAATATCAATAATATTAGGTTTTTTAACACTTACATTAGTAGAAAAGATGGCTGGGCACACGGGGATGAGGGGTAGGTTCCGAGGCAGAGGGCAGATTATTGGCCCTCACCTGTATCACTTGTATCACTATCCACCACATAGGCTTGCAGGGCCTCTTTGTCAAACCCCTCAAAGTCCATATAAGTCCATATCCTCACTATCACTGACTTTGGCCGGCTGTGGCGGGTGAAAAACTCGGTAATGTTTTGATGACTGGGCGACCTTGTGCGCATCCTGCCCGCGCTGCTTCCCGCGTATATGAGTAGATGCACCGCGTAAAATGAAATTGCGGTTCTGGCGAGGTACCGCGTAAATGTGAACCGCGTAAATCGGGGTATTACTGTATTGTTTTGGGTACACTATCTTACCTTTACACTGGTGAAATTTTTGAGAATGCAGATATCTTGTGATGGATTTTAAAGTTTATTTAAACATGTAGACAAATACTTATTTAAGAAGGAGTTGTAAACATAAACTACTGTACAGTAGTACCCCGATTTACGCGGTCAATTGAATCCATAGGGTACCGCGGAAAGTGAACAACAGAACATATGGGATTAATTCCAATAGAGACTGGCCCGACCCCCAAACTCCACTTTTTCCGACACAATACCTATGTTGTAGTAAAAAGAACATCTTAATTTTATGATGGTATGCTCACACAATTAATATTTAAGAGAAATACAGTCGCTAGGTTAATGTCCATTCAAATAATAGACTCAATTCCCCCCCCCCTCCCCTCTTCCCAGCTCACTGGCCCCTACCTCTCTGAGAAATGATTGGGTGAAAACACTAGATTTTAACGTTTAGTAATAAATAATACCTCAGACTAAAGTTAGGATAATATAATTAACATTTCTGGATTCCTTGCAGGTCAGGGAATATTTTTAATGTAAACTTCATATATTTTGCACAAAAGATAAAATATTTGCTTTGTGTAAACCAAATTATTACATTAGATCTAAAATTTGTATGTCTAATGCAAAATCCATGATGTTTATATTCAAAATGATCATCATATTGTAAGAATTCCAGCAATGTAAATTATATTCTGGCCGGGTAATTTGTATGAATTTTATGAGCTAAAACAAATATCTTCAGTAAATAAAAAAAAATATATCTTCAAGGACACTATCTGTCAATCAAAGTACCCCACCTTGCCTCCCCCCCCCTCCTCACACTCATGCCAGCTGGTCAGTCGGTTCCAACCCTCCCCCCACCCCCACCTTCCCTCCCTACCAGAGAAATGTTTGGGTGAAAACACTAGATTTTAACGTTTAGTAATAAATAATACCTCAGACTACAGTTAGGATAATATAATTGACATTGCTGGATTCCTTGTAAGACCAGGAATATTTTGAATATAAATGTCATATATTTTGCACAAAAGATGAAATATTTGCTTTGTGTAAACCAAATTATTACATTAGATCTAAAATTTGTATGTCTAATGCAAAATCCATGATGTTTATATTCAAAATGATCATCATATTGTAAGAATTCCAGCAATGTAAATTATATTCTGGCCGGGTAATTTGTATGAATTTTATGAGCTAAACAAGAAAAAAAAAAAAATTATACTTCACCCGGTATATGAGAAGATGCACCGCGGAAAGTGAAAGAAGTGAAAGTCCGGTTCTGGCAAGGTACCGTGTAAATGAGTGAGAAATCACGGAAAGTGAAACCTTGTAAAGCGGGGGTAATACTGTACATTAAACTTAACTTGGGTATGCATCAGGTTCGATTTATACACACACTCAAGAATACAAAGGTAAATCGTAGAAAAAAAATAAGGAAAAGATTAGAGCCCACTACTCAATAGTATTTTAATGATGTAATGTTTGTAATGAAATTTACAAAGTGTAATTTTTTATAATGAGCACATAGTCAATAGAACAAGCGAAGTAAACAGGTCATAAAATGCTGTACAGTACAGCTTAGTGAAAATATATATTTATCATCAATATCAGACACTTGAAACTAATCAATGTTGAAAATGAATAATAATAATTGAGTGTAAAGACTAAAAGAAGAAAAAATTAATACACTATAGGGAACTTTGAATAACTTTTTAGCATTTTGTGTTTAAATTTGCTTTCTTCTGTACATATATGATTGTTTCTATGTGTGTATGCAGGTGTGGTAATGCTTTTTCTGTAAGTATGTGCTGTTCTTTTTTTTTGTTTGTTTGGTTGTATGAGTTAAATAATCATATACCTGAATGGCAGTGAAAGCTCTTGTTGTTGAGCATATTGATGATGTAGCTGACACATATTTCACAAATGTCACAAATAAAATATTTTTCTCTTTAAGAAGTGTGATTTTATGTGAAACAGTGAAGTTCATTCTGGTAAATTAGATGTATTGAATTATTACAATTTGCTACATTTTTTGGATGCCATTAGGTACTGAAACAGACTTGATTACTTTGTGTTGTATGTAACATGAAGCTTCTAGTCCCAGACATAGTCAAGTACTGACTGTTGGTTCTGCTTATGCAATAAGCAGTTCCTATTTAGTTCACCAGTGTATGCGAGTACACCTTTGAATGCATATTTTACAATTTTCTCACTTGTGGAACTCCATATGTGAACTGCTTGAGTATTCTACATTATATTGCAATTTTAAGGGAGTCATATTTATTTAAATAATACTGAACAGTCTAGTAATTAGGCTACATGTATTTAGAAGCAGTAGTGTTTGGCCTTGGTTACCCATATAATCTTTCACACACTTTAGTTATTTTGCTATATACTGTACTTTTTTCTCATCCATGCTGCCATAAATAATTCAAAAACTTTATAATTATATTTTATTGTTCTGGCATCATGTAAGAGTATTTCACCTTACGTACTGCATTATGTCATCCTTTTTTCCTTGTGTACACTTGCTGAAGCACTCCTAAATTGTATGAAATTTTTTGAGTTGGCAAGTACCACATGCTTCAATTTTGTAATAATTAAACAAAAATGCAAATTCTTTTAGTTCTTTGGTAGAAACTGTTCAATCAAACACTTGAAGATGGTCTACCATAATATATTTAGGGAAGAATTTGTATGTACTGGACTACTATCATAAAAGTGGGAACTATAATTGACCTGGTACTGTTCCTTGGTTTACCAATCTTCATAACTATGTTGAAATATGGTGAAAGAAGAAAGGAGCAAATTGTAGAGATATAGTGTACAGACATATGGTACTGTTTGGTGTTGAAGTCTGGTGAATGGAAAGAGGTCTGTTGTAGACATATACAGTAGTATAGACATTTTACTTTACTGTCTTATATGAAATGCTCCTGAAATGTAGTATTGTACAGTATGTGCTTTTATTTAGTTTATATATTTTCTACTCTTTAGAGCCTGTTATTATATGAACAAAAAGTTTACTTTTTAATATATTACAGTATTTTTTAAAATTCATTTTAGCATACCAGTATCTATTTGTGTACTATGTTAATTCACTTTTCCAAAGTCATGTGTACAGTACCTATATGATATATTTCACAAGCTTACTTCTCTCTTTGTGTGTGTGTGTGTGTGTGTGTGTGTGTGTGTGCGTGTGTGTGTGTGCGTGTGTGTGCGTGCGTGCGTGCGTGCGTGCGTGATATATATTTTAATACAAATTTTTACTAGCTGGGAACCTGGCATTTCCCACATTTGTTTTTGAGGGGTAGCTCGTAGCTTATGCCCAGTCTGTCAGCTACTGTGCATCATCTACACAATGAGCACAATGTTCACTACACTCTTATATACAGTTAACCCTCACTTTACGCGGTTAATGTAACCCGGAGGGTACCGCGGAAAGCGAGAAACGCGTAAAGTGAATAACATAACATATGGGATTAATTGAAATGGAGTCCAGGCCGATCCCCAAACTCCACTTTTTGACGACACATAACTATGTTGTAGTAAAAATAACATCTTAATTTTATGATGGTACATGCACACAATTAATACTTAAGAGAAATAGAGAAATACAGTCGCCAAGTTAATGTCCATTCAAATAATGGACACGACTCCCTCCCCCTCTTCTCACACTACACTGCTGGCTCTTCCCTCTGAGAAATTTTGGGGGGAAAACCAGGTATAGTAATAAATAATACCTCAAACTAAAGTTAGGATAATATAATTGACATTGCTCGATTCCTTGTAAGACCAGGAATATTTTGAATATAAATGTCATATATTTTTCACAAAAGATAACATATTTACTCTGATTAAACATTACATCTAAAATTTGTATGTCTAATGCAAAATCTATGATGTTTATATTCAAAATGATCATCAAATTGTAAGAATTCCAGCAATGTAAATTATATTCTGGCCGGGTAATTTGTATGAATTTTATGAGCTAAAAAAAATATCTTCAGTTAATAAAAAAAAAATATTCTTCACTACACTATCTGTCAATCAAAGTACCCCACCTTGCCTCCCCCCCTCTTCCAACCGTGCGGTCAGTCCCAACCCTCCCCCCACCCCCACCACTCCTCCCTTCAAGAGAAAGAGTGGGTGAAAAAAATAAATTTTAACATTTTGTATTAAATAATACAGTTGGGTCTCACATTACACGGTTAATGTAACCCGGAGGGTACCGCGGAAAGTGAGGAACGCGTAAAGTGAACAACATAACATATGGGATTAATTGAAATGGAGTCCAGGCCGATCCCCAAACTCCACTTTTTGACGACACACAACTATGTTGTAGTAAAAATATTATCTTAACTTTATGATGGCATGCACACACAATTAATAATTAAGAGAAATATCAATAATATTAGGTTTTTTAACACTTACATTAGTAGAAAAGATGGCTGGGCACACGGGGATGGGCGGTTGGTTCCGAGGCAGAGGGCAGATTATTGGCCCTCACCTGTATCACTTGTATCAATTGTATCACTATCCACCACAGAGGCTTGCAGGGCCTCTTTGTCAAACCCCCCAAAGTTCATATAAGTCCATATCCTCACTATAATTATCACTATCACTGACTTGGGCTGGCTGTAGTGGGTGGCGGGTGAAGAACTGGTAATGTTTTGATGACTGGGCGACCTTGTGCGCACCATTTTCGCGCCTCTTACACAACATGGCGGATGGCGGGAGGTTTGGATCCAAAAATGGCGCGGCTTGCCAGCCGCTCTCCGCGTAATGGGGTTCACGACCGCGGAATGTGAGCATGTTAGGTTCCGGCAGGGCACCGCGTTAACGGTGAACCGCGGAATGCGGGACCGCGTAATGTGAGGGTTGACTGTCCCTCAGATTAAAGTTAGGATAATATAATTGACATTGCTGGTTTCCTTGTAAGACTAGGAATATTTTGAATATAAACATTATATATTTTGCACAAAAGATAACATACTTACTCAGAGTAAACATTATATCTAAAATTTGTATGTCTAATGCAAAATCTATGATGTTTATATTCAAAATGATCATCAAATTGTAAGAATTCCAGCAATGTAAATTATATTCTGGCCGGATAATTTGTATGAATTTTATGAGCTAAATAAAAAAATTATACTTCACCCGTGTAAAGGGGTACACCCACCGCGGAATGTGAGCATCCTGGGTTCTGGCAGGGCACCGCGTAAACGCGGAATGTGGGACTGCGTAAAGTGAGGGTTGACTGTACACTATACCATCATCTCCATTACATCCAATACACTATCATCTATACTACATCCACAATACTACTTACTACATCAAGAATGCTATCACCTATAGTACATATACTGTACTAAACTATCATTGCACTACATCAGTTACACTATCTTCTACACTTCATCCACTACAATATCACTTTAAGTTGCCCCCCCCCCTCCATTTAGATGTGTTAAAAATGAGGGTGTTCCACCTTCTGGGGTGGGGGCTAACCACTGGGGTCAACCTTCCAAAATTCCGCCGTTGGGACAATTTTTGCATGCATGCATATTTTCAGTACAAGTTTCAATTCTACCTTTAAAACTGTAGCTGTAGACAGTAAACAGACAAAAAAAACACACACACACACAGTGCTTTATATGTACATTAGACCCTGGGCCATTTGCGAGTTTGTGATTCGCTATTTCGATGGTGGCTATGGTGGCTAGCTTGCAAGCCTTTTCCTGCAGCACAATGAGTCAACTCACACAACAACTTGTGTTGTACTCTCATTTCTTTAGTGTTTCTGTGTGAAATGGCCCCTAAAAGACTGCCTAGTGTTGTCAGTGCTAGTGATGCTTGTGGAGTGAAAATGTAAGGCAGAAGTCAGTGATGACCCTGACAACAAAAGTTTAATTATTAGATAAGTTAAAAGAGGGGATGAGTGCTGCCATGGCTGGTTAGTTGTTTGGTATAGGTATACAGTAGTGCACTAAGGTAGTATAAGTTGATATTCGCGGTTTTGCTAATTTTCGCCATTTTTTGGAACCTATCCCTTGCGAATGACAAGGGTCTACTGTATGTATATACAGTAGATACTGTACCCAGAAATTCAACCTGGTCTTTAGTGGGACAATCATGTAGAATTTATTGTAGATAGCCATAATGCTGTACTGGTTATAAAACAGTAGCATAATTACTAACTTAACTTAACCTTACTTAATACCTACTCTGCTTTTAAATATAGTTTGGTCAGGTTATGATAGTAGCTAAATGGTGTACGAAATTAAACGGAAAGTTTTGCTATATGTGTGAACTAATTTTCTAATAAGTTACAGCAAAAAGTTAAATGTTTTCTCCATTTAACTAAAAGGGCAGTGTTGCTTTAACCCTTTTGTGCTCGTGTCAGATCATTGGGTAGCGCAATTTGCAATGGTGCTACAAAACACGTCATTAAATTCACCCAAAAAAGTTTTCAAGATAATTTCGTCAAATTTTTGTGCATCATGGATGATTGCATGATCTTGCGAAAAAAGCTTGTAGAAAGTACCAAAGCATCAGTGGAGTTCTGTCAACATCAGTTTCCTTCCATCAGCCATGTTGGTAGGTCGCGTTTGTCCCTTTTAACATCTCTCCAACCCTCCCCACAATAAGACATAACAAAATTCCAAAGCCACTGTTGAAAAGCTCATAAAATTCTGGTAGGTGTGTGAGAAAATATCCGAGATATTATGTTGGGAACACATTTTTTTTCTTTATTTGGAGTGAAAAGACAGTCTTATCCTCTCTTTTTTCCCCCTGTTATACAATAACGAAGCCAGTGATGTACAAATCATGCCCCCCTCCCCTCAAAAAATTCTTGTGGGATAAATTGGCAGACCACATGTGAATGGTCCCTTATGGCTTTTGTCGCGGTCACGGAAACCTGTAAACTTATTGCATGCACGAGAGGGTTAATGCTAAAATGAACAATTATCCCTAAAAAGTGTAGCTAATTGGTATCACTTCTACCTCCATTACTGTGGGTCTTGCTTCAAGTTGTGCTGGTGAAATTTAAGTATGTTGCTATATATGAATGTGAGTTTATGTGTACATGTTTTGTGATTTTGTGTGCACACATGCACATATACACACCCCTGGTTTTCGCTCTTATTCAGGGGGGGGGGGGAACATGTACAGTTTTACTCCTTTCCATTGTAAAAGACAAGTTATGTACACATACAGATTATCATGTGTATTGTTTACCAAATATTTTTGCACTGACTTTATAATTTATGTGCGGAGTCCTTTCAGATATTAATCCTTATTCTTTAGATAACCAAAAACCTCATTCTTTCAATATGAAGAAATGGAGAGAAGAGTACCATCTGTAAATTTTAGATTTAAAAACAATATACTGCACTGTAATATATATATATATTTATATATATATACATATATATATATATATATATATATATATATATATATATATATATATATATATATATATATATATATATATATATATATATATATATATATATATATATATATATATATATATATATATATATATATATATATATATATATATATATATACATACAGTTGTACCCCACTTAACGCGGTCAATAGAACCCAGAGGGTCCCGTGTTAAGTGAAATCCGCGTTAAGTGAACAACAGAACATATGGGATAAATTCCAATAGAAACCGGCCCGACCCCCAAACTCCACTTTTTGAAGGCACATACCTATGTTGTAGTAAAAATAACATCTTAATTTTATGATGGTACATGCACACAATTAATACTTAAGAGAAATAGAGAAATACAGTCGCCAAGTTAATGTCCATTCAAATAATGGACTCAACTCCCTCCCCCTCTCACACTACACTGCCGGCTCTTCCCTCTCTGAGAAATTTTTGGGGAAAACCACTAAATTTTAATAAATAATACCTCAAACTAAAGTTAGGATAATACAATTGACATTGCTGGATTCCTTGTAAGACCAGGAATATTTTGAATATAAATGTCATATATTTTGCACAAAAGATAACATAGTTACCTAGAGAAAAATTTTTATCTAAAATTTGTATGTTTAATGCAAAATATATGATGTTTATATTCAAAATGATCACCAAATTATAAGAATTCCAGCAATGTAAATTATATTCTGACCGGGTAATTTGTATGAATTTTATGAGCTAAAACAAATATCTTCAGTTAATAAAAAAAAATAATAATCTTCACGACACTATCTGTCAATCAAAGTACCCCACCTTGCCTCCCCCCCTCTTCCAACCGCACGGTCAGTCCCAACCCTCCCCCCACCCCCCACCAATCCTCCCTTCAAGAGTTTTTAATTTAGTATTAAATAATACCAGATTAAAAAAAGTTAGATAATATAATTTTATAAGCTGGATTCCTTGTAAGACTAGGTGGAATATTTTGGAATATAAATGTCATATATTTACCAAAAGATAACATAGTTACTTCCTGAGAAAATTTTATCTAAAATTTGTATGTCTAATGCAAAATATGATGTTTATATTCAAAAATGATCATCAAATTATAAGAATTCCAGCAATGTAAATTATATTCAGGACTGGTAATTTGTATGAATTTTTATGAGCTAAAACAAATATCTTCAAAGGAATAAAAAAAAATATTCTTCACAGGGTAACAGATGGTCGGTCGGTCCTCCTCCTCCCCCCACCCCCACCAACCGTCCGCAAGGAGATGTGGGAAACCAGAAGGCTTTAACTTTTTCTAATAAATAATACTCAAACTAAAGTTAGGATATTTATTTGACATTGCTGGGATTCCTTGTGATACTAGGGAATATTTTGAATATAAATGTCATATATTTTGTACAAAAGATAACATAGTTACTCTGAGAAAATTTTTATCTAAAATTTGTATGTCTAATGCAAAACAGGTGATGTTTATATTCAAAATGATCACCAAATTATAAGAATTGGCAATGTAAATTATATTCTGGCTGGGTAATTTGTATGAATTTTATGAGCTAAAACAGGCAGTCAGGCAGGGTGGCGGGTGGGCAAATCTGTAATAGCGCCTCGAGCCGACACTCACCGCCGTATATGTGGAAAACCGTGAGCAGTGAAAGTTCACTTGGCGTAGGCACCGTATATGATAAAACGCGTTATGAAAACCGTTAGGCGGGTAATACTGTATATATATATATATATATATATATATATATATATATATTATATATATATATATATATATATATATATATATTTATATATAGAGAGTATATATATATATATATATATTTATATATATATATATATATATATATATATATATATATATATATATATATATATTTATATATATATATATATATATATTTATATTTATATATATACTATATATATATTTATATTATATATATACAGTGGTACCCCACTTAACGCGGTCAATTGAACCCAGAGGGTCCAGCGTTAAGTGAAAACCGCGTTAAGTGAATAACAGAACATATGGGATTAATTCCAATAGAACCCAGCCCGACCCCCAAACTCCACTTTTTGACGACAAATAACTATGTTGTAGTAAAAATAACATCTTAATTTTATGATGGTACATGCACACAATTAATACTTAAGAGAAATACAGTCGCCAAGTTAATGTCCATTCAAATAATGGACTCAACTCCCTCCCCCTCTCACACTACAGTACACAGCCAGCTAACAGATGGTCGGTCGGTCCCTCCCTCCCCCCCCCCACCCCCCACCAACCGTCCCAAGGAGATGTGTGGGATAACCTCAAACTAAAGTTAGGAAAATATAATTGACATTGCTGGATTCCTTGTAAGACCAGGAATATTTTGAATATAAATGTCATATATTTTTCACAAAAGATAACATACTTACACAGATTAAACATTTTATCTAAAAATTGTATGTTTAATGCAAAAAATATGTTGTTTATATTCAAAATGATCACCAAATTATAAGAATTCCAGCAATGTAAATTATATTCTGGCCGGATAATTTGTATGAATTTTATGAGCTAAAACAAATATCTACAGTTAATAAAAAAAAAATATATTCTTCAACACTATCTGTCAATCAAAGTACCCCACCTTGCCTTCCCCCCCTCTTCCAACCGCGTGGTCAGTCCCAACCCTCCCCCCACCCCCCACCAATCCTCCATTCAAGAGTTTTTAACATTTAGTATTAAATAATACCTCAGATTAAAGTTAGGATAATATAATTGACATTGCTGGATTCCTTGTAAGACCAGGAATATTTTGAATATAAATGTCATATATTTTGGACAAAAGATAACATACTTACTCAGATTAAACATTTTATCTAAAAATTGTATGTTTAATGCAAAAAATATGTTGTTTATATTCAAAATGATCACCAAATTATAAGAATTCCAGCAATGTAAATTATATTCTGACCGGGTAATTTGTATGAATTTAATGAGCTAAAACAAATATCTTCAGTTAAAAAAAAATAATTCTTCACCGGGTAACAGATGGTCGGTCGGTTGGTCCCTCCCTCCCCCCCACCCCCCACCAACCGTCCCAAGGAGATGTGTGGGATAACCACTAAATTTTAATAAATAATACCTCAAACTAAAGTTAGGATAATATAATTGACATTGCTGGATTCCTTGTAAGACCAGGAATATTTTGAATATAAATGTCATATATTTTGGACAAAAGATAACATACTTACTCAGATTAAACATTTTATCTAAAAATTGTATGTTTAATGCAAAAAATATGTTGTTTATATTCAAAATGATCACCAAATTATAAGAATTCCAGCAATGTAAACTATATTCTGGCTGGGTAATTTGTATGAATTTTATGAGCTAAAACAGGCAGTCAGGCAGGGTGGCGGGTGGGGGGTGGTGCGAATCTAAAAATAGCTCTCGAGCCGGACACTCACCGCGTTGCTGTGGAAAAATCCGCGTTAAGTGAAAGTTCAGCTTTGGCAAGGCACCGCGTATATGCGAAAACGCGTTAAGTGAAAGCGCGTTAAGCGGGGTAATACTGTATATATATATATATATATATATATATATATATATATATATATATATATATATATATATATATATATATATATATATATATATATATATATATATATATATATATATATATATATATATATATATATATATACACACACACACATATATATACGTCCGCCTCAGTCATACCAAATTTTTGTCAAATTACGTATTTTCGAGTCCCGATGTTAGTGATTGCGCTGTGTACTGACAAAATTTTCGTTTGTAATTCACTTAAAAATGGCTGACAAGCATAAAAGTGAGTTTTGTGGTGCTGAGAAGAAAAAGAGAGACCCATTTTAGATTTTCTATGTATTATTTAAGCATTTTCGAATTACAACCTGGATTTGGGTCCCTAACCCCGTCATAAGTTGAGGATATATATATATATATATATATATATATATATATATATATATATATATATATATATATATATATATATATATATATATATATATATATATATATATATATATATACCCATGGTTGTGTTGATATTGGTAATCTAATGTTGACCAGTGGACAGGAAGTCTCAACCAATTTAAAGCAGCTCACATTAAAATGTTGAGAACCAGGTGTCCTTTTTAAAAAATCTTGTTTGTATTCAGAGAATTAGTAGTGAGCATAAAAGATATGTTTTGTCTCATTCCTTACATGTGTATACTGTTAGTTACCCAAATATTATCTAGGTTACCTGTTCTTCAGAAAAAACCTTAAAATGAGAGAAGAGTTTAATCAAGAGTAGGATCTTTCTCCTTGTATCTGTATCCATTATAATGATTCCTTTATTGGATCAGGAGACATACTCTGTTTTCATAGGGGCTTAATGTCACTTATCTGGTTTATTTTTGCTCTACTTGTTTCATATTGTCTTACCCATCATTGGACTCACTTTTATTGCATGCATTACTCTAACTATACAGGTATCCTCCATTTTTTCAAACCACAGTCATTAAAGAGTGAAGAATGAGTGTGTTTCCTGAAATTTTGTTCTCCATATGTCAAGGCAGATTTTACAGGTATGGTATAATATTAATGTAGTTAAGTTTTCCCTGGGTTAAAAATAATTTCAATAATTTTATTTATTTTCTCTGTTAATATGTTTAGTTTCTCTTCCTAGGGCATGTTGTTGATAGCTCATGAGAGTTTTGGCAGTTATTTGAAATACTGTATGTTGATCTATTTGCAAAATTTTGAGAAGTTAGAATACTGTGCATAACTAGATGTTTATAAAATCTGTACTGTCTGTATATTATTGAATTATAATTAAATTGTCTACATTTTTTATAAGTTTTGATTTTACATTCATCAGCAGTTTTCTTTACCCCCCTCTCTCACACACATCCTATAATCTTTAGTTTGTACACCATTGGTAAATGTATTAACCCCCTAGGCTCCGGGTTATGTCCTATGACGTGTGTCTGTAGAGCTTCAGGTCATGTCACATGACATCTTGATCTTTCACGGGCCTGTTTGAATGAAAAGGGTGGGTCTGGCTAGATTATGTTGCCAGATAAGTATTTATCTTTCACGGTCTCACACATGAGACCCTCCCAGTCTCTTCTCAGCTTTTGTGATCTTGGCACTTCACCATGTGCTTCTACCCCCATCCCCAAGTCTAGTACTGTACTGTGATCAATTACTGGATCAGTAATAATGATTGTTTATAGTGAAAATAGTAATAACATAGTAAGACAGGAGCCCTGTACCTCATACTGCCTATATATTAGTGTGTTTACCTTGTTACTACTGAGTTATACATACATGCCACTACACGAACATTCTCGACTCTTCCAAGCCCCGTTGTTGCTAACCTGTGCTAAGGACATGTATGTATTTCCTGTTTATATCATGCATGGCCAGTTTGTAAGACTAGAATTGCTTTTTATTTGTTTTTTAAATGTTCCCAAATATACACACAATGGGGGGTGGTTGCCAACCATAACCCAAAGCCCAGGGGCTAATTTTGTTAACTAAATAGTGACGTCTAACAGGTGCAGTGAATCTAGGGACATAAAAACAAATAACTTCATACTGAATATAATTTTATTTTATTTTTTAATTGTTTTTAACGAGAATTAGCCCACCCGAGCACTGGTCGAATGACCCACAACGGGGCCTGGGGGGCGAAAAAATAAGAACAGAAAAAAATTAAAAATAGAGAAGAAAAAGGTTATACAGTAGGGTGTGTCAATTTAGGGGGTGAACTGGCTAAATTGAAAATCGAGTAATTTGGTAGCAATTTATTGTAGTCTTTAAGCATGCAAAACAATATTCTGGCATAAATTTTTTTTTATAATAAGTCCTACCTACATCAAATGGATTTTTAAATGTACATATTTGTGAATTTATAACATAACCAGCGTTTGCACACATGTTACTGTTTCAAGTTTCAAATTATTATATTTTATTATCCGTAGTCTATTTGAAAGTAACCAATGCCTTCATACTCTCTTTGCTTTGGTTTCTTGTCATCAGTAGTCTGCTTGCTATTTGTGCTTTGATGTAACCTTCTCGCCTCTCGTGGCTGTAAACATGGCCCGCTGCTTCTGTGACCATTTTCACACATCTCTCCACACTTTGAGTGTGGGAAGGCCACTTCGGCACCTGCATTGGAGTCTCTTTAAGGTTTCTCAATTCTTGGCTAGTTAGACTTGTTGTCAATGGTGGCTCTAAGACTTCCAAACTCAAGTCAACCAATTCTGACAATTTGGTGGCATTGACGTTTATTGGGGGAACTTTTCTTGAATGAAACGAACAGTCTCCCAACTGGTCGTCATCTATTAGCGTTCCTCTAATCTTTAGAATGACTTCTACAGCCTCGGTTCGGAGATTGGTACATTGACTGCAAAGCATTGCTTGCAAAACTGCTTCTGATCGAGCATACCAAGCGGACCTTCTTGCCACAGGTAACACGATGTCCCTCACTACCTTCCTCTGTGTTCTTACTAGCTGCAATTGAAACAAAAGGTGATTGGGCCCATCCACCCACATAGGATTAAGTTTCACACTAAACCACTGGGGAAGATAAACTCCAATAATAAATTCAACAATTAACCTCAAATTCTTCAGCACTTTGCCCTTCAATTCGTGTTTGGAAATCCAAATCCTGCAGAAACGAAGAGCTGTAGTTAACCAACGGCTGTGACTGACAGGTCCAATCTCCAAGAGAGCCAATGACTGAGGCACTTCTCCTGATCTTATTGCTTGGGCAATACGATAAGCATAGGATTGATCTGTGCTGAGATCTTTGATGACTCCTTCAGACAACGCCGGAAGGGGAGGGCCAACTTCGACCTTTGGAAAGGTTGTATTTATTTCTAGTTGTGTTGCTTCATCCAGCATGATGCCAAGGGGACCTGACCACTTGTTGTTGCTCTTTGTAGGACCATCAAGTTCCTGGATGAGATGACGAAGAGGTAGCTCGCCTGTATGTAAATCACATACAATCCAAACAAGTCTTCTTCCTAGTTTTTTCTCTAAATGCGTCATTACACCCCCCTGCCATCCGGTGTTCACTGCAGTTGAATCTCCACCAACAGCCTGCAGTGAACTGCCAAGTCCTCTCTCCTGAACCCAACATAAAATATGATCAGCAATGACCTCTGCATGTTTCTTCCCTTCTACTTCAGTTTCGGGAGCAAAGTGAAACAAAAACCGACCACCAGGCTCAGAACAGACAGAGTAGTGTTCTTCTTTGATGAGACCTGGAAACTTTCTGTTCACTCCCTCTACTTCTAGCAAAACTTTTGTGTCATCTATTCTTCCATCAAACAAAAGACAGGAGAGCCCTCCCTCGCTTAAATCTTTTTCATGCTGATCAGATATTTCCTTCATTATTTTTTCTTGTGCTCTTCTAATTTTATTATGATCTATCACCAAAGATACATCCTCTCGGCTGATGAGGCCTGCATCTATCCAAGCGGCAGTTGCAATTTCTGCAGCCTCACGAAGTCCAGCATGGTGGCGAATACTAGCTAAAGCAATGTTTGAAATATTTCTTGTGTTGTATTTCATTTTCTTTGGTAAAGGTTCAGATGGCTCTTTGGAACTATCATCTGATGTTGCTTCCTGTTCATCAGAAGAACTATCAAAGAAGTGATAAACATCTTGACACAGCTCTTCCTCTCTTTGGATGGCTTCTTCACTCTTCATTTTCTTCTTTTGTTCCCTCTCTCGGATTTGTTCTCTCTTCTTGGCATTAGCAATCTGCTTCTTTGTTTCTGAATAATCTATTGAACCCATTTGCATACTTCCTTGGCCTTCTGCCTTTGTCCTCTGTGCCTTTATAAATTCAAGCTCTAAAACAGGGATCTTCTTTTCACGAGGACAACCACAATCAATGTGGGAATTATTTTCTCTCTTACCTGAGTGAGAACAGTTGGATTCAGAACATAATTGTATGGAGCACTTGCAGGTCAAAATGTCAAACAGAGTATCAAGTGTGTGCAGAAATTCATTTTTCCTGGCCAAGTTTCCTTTACCAAGTGATGTTTCAACTGCTTTGTGCCATAATTTCGTTAGTTTTAGCTCAATAGTTCGACACTGATTAATCACAGGTGGTTTGAATAGTGCATTAGCTTTTGTCCATTGATGCAGAAGAGGGACTATCATGTCATTTATGAGTTCTTTATCTGTATAGTTCCTTCTGTCCTTTGCATTTTTTTCTCGAAGGAGTAACCCTAATCTTAGCATGTCTCTCACTGTTGGAAGTTCTGATACAGGAAGCTCCTTCCCTTTACCAACTAGCAGGCTCAAGTGGGTTGACAACTGACTTCTTGTCTTCAATTTTGACATCTTCACACTATCTGACAAATAGAAAAATATTTCAATGTTTCATAATTCAATTGTTGTTTCAAAAAATATCAATTTGTTTATAAAAAATGCTGTAACAGAAATAACATAATAATTTCTTAGAACTTAATGTTTTATACAATGATATAAGTAACTGCGACAATCAATATGCCCTACTTTCAATAATTAAAATGTAGAATTCGTCTGGTAGAGTAGGTGCAAGTGCAATGAGAGCAAACCACCGTCTATGATATCTAGAAGGAGAGTGAGCCGGGCGCCTTATCCTCACGCTTGGTACAAGTCAAAACAAGAATTAAACTGTCCCACACGGAGAGCCTGTTCATGTTCATGTTCTGACATGCATATTGTACACAAGCTATAGAACCATAAAATACTCCATAATCCATATGCTTACATGAGATTAGTTAATATCAAGTGAATAATTCTAATCAAGTCTCATTAATTTGTTGAAATACTGATATTTGAAACTTTAAGGTATAATTGATGTAGGTGAGGGTTATTTCAATTCATTTTTGTTTGCTAATCTCAAGTTTAGACATAAATAGGCACAATATTTTGACCACCAAATTTGATTTTTAACATGTTGACAAAATTGACACACCCTATTATACAGCCTCTCCTCGACTTACGACAGGGTTCTGTCCCGACGACCAGGTCGTAAGTTGAAAAGGCAAAAATAATACATATAAATTCTAAAATGAAATACAGTACAGTAAAAGTAATCAATAATGAAAAATGAATAAAGTGTGACTGTGCACTTACCTTTAATGTAGTCAGCTGAATGCACAAGGGCCTCAATAATTTTTTAATTAAACATACGAGACTACATTAATTGGATGAAGCAGAGGAGGAGACAGGGCTGGGTGGGTCATCACTAACAACAACGACGGCCAAACACCAACTGTGCGCGCTACGACGTGGATGCTGTACGTCACGAGGCGGTCCAGCCCAAGCTATCGTACGGCGTCACATTATGACCAAACGTCAGGACTCGAAAATACATAATGTGAAAAATATTTTATACAACCATGGCCGTCATATGTCCGGATTGTTGTAAGTCGAGGAGAGACTGTACTGTGTTAATCTACACCACGAAGATGCCAGAAAACCATCTTTTTAAAGTGAGACATTGTATACGTATGGAAACACAGAAGAAGGCAGAACATTCCACAGTTTGGCTGTGTGAGGAAAGAAGGATGTACTGTACTATAACGGGTTATTCTAGTGACCCACACCCACAGAAAAATGATGGGCACTGCGGGCAAGATGTGTGTTACGAGCTCACGGCCTTGCCGGCGAAACACAGGATACCAAATCCACCGAACATTGTCCGTTAAAGTACCTGTAAAAGAGAGAGTGAAGCAACATTGTGGCGAAGAGAAAGGGAAGAAAGATTGTCGACTAAAGGAGGAGAGTTAATAAGACGAAATGCCTTTGATTCCACCCTATCTAACAGTTGGACAGAAGAAGAGCCACCCCAGATATGAGAGCAGTACTCCAAGTTAGGACGAATGAATCCTTTATATACTTGAAGCAACTGCTCAGGAGTGAAGTAGCAGCGGCATCTGTACCGCATTCCCAACTTTTGGGAGGCAGCTTTAGCTAGGTTAAGGATGTGTGATTTTCAGGACATATTGGAGGAAATGGTGAGGCCTAACATTTATTTCAGAATTTGGCAGAATGATAGCATCCTGAGATGTAATTGGTGGGAGATCATCTAATTTAGAAAGTGTAATTGGTAAATACTGAGTCCCATTGACTGCTGATTTGCATAACCAACAATTCCACCAATTCTCTCTGCTGCCATTGTTGGCCGGACCACCCACCACTGATATCGTCGACAACATCTCACAAGCGTTTTCGGTGTAAGCATTAGTTTGCCCTCCCCACTGGTGGTGTGAGTAACCCACACTCCAGCTGGAGAGCAGCTAATGCGTGATATTCCAGACGTGGTTTGTGCTCTTTTCCTTCTTTTTTCGCTCTGGTCTAGGGAACTGCACCCTCAAAAGTGTATTTGTCCTGTTCCCCCCCCCCCCCTCTGTAACTGTTCACCTCCCTCCCAGGAGATTGTGAACACGAAAGGGGGTTGGAGCAAGCACTCATCCCTCATCCTTACCCAATAAGTGTGACGCACTCTCACAAGAATGGATGAGAAACGGATCACTCTCCCAGTCTTCAATCACAACATTGAAGACTGGATAATCCACATGGAGGCAGCTCTCATCGGCTCAACAGCTACAGACAAACAGAAGTACGTCGCCCTGCTCTGTTCCTTGCCCACAGAAGTTGCCACTCAAGTCTCAGAAACCATCACCAACCCTCCAGCTAACAACAAATTCGCAGCTCTACGAGATGCTCTCAAGAGGCGATACCAGCTGCCTGACACCAGTCTCCTGCAAGACCTAACCTGTCTCTCCCTCGGCAACTCAACGCCTGCATGTCTCTGGGAAAGGATGCGGAGACTGAACTCCCGCCACACAGACAGGCTTCCTGACACTATCCTACGCCAGCTTTACTTTCAGAAGCTCCCTGCAGAAGTTCGTCTCGTCCTCTCGGTACTGGACTACTGTACTACCTCGGCGACCTATGCAGCCACAGCAGACAGAGTATTCAACGAATACACTGCTGTGCGCCATGCTGCCGTGAACAACTCAGCGGCCACACTGTCACTTTCCTCCGGTCTCGTCAACCACATCAACGCTCCTCAGAGAAGTAGCATTCCACCAGACAAACAAGACTTGAAGGACCTGCTACAATCTCTACACCACAGAATGGACACCCTCGAGCAGCTCTGCTCCTCCTAACCTGCAGCTGCTCCTGTTCCTGAACCACGCACTGTGTCCTACCGACCCCAACACCCCTGTCCTGCTGCAAACGCCACCGCCAGCCCCCAGCACAGTGTACCTACCTTCTGTTGGTACCATCAACGTTTTGGTGCTAACGCTAGACGCTGTGAGGCTCCCTGCAACTACACGAGGAAGTGACATCGACGAGGATTGGTAGATGCCATAACCTATGACACTCAGGCAGCACATCACATGCCTTACTTCTGACCTTGACCACTTCACTCCTGCTGCCTGTCACGACCCACTACGACAGGCAGTTTCTGCATTCAAGGCAACTGCCCCACGCCAGCCTTCCCATCACCTTGAACACATTCATCCCGTACCTCCTCCGCCAGTCTGCCCACCATTGCCACTTGCAGCACCACCTCGCCCACAACATTTCTGGGTACCCTCTTTTCATCCTCAGGTACCTACTGATCCTGACGTGGACCCTGCTCCTAACGAGGACCCTGCTCCTGACGTGGACCCTGCTCCTAACGAGGACCCTGCTCCTGGCATAGACCCTGCTCCTGACGTGGACCCTGCTCCTAACGAGGACCCTGCTCCTGGCATAGACCCTGCTCCTGACGTGGACCCTGCTCCTAACGAGGACCCTGCTCCTGGCATAGACCCTGCTCCTGACGTGGACTCTGTTCCTGACGTGGACCCAGACACCCCAACCACCAACCCTGAGGACTTTGCACCTGCCGCGAGAGAAGCACCACATTATGAGATGTACTTATTACTACCATGCTATTGTACTATTCCAGATGATACTAAATGTTACATAATACTTCCTTGAGATAAATGTATAGTATACCTGTATATCAGGTGCCTCAAAGAGAGTTCAGGTTCTCAACTGGCTCAGCCATGTTAAATTGTTATTATTATCCACTCTGTATCTGTATTTTTCTGGCTAAAAAAAATGTTTCAATCAATCAATCTCTACAACCCTTCTTCTTCCACAGATTACACATCACTAGACAGAGTCGTCTCCCGTAGCGGCCGACTGATCCACACCCCTGCCCGTTATGTCTCACATGTGAAATACAACCCTGCCGACAACAAGTCTCCTGCAGTGCTCGGAGGGGAGGGGGAGTATTGTAGTGGATACTCTCCCCTACAACTGCTGACTGATCACTTGCTGTTTGCTTACCAGCCAATCAACAGCGAGTTCCACAGACCAGGCCTCACTTGCGGACATGTGAGTACAACTGCTGACTGATCACTTGCCGTCCGATACCAGCCAATCAACAGCGAGTTCCACAGACCAGGCCTCACTCGCGGACTGCGCGGTGATTGGTCCGTTACCGCCTTCACCTCACTTCTCTGATCCTGGAGAATTGTATAAATACACCTCAGCCTAGCCGTGGAGATCATTCTACTCTACTCTACAGAACCAACAAGACCTCTCAACAAGCTCCTCAACCAACAAGACCTCTCAGCAAGCTCCTCGCCACACAGCAACTCCCTAGCACCGCACTGTACTTACAATATATTTATATACAGAGAACGCTATTATGAGTTTCATTTCTTACCTCCATCCTGAGTGTGAGATCTCTTACATGTACGTATGTATGTGAGCCTATCAAAGAGAAAATGAACAAACATAGAGAAATTTGACAACTGGCCACATACAGTACGCTACAATTGGTGACCCCCGGAGTACAGTACACTACAATATATATATATATATATATATATATATATATATATATATATATATATATATATATATATATATATATATATATATATATATATATATATATATATATATATATATATATATATATATTTCATGTAGATCCACAATGAAAACGTGGATAAGATAAATCTTGATAAAATCACACGGGAAAAGGGAAACAACGGAGCACCTTCGCTTTCGTCTTTATTCAAGACATCTTCAGAGGCAACTGGATTACATGGACAGAGAGGTTACGTTAGGTTACGTTAGATTAGGTTAGGTTTTGCTATTTTTTCCGTTTTTTTCGATTTTTTTCGAATATTTACCGATTTTTTAAAGATTTTTCCGATGGATTGGTAAGGAGTAGGGGGCAGGGGGTTCCGGGGTGGGGGGGAGCAAGGTTAGGTTGGGTTAGGTTGGGTTAGGTTAGAATAGGTTAGGTTAGGTTAGGTTAGGTAGGTTGGGTTAGGTTTTTGCTATTTTTCAATTTTTTCCGTTTTTCGATTTTTTCAATTTTTTCTGATTTTTAAATTTTTTTCCGATGGATTGGTAAGGAGTAGGGGGCAGGGGGCAGGGGGTGGGGGGAGGGGGAGGCGAGGGTTGGGTTAGGTTTAGGTTAGGTTGAGGTTAGGTTGGGTTAGTTAGGTTAGTTAGGGGGTTAGGTTGAGTTAGGTTAGGTTAGGTTAGGTTAGTTAGGTTAGGGTTTAGTTAGGTTAGGTTGGTTAGGGTTGAGGTTAGGTTAGGTTTTAGGTTAGGTTGGGGTTGGGTTAGGTTAGGTTAGGTTAGGTTGTGTTAGGTTAGGTTAGGTGAGGTTGGGTTAGGTTTTCCTATTTTTTCGATTTTTTCCGTTTTTTTCGATTTTTTTCGAATTTTTACCGATTTTTTAAAGATTTTTCCGATGGATTGGTACGCAGTCGGGGGCAGGGGGTTAGGGGGTAGGGGGGAGTGGGGGCTAGGTTAGGTTAGGTTAGGTTAGGTTTTTCCTATTTTTTCAATTTTTTTACCGTTTTTCCAAAAAATTTCCCAAATTTTCCGAAAATTTCCCAAAATTTTCCAAAATGTTCCCAGAAATTTTCAGAAAATTTCCAAAAATTTTCCGAAATTTTCCCAAAATTTTCCAAAATTTTCCAAAAATTTTCCAAAATTTTCCAAAAATTTTCCAAAATTTTCCAAAAATTTTCCGAAATTTTTCCAAAATTTTCCGAAAATTTTCCCAAATTTTCCTTAATTTTCCGAAAAATTTCCAAAAATTTTCCCAAATTTTCCGAAAATTTTCCGAAAATTTTCCACAATTTTCAAAATTTTTCTCAGAAATTTTCAGAAAATTTCCAAAAATTTTCCGAAATTTTTCGAAAATTTTCCGAAATTTTTCCAAAATTTTCCAGAATTTTCCGAAAAATTTCCAAAAATTTTCCAAAATTTTCCGAAAATTTTCAAAAATTTTCAAAAATTTTCCCAGAAATTTTCAGAAAATTTCCAAAAATTTTACAAAATTTTCCAAAAATTTCCGAAATTTTTCCAAAATTTTCCTAAAATTTTCGAAAATTTTTCAGAAATTTTCAGAAATTTCCAAAAATTTTCCAAAATTTACCAAAATTTTCCGAAAATTTTCAAAAATTTTCCGAAATTTTTCCAAAAATTTTCGCAAATTTTCCGAAATTTTTCCAAAAATTTCAGAAATTTTCCAAAAATTTTCCAAAATTTACTAAAATTTTCCGAAATTTTTCCCAAATTTTTCGCAATTTTTCCAAAATTTTCCGAAATTTTTTCCCAAATTTTCCGAAATTTTCCGAAATTTTTCCCAAATTTTCCGAAATTTTTCCAAAAATTTTCCCAAATTTTCCGAAAATTTTCCCACAAATTTTCAGAAAATTTCCAAAAATTTTAAAAATGTTCCAAAAATTTTCCAAAATTTACCAAAATTTTCCCAAATACAGGCTAGAGGAGCAGAAAGACAATTACCCATGCTCATGCCAAATATTTGTTTGTAGAACTTCCCATTTGCTCTAAACACATTGTCAGTTACGCATAACTCTATCAATTTCAGGAAAGTATCATGTTCAATAGTTAAATCTAACAGTTGTAATTTATCTTTAAGAAATGAAAGTAAGTCTTTCACAGGTACTCTAGTGAACAGTGAATTTACATCAAAACTTATTAATTCGCAAGGTTCGTTGTGTTTCTTGAGTTTATCAATTAAATCACTGCTATTGCGTATATGTGAATTAGATATTTGGCCTGTAAGAGGGGATATCATCTTTACCAGCCACTTGGATAATTTGTAAGTAACAGAACCCACAGAACTCATGATAGGACGTAATGGATTATTAAGCTTGTGTGTTTTGATCAATCCATACATATAAGGTAAAGTGGGATTGATTTGAGAGAGCTGTTTAGTGAGATCGGGGCTCTTTTTCAATAACATCTTCATTTTGGAATTAGATAACTTATTAATATTTTCCAGGGGATCTTTCGTAAGCTCACAATACGTGCTTTCATCACTTTCATCTTTATTCAAGACATCTTCAGAGGCAACTCTGAAGATGTCTTGAATAAAGACGAAAGCTAAGGTGCTCCGTTGTTCCCATTTTCCCGTGTGATTTTATCGATATATATATATATATATATATATATATATATATATATATATATATATATATATATATATATATATATATATATATATATATATATATATATATATATATATATATATATATATATATATACCAAATATCATCATTAACTCGAATACGCTGAATTGCTTCAAACATAGGTTGGATGCTCATATGAGCAATAGGGGTTGGGCGTAAACGGGACTGCCCAGTATGGGCCAATAGGCCCGCTGCAGTTTCCTCCATTCTTATGTTCTTATGTTCTTATATTTGGCATGAGCATGGGTAGTTGTCTTTCTGCTCCTCTAGCCTGTATTTATATGGAGTTTTGTGAGTCTAGATTACTACCCAATATAGTGGCCTTTATTCCTCCATGGTATAGATATGTAGATGATGTTCTTTGTCTTTGGCCTAGAAACAGTGACCCATTGGAATTTTTAGACAAGCTTAATGATATTGTCCCAAGTGTCACATTCAAAATTGAAAGAGAAATAAATGGATCCCTTCCATTCCTTGATATGCTTATCATGAGAAATGGCCAAAACTACAAATTTAAGGTATACAGAAAGCCCACACAGGTAGACAGTTTCATTCACTTTTTATCAAATCACCTGGAGTCTACCAAAATGTCAGTTTTTTCTGCTATGTTCTTAAGATGTCTGCGTATTTGTGACTCTGAATTTATTGACGATGAATTGAAACACATTCGTTCCATTGCACAGAAACTCGGGTACCCTTCTGTGTTTGTTGATCGTTGTTTTAAAAGGGCTAAAAAATCCTTTCATTCCTCTCAAACCAGACAAGTTCCTACACTTAAGAATATTTTGACTCTGCCCTATCGTAATGAATTTGTCCCGTTAGTTCGGTCCCTCAAGCTTCTAAATATTAATGTTGTTTTCAAGTATGACTCCACCATTACCAATATGTTAATAAGGAATAGCCCATGTTTGAATGTAAATGGAAGTGTTTATTGTATTCCATGTCGCAAATGTAATTGTAATTATGTAGGTCAGACAGGAAAAACACTGCAGCTCAGAATCAAACAACATAAGTATAATATCAGAACTGCATCTGAAAGCAGTGCCTTGTTTGTTCATGTTAGGAATAATAATCACCCCATTGCTTGGGAAAAAAGCTTAGAAGTATTCAAATCATCTTGTGTCACAGAAAGACTTCTTGTTGAAGCTAGTTAGATTAAGGAATTAAAATCAATAAACCTTAGTGATGGTCAGTTCAAAACTGATATGTTACATAAATTTATTTGTCAGTGGCCCAAGGTTAAAAATGCTTTGAAAACCTTTGATCTAGATGTATGATAGTTATTTTGTGGGTCCCTTTTTTCTGACCTGACTTGGCTAGTCACGTCACCACCCTTCTCTTAAGCTCCTCTAAGTGTGTGTTGGTGTGGGGATTAGTGGATGTCATCATTTTGACCTGACCTCATGTTTTTAGGTCACCCTGTATATTTAAGCCTCTCTCTGTCCATGTAATCCAGTTGCCTCTGAAGATGTCTTGAATAAAGACGAAAGCTAAGGTACTCCGTTGTTTCCATTTTCCCATGTGATTTTATCAATATATATATATATATATATATATATATATATATATATATATATATATATATATATATATATATATATATATATATATATATATATATATATATATATATATAAGGATCTTCAATTCGGTTAACGAACAAAAATTCGGTTAACGAATTTCTTACGAACCGACCTCAACATGTTTTCGCTTGCACTGGCCGGGCAACCAGCTTTAGTATCATTCCGCCAATACATTAATCGGTTCTAGGACTTGAATTCCTTATTATTTTAGTAAATATCAAGAAATTTATACAATTCAATAATTTTAAAAGTTTAATATTAAATTTTTTAGTCATTTTAACAATTATTGAACATAATTGAAGGTAAAGTGACTAGTTTAATGCGCGGCATCCAGCCTCTTTACACAGCAAACAGGAGTTAGTCTCTCTCTGTTTTCACTGGAGTTAACATCTTGCTTGAGACGCTTTTTTTCTGTGTTTCCAAGCAAATTATTGGTCATTTTGAAATATATTTTACATATTGACAATATATAATGCAGTGCAGTGTAGATTTAAAGAAAATAATCTTGAAATACACCAAGAGAACTAAAATTTTATGGGTGAAATGGTGCCATGGGGTGACTTCTCTTCCACCCCAATGCCTTCTCTTCTTCCTTCTCCTTCACCCCCATTCTAATTCCCATCATCATCATCATCATCCAGGAGCCTACATACACACCTCAAAGTAAGTGAACTTTTCTACTTTTTTGTTGAATTTAGGAAATTTTTCGATTGTTCAGACAGTACCCAAAAACCCATTGAAACAATGGTTTTAGGTTAACGAACGACCTTCTGGAGCAGTTGGGTTCGTTAACGAGGATATATATATATTATATATATATATATATATATATATATATATATATATATATATATATATATATATATATATATATATATATATATATATATATATATATATAGATTCGCCCCACCCTCCTGCTCCCGCCTCCACCTGGGCAAGCTGCGCGGTAAGGTTGCGCAGTGCATGTCTCTGTTGCATTATTACTGACGTCATATGACGTATCGGATTGTGATTGGCCATGCATCCCTACCCCCCTCTGCTGCTAGCTGTAATTGGTTTAAAGTAACATGATGTGTCCACCCGGGGAGGGAGGGAGGGAGGAAAGACGACGATTGACCTAGCCGCGGCCCGCAACCCACCACAGCCAGCCAGAGCCAGTGAAGGTGACTTTGAGGGATTTGTCAGGGAAGCCCTGACAACTGTAACTGATAGTGATGGTGATGCACCTAGTAATGGTGATTCACCTGAGGGCCAGTAATCTGCCCTCTGCCTCGGAACCAGCCTCCATCCCCGTATGCCGACCCATCTCTTCTACTAACGTAAGTGTTACACCTAACTTTTTGTTTTCCTAACCTAATCTTTATTTTTCCTAACTTAACCTTTATTTTTCCTAACCTAACCTCTTCTATATTACTTGTTTGTGCATACCATCATAAAGTTAAGATAAAATTTTTACGACAACATAGTTGAATGTCGTCAAAAAGTGGAGTTTGGGGGTCGGGCCAGTCTCTATTGGAATTAATCCCATATGTTCTGTTGTTCCATTTACGCGGATTTCACTTTCCGCGGTACCCTGTGGGTTCAATTTACCTCGTAAATCGGGGTACTACTGTATATATATATATATATATATATATATATATATATATATATATATATATATATATATATATATATATATATATATATATATATATATATATATATATATATATATATATATATATATATATATATATTATATATATATATACATATATATATATATATATATATATATATATTATATATATATATATATATATATGTTATATATATATATATATATATATATATATATATATATATATATATATATATATATATATATATATATATATATATATATATATATATATATATATATATATCTATATATATATATATATCTATATATATATCTATATATATATATATATATATATATATACAGTGAACCCTCACTTTACGCGGTCAATTGAACCCACGGAGGCCCGCGTAAAGCGAGAAACGCGTAAAGTGAACAACATAACATATGGGATTAAATGAAATAGAGACCGGCTGACCCTCAAACTCCACTTTTTCCAACACAATAACTATGTTCTAGTAAAAATAACATCTTAATTTTATGATGGTACATGCACACAATTAATACTTAAGAGAAATAGAGAAATACATTTGCCAAGTTAATGTCCATTCAAATAATGGACTCAACTCCCTCCCCCTCTTCTCACACTCCTGGCTCTTCCCTCTCTGAGAAATGTTTGGGGGGAAAGCCACTAGATTTTAAGGTATAGTAATAAATAATACCTCAAACTAAAGTTAGGATAATATAATTGACATTGCTGGATTCCTTGTAAGACCAGGAATATTTTGAATATAAATGTCATACATTTTGCACAAGATAACATATTTACTCAGAGTAAACAAAATACTTAAAGTAGATCTAAAATTTGTATGTCTAATGCAAAATCTATGATGTTTATATTAAAAATGATCATCAAATTGTAAGAATTCCAGCAATGTAATTTATATTCTGGCCGGGTAATTTGTATGAATTTTATGAGCTAAAACAAATATCTTCAGTTAATAAAAAAAAAAAATATTCTTCACGACACTATCTGTCAATCAAAGTACCCCACTTTGCCTCCCCCCTCTTCCAACCTCGCCAGATGGTCGGTCGGTCCCTCCCTACCAGAGAAATGTGTGGGAGAAACCTGAATATTTACGCTTTTAGTAATAAATAATACCTCAGACTAAAGTTAGGATAATATAATTGACATTGCTGGATTCCTTGCAAGACCAGGAATATTTTGAATATAAATGTCATATATTTTGCACAAAAGATAACATATTTACTCAGAGTAAACAAAATACTTAAAGTAGATCTAAAATTTGTATGTCTAATGCAAAATCTATGATGTTTATATTCAAAATGAACATCAAATTGTAAGAATCCCAGCAATGTAAATTATATTCTGGCCCGGTAATTTGTATGAATTTTATGAGCTAAAACAAATATCTGCAATAAATAAACAAAATATACTTACTGAAATACTATCTGTCAATCAAAATACCCCACTTCCCCACTCTTCCCACCTGCTCCCTGGGTCCCTCCCTACCCCTCACCCCCACTTTCCCTCCCTACCAGAGAAATGATTGGGTTATAACAGTATATTTACATTTTGAGTAATAAATAATACCTCAGACTAAAGTTACGATAATACAATTGACATTGGTGGATTCCTTGCAAGACCAGGAATATTTTGAATATACACTTCATATATTTTGCACAAAAGATAACATATTTGCTCTGAGTAAACAAAATACTTGCATTAGATCTAAAATTTGTATGTCTAATGCAAAATCCATGATGCTTATATTCAAAATGATCATAAAATTGTAAGAATTCCAGCAATGTAAATTATATTCTGGCCGGATAATTTGTATGAATTTTATGAACTAAATAAAAAAATTATATTTCACCCGCGTATGTGAGTAGATGCACCGCGTAAAGTGGGAATTCCGGTTCTGGCAGGGTACCGCGTAAATGTAGAAACGTGTAAAGTTAAACCGCATAAAGCGAGGGTTCACTGTGTGTATACCGGTATATATATGCGGTTTAGGAAATGGAAATTATTTTGACAGCTCCTGCACCTCAAAAATTGGCACTGCATATTATGCGATGATGAATATACATACTAATTTACTAAGTGCTGATGACAGATGTTGTCATAAGCATGAGTTAAGCCAATCAGCTGTTTGCCTTTTGTAAACAAGTTGATTCATGGTGTTGAGTGTGGGATTCTCTTTTTCGGGAAAGTTGATTCTTTTATGATTATATTTTATCAACCTGGCATCGAATGAACCTAAATGATATGAGAATTATGGTGGAATTGCATAAATATGATTAAAGGGTTCTTGGGGGAGGAAGGCACCCACCAGTGCTACCTTCCCCCTCCACCTGCTGCTCCGAGATCACTCATCTCCCACATACAATGTATCCCTACAATTATTTTTTCTAATTTATAACTTGATAGTAATACTGCTCAGTATACGGTTTCCTCTTTATTCATAAGACAAATTCTGTGGTTAATTACATATGACACTACAGTTGTTGCCAACCAGACCTAAAGTCTGATTTTCAACCCAGCGACTTCTTTAGCATTTATTGGACAGGGGTCTGTCCCAATTAGTCTGATTTATCGAGCGTCTACTATATTTTGAAGTCAAATTAAAGTACATATTGTATTTTTTATATTATTTAATATTTTATATAATCATTGATGAAATATACACCATAAGAAAATATCATAATGAATACATAAAAACAAATATGATCGCAGCAACACACAGAGCCCCCCTCCTCCTTAACATAGGGAGGGATGAGTAGTCAGGAAAGAGAATACCTGCTGATTCAGCTTATCCTTTTGATTTGAAGTCAAATTGCAAATTATATATCATATTTTTTCTGTTATATTATTTATGAAGAAACACATCTTAAGAGGCTGATCATGTTTACAAATGAAGTGTCATCTCATACTTATTAGTTCTCAGTAGGCCTATATCAAATCTGATAAGACCACTGTACAGTATCCCCATTAAAGATAATACATAATATATTTTAACAATAGAAAAGGTAATATATTTCATAAAAAATAAATTATGGTACTTTTTAATGAACTGTCCTAATATATACAGGTGCTCTTCTACTTACGAACGAGTTACGTTCCCGAGACTTGTTTGTAAGTCCAACTTTACTCTTGTAGATACCAAACATATTGTAAAAAATGAAAAGATTTTGGATATTTAGTACAGCCTTAAAACCTGACTCACTCTTCTCCTCTTAGGTAATGTTTGTTCTATCTGGAATTTTCTTCAAAATAATCCAGTCTCATCCACATAAACACCTGTTCTGGCAGGTAACACCCCCTCAGTGATGATGTTTGTATCTCTGAAAGTTTGTAAGTTGAATGTTCTTAAGTAGAGGAGCACCTGTATAAAGGAAAAATGTAAAAGGAAACACACATGACATTTATTGTACATTAAAATACAAATTTAAGTCACTGGGGAGTGGGGGCTAATTAGTTCACGGTGGCCTCCCCCCATGGTAAAAGCTTGGAGAATTGGCAAACCTGGACCCCGTTTCCCCCAAAATTGCCTGGACTTTCAAAGGATTACTGTATTAGAAGAGTAAATACAGCAAAGAAATCTTCCTTTTATTAATAAATTACTTAATTTACATATAATTCATGTAAAAATTCCAGCATTTTCATAGAATCTTAAATGTTTATTACAGTACTGTATGGATCATAAAACATTACTTTTTTTTATGATATACAAGTACCTGTACCTCCAAACCTTCTATTTGAATAATAACAGCATTCACTCAGTCAAGGTTTTCCAATCCTCATCAGAAATCTTGGGATTTACATCCAACTTTTGTTCTTTCATTGGTTCTGGCTCTGTGGTCACAATTCTCCGTTTTGCCAATTTTTTAATGCTCGGCATAATATCTGCCAAATTTTCCCGCACCAATAGGCAATTCAATCTGGATTTCATGTATTCCTGAAAAACAATTACCATTTAAGTAATAAGTACAATAATGACATTGTGGTAAAATTAATCCCTAGGAACATACAATGCAAAAAATAACAATAATTTTAATTTACGTACAGTTAACCCTCACTTTACGCGGTTAATGTAACCCACAGGGTACCGCGGAAAGCGAGAAACGCGTAAAGTGAATAACATAACATATGGGATTAATTGAAATGGAGTCCAGACCGATCCCCAAACTCCACTTTTTGACGACACATAACTATGTTGTAGTAAAAATAACATCTTAATTTTATGATGGTACATGCACACAATTAATACTTTAGAGAAATACAGTCCCCAAGTTAATGTCCATTCAAATAATGGACATGACTCCCTCTCACACTACACTGCCGGCTCTTCCCTCTCTGAGAAATTTTGGGGGGAAAACCAGGTATAGTAATAAATAATACCTCAAACTAAAGTTAGGATAATATAATTGACATTGCTGGATTCCTTGTAAGACCAGGAATATTTTGAATATAAATGTCATATATTTTTCACAAAAGATAACATACTTACTCAGATTAAACATTTTATCTAAAAATTTTATGTCTAATGCAAAATATATGATGTTTATATTCAAAATGATCACCAAATTGTAAGAATTCCAGCAATGTAAATTATATTCTGGCCGGGTAATTTGTATGAATTTTATGAGCTAAAACAAATATCTTCAGTTAATAAAAAAAAAAAAAATATTCTTCACGACACTATCTGTCAATCAAAGTACCCCACCTTGCCTCCCCCCCCTCTTCCAACCGCGCGGTCAGTCCCAACCCTCCCCCCCACCCCCCACCAATCCTCCCTTCAAGAGATGTTGGGTGAAAAATTTAGATTTTAACATTTTGTATTAAATAATACCTCAGATTAAAGTTAGGATAATATAATTGACATTGCTGGATTCCTTGTAAGACCAGGAATATTTTGAATATAAACGTCATATATTTTGCACAAAAGATAACATACTTACTCAGATTAAACATTTTATCTAAAAATTTTATGTCTAATGCAAAATATATGATGTTTATATTCAAAATGATCATCAAATTGTAAGAATTCCAGCAATGTAAATTATATTCTGGCCGGATAATTTGTATGAATTTTATGAGCTAAATTAAAAAAATTATACTTCACCGTGTAAAGGGGTACACCCACCGCGGAATGTGAGCATCCTGGGTTCTGGCAGGGCACCGCGTAAACGTGGAAACGCGGAATGTGGGACCGCGTAAAGTGAGGGTTGACTATATATATATATATATATATATATATATATATATATATATATATATATATATATATATATATATATATATATATATATATATATATATATATATATATATATATATATACAGTTCACTTTACGCGGTTAATGTAACCCACAGGGTGCCGCGGAAAGTGAGGAACGCGTAAAGTGAATAACATAACATATGGGATTAATTGAAATAGAGTCCGGGCCGACCCCCAAACTCCACTTTTTGACGACATACAACTATGTTGTAGTAAAAATATTATCTTAACTTTATGATGGTATGCACACACAATTAATAATTAAGAGAAATATCAATAATATTAGGTTTTTTAACACTTACATTAGTAGAAAAGATGGCTGGGCACACGGGGATGGGCGGTTGGTTCCGAGGCAGAGGGCAGATTATTGGCCCTCACCGGTATCATTTGTATCAATTGTATCACTATCCACCACAGAGGCTTGCAGGGCCTCTTTGTCAAACCCCCCAAAGTCCATATAAGTCCACATCCTCACTATAATTATCACTATCACTGACTTGGGCCGGCTGTGGTGGGTGGCGGGTGAAGAACTGGTAATGTTTTGATGACTGGGCGACCTTGTGTGCACCATGTTCGCGCCGCTTACACAACATGGCGGATGGCGGGAGGTTTGGATCCAAAAATGGCGCGGCTCGCCAGCTGCTCTCCGCGTAATGGGGTACACGCACCGCGGAATGTGAGCATGTTAGGTTCCGGCAGGGCACTGCTTAAACGTGGAAACGCGGAATGTGGGACCGCGTAAAGTGAGGGTTGACTGTATATATATTGTATACAAAAACTTGTGTACTTTGAAACTTAACATAACTTGTTAGAAATAAAAACACAGGTAGTTTAGGCTCGGAAACATTCACCAATGCCCTGAAAAATTCCGTAAATCTAAGATTTTTTCCAGGGGTAAGAATTCAACTGCATACACAAAATTACTCTAATACAGAAAGGCTCTGCATGAATTACTCTGACTATCAGGGATATTCCTGCATTATAGACTCTTACCTTATATAAAAGCTTCCGTGATGTTAAATGGTGCACTCTTAAGAAACGGTCTAGGGAAACAGAAAATACCAGTGGATGTTTGGGATGGACCACAGCATCTCGAACAGCACCAGCAAACCCTTTGTATACAAAGAGTGGATCTTCAGGCTTACCCCCTCGTAGATCAAATAACCCCATCCGACCATGAGCTGTTCCTACCAAAACTTGGCTGAAGAAAATATGATCATTATTAATCTTTCAGCTAAACATAAAACAATGAATTCATATTAAACAATATTCTGCTTTCTGTATTGTACCTGTACTTAGATAATCAACATGTATATTAGATATTTCCATCTATTTTTTCAGACATCTTTTGAGTCTAGTAAGGATATTTTTGTCATAAAACAAGTTATTAACATGAAACTGGAAAAAATTTGTAAAGTATATAAGAAGTCACTGGGAATTGACAAGAAAAATTAAGAGTACACCTTCTCCCCCAAGTTCGTGGTCCTCTATTATTCAAGGATGACACCCTGGATGTACCCAAGAATGTCTGAAGGTTGTTTTAAAGTTGCCGGCATTTTTGCGGCTGGGACAGGGAGCCATTCATTCTAGAGACAGTAATTTCCTTTACCTGTATTGTAAATATGTATGCGTGTGTGTGTGTAGACACACACACACACACACACACACACACACATAAAACACACAAAAATAAATAATAATTGGAAAATCCTCTCACAAATAACCAGAAACAAATTTATAAAAAATGTGAGTCTACCCTCAAGTCCGTGCTTTATTACTTTATTAATAAAGCACGGACTTGAGGGTAGACTGTCAAATTTTTAAGAAATTTGTTCCTGATTTTTTGTGAAAGTATTTTTCCATTATTATTTATTTGTATGTGTGTGCCTACACACACACTCATGTACTACATCCTTGACCACGGAAGGGTCAAGACGTACCTGGCGCTCCTCTCGGAGCAGCCAGGTCAACTGTTATGTTGGTCCATACCAACTCCCTCCCGTGAACCCTCCTCCCCACCAGAATATCAACAAGTTCTCGCCAGAAGTTACAATTTCATTTAGGAAAGGAATGGAACCAGTGTTAAACAGAGGTGAACAGTGGTGAAGTGCTTAAGTCAATGAGAACAACTCAACAGTAACAGTCGTATCCAAGTTAACCTTCACACAGTGAGGTCCCAGGTACCCAGTGATAACGGCCCGTGAGACCCAACAACAACCAGCGATGTGTTAATCCGTCTACGATAGGAAAGCCTGGAACCACACCTCACTCATATAACGCCATCTGTGAAGGAATAACTACACCACATCAAGTCCCTCGTAACACCATCTGTGAGGGAATTCGTATACCACGTGATGCCCCTCATAACATCATCTGTGAGGGAGTTACTACACCACGTGAGGCCCCTCATAACACCATCTGTGAGGGAATTACTACACCACGTGAGGCCCCTCATAACACCATCTGTGAGGGAATTACTACACCACGTGAGACCCCTCATAACACCATCTGAGGGAACTACTACACCATGTGAGGTCCCTCCTAACAATATCTGGGAGAGAGTTACTACACTATGTGTTTGCTGTTCAACACCTACATTAATCTGTATGTTCCTTTACCTTTCTCTAATGAAGGCTCTTGTTAAACCACCAATGTATGTAATAAGTCATTTATGTCCAATGTATATTTTCAGCCTTCGGGCTGCAGAACTTTTTCAATAAACCGTTAATTATTATTATTATTATTGTATATGCAATACAGGTTAAAGAAATAATTGTCCTAAGGGCAGACACAAAGGGAATATACATTTCTTTGTACACAAGTAAAAATCTACCCCCTCGATCAGCAAATGTTATTAACGGATTTGTCAGTTCCCGGCCATTTTGAGAACTTAACCCCCTCGAATTTGGGGGGCCCTTGTATAGTAAAAAACCCCACATATTATGGACATTGATCCATTTGGACTAGTTTCTTATATTATGAATTCGGGTTCGTTAAAGTAAAAAATAACGGACCAATTGTATGGAAATTATCACAAATAATTGTAGTAATACCCCCATTTAGCCCAATCATGCATAATGCCGATTAGTTTTAGGACCCCTGCTTTGGTTTTACTTGAAAATTCACAACACAAGGCAGAACACTTGGGACTCGCTGACATTGGTCATGCTTGTTTGCAGACTCCACAAATGAGAGCGACGTACCCATGTATGCTCGCAGCCAATCGGTGCCCTCCTCCTGGTAGCATCCAACTTGAGTGACACGCTCGCTCTTTATACTGTGTGTCTGATGTCTGCATATAGTATTATAGTGAATATTTGTGACCAGTTATTTGTCACTAGAAAAAAAAAAAAAAGGAAAAAATCCATAATACACACAAGTCACCTGTTCACTTGTACCTGGCAGTGCAGCAGTCATTATTATGCAACCTCCCGCCCCCCCCTTACAGCTTAACAAGTACCGACATATTACAAACGTGTAGAGCGACTTCGTTTATTCTGCTAGTCTGCAAACCTCCACCCTGTCTTCCCAGTTTGAACATGTTCTCATCCTGTAAATACCAGATGGTGATGGTGGTGACTAACACTCATTAGTACCTCTAACAATCAATACTCATCACCACCACCATTCACTACTACCTCCACAACATTCACCACCACTAAAACTCACCCATCATTACCAACAATCACCATAATCAGCACCAACACTCACCATCACCAACTGGTGTTCACAGGACGAGAACATGTTCAAAATGGGAAGACAGGGTGGTTTGCAAACTAGCAGAATAACCAAGGTTGCTCTAGCAGCTCTACTCATTAATAACAAATACGGTACTAGTTAATTGTAATTGGTGGGAGGTGTAATGGTGAGTGTTGTTGGTGGTGGTGAGTGTTGGTGGTGAGTGTTGGTGGTGGTGGTGGTGATGGTGAGTTGGTGATGTTGATAAATGTTAGTTCACGTGGTCACTTTGGACTATGTTGGATTGTTGGTATATAACAGACCAAGTCTGTTATTGGATATAATGGACTTTCAGCTAAAATGAACCAGACTTCCCTGCAATTAGTCCGCTATATTGGGGATTTACTGTATAGTATTTAAAGAACAGTCGTATTTTGTCTTTTTCACAAGTACAGCATGCCCTTCAAATTTGCGGGGGTTAGGTTCTCAAAATGGCAGCGAATCGCCAAATCCGCTCATATAGGACAATTATTTCTTTTACCTGTATTGTATATGTGTGTGTGTGTGTGTAGACACAAACAAAAAACACATACAAATAAATAATAAAGGAAAAGTCCTCTTACAAATAATCAGAAATAAGTGTAGTAGTAAAAATGTTGAGTCTACCCTCAGTCTACTCCGTGCTTTATTAATAACATAGCACGGAGTAGACTTGAGGATAGACTGTCACATTTTTTAGAAATTTGTTTCTCATTATTTGTGAGAGGATTTTTCCTATATTATTTATTTGTATGTGTTTTGTGTCTACACACACATCAACCTCTCCTCCGACATTGTCCCACCTCCTTCCATTACCCTAGGTCCGAACACACTCCAGGTTGTAGATTCCACGAAGCTCCTCGGCGTCACCATAGACAACAAACTAAATTGGAAACCACACGTCAGTGAAGTTGTCAAATCCTCCAGTTTCCGTCTCCACCTGCTCCGCCGACTCAAGTCCCTCGGAGTTCCTGCACACGAGCTCCTCAGTGTATACACAACATTCATACTTCCCAAGCTCACCTATGCCTCCCCCACCTGGTCTTCCTCCCTAAATGCCACACAACGTAAACACCTAGAAAAAGTGCAAAAGAGGGCATGCAAGATTATTCTCTCCCCTTCCTACTCCACATATCAAGAAGCGCTCAACACACTGACCCTTTCGACTCTCACTGACCATCACCACGGCCTCATCTGCAAATTTGGTAAGAAGCTTCTACACCATCCCCGACACCGGCCCCTACTACCACCTGAGATCCCCTGTCCGAGAATTGCTGTTCGACACCACAACCGCATCCAGCCCATACGTGCACGAACTGATCGCTATAAGAACAGCCCAGTCCCAACCATTGTAAAAATTATCAATAACATGTAATAAATCAGTGTATTCACTCCCAGTAAACACTGCTCCTTACACTATCACTGTGTTGAAATGAACTGTAGTTTGAGCTGATCCCCATCTAAGCTATTATATGTCTTATTTGTGTCACTTATGTTACTTGTATATTATTTGTAATTCGTAACCCATTCCCCAAATATGTAACTGTACATTTTCAGCCTTCTGGCTGCCAAGCTCTTTCAATAAACCGTTAAAAAAAAAAAAAAAAATATATATATATATATATATATATATATATATATATATATATATATATATATATATATATATATATATATATATTTTTTTTTTTTTTTTTACCTATAAAATTGAGAATGCTATAACGAACGAAACTCCTACAACGAACACTATTTAAAAAAATTTTATTTATTTATTTTTTTTTACTTATTTTTTGTATTTTTATTATACAAGTATTAATGATATTCTTTATTTCAGGGGTTTAGATGCATATTTATGCACTTTTTTACAATTTTATATTATATTTTTCAGTGTTAAGTGGTTGTATTTGGGGGCCTGGAAAGGATTAATCCTATAACGAACGAAGGCTATAATGAACAAGGTTCTAGAACCAATTAGATTCGTTATAGCATACCCCACTGTATATATATATATATACAGTCAACCCTCGCTTTACGCGGTCCCACATTCCGCGTTTCCATTTTTACGCGGTACCCTGCCGAAACCGGAATGCTCACATTCCGCGGTGCGTGTACCCCTTTACGCGGGGTGAAGTATAATTTTTTTATTTAGCTCATAAAATTCATACAAATTATCCGGCCAGAATATAATTTACATTGCTGGAATTCTTACAATTTGATGATCATTTTGAATAAAGGCATTATAGATTTTGCATTAGACATACAAATTTTAGATCTAATGCAAGTATTTTGTTTACTCAGAGCAAATATGTTATCTTTTGTGCAAAATATATGAAGTGTATATTCAAAATATTCCTGGTCTTGCAAGGAATCCAACAATGTCAATTATATTATCCTAACTTTAGTCTGAGGTATTATTTATTACTAAAAATGTAAATATACTGTTATAACCCAATCATTTCTCTGGTAGGGAGGGAAGGTGGGGGTGAGGGGTAGGGAGGGAGGGAGGGAGGGACCCAGGGAGCAGGTGGGAAGAGGGGGGGAGGTGGGGTATTTTGATTGACAGATAGTATTTCGGTAAGTATATTTTGTTTATTTATTTAAGATATTTGTTTTAGCTCATAAAATTCATACAAATTACCGGGCCAGAATATAATTTCCATTGCTGGAATTCTTACAATTTGATGGTCATTTTGAATATAAACATCATAGATTTTGCATTAGACATACAAATTTTAGATCTAATGTAAGTATTTTGTTTACTCTGAGTAAATATGTTATCTTTTGTGCAAAATATATGACACTTATATTCAAAATATTCCTGGTCTTACAAGGAATCCAGCAATGTCAATTATATTATCCTAACTTTAGTTTGAGGTATTATTTATTACTATACCTTAAAATCTAGTGGTTTTCCCCCCAAAATTTCTCAGAGGGAAGAGCCAGCGAGTGTAGTGTGAGAAGAGGGGGAGGGAGTTGAGTCCATTATTTGAATGGACATTAACTTGGCGACTGTATTTCTCTATTTCTCTTAAGTATTAATTGTGTGGATGTATCATCATAAAATTAAGATGTTATTTTTACTAGAACATAGGTATTGTGTCGGAAAAAGTGGAGTTTGGGGGTCAGCCGGTCTCTATTTCATTTAATCCCATATGTTATGTTGTTCACTTTACGCGTTTCTCACTTTCCGCGGTACCCTGTGGGTTGAATTAACCGCGTAGAGTGAGGGTTCACTGTATATATATACAACACAAGTAAAAGAAATTACTGTCTCTAGAACGAATGGCTCCCTGTCCCGGCAGCAAAAATGCCGGCAACTTTAAAACTACCCACAGAAATTCTTGTGTACAACCAGGGTGTCATCCGTGAATAATAGAGGACTGTGAAATAAATATCCGCGAATTATCCGGGTGTACTGTAATCAGACTGAAATAATTTTGAAAGAGATGGGTTGCAGGTCAAAGGCAATATACAGAAAAGACTGCACTAAATAAAAAAAAATCTCTTTGTAAAAACTTACAGAACACAGTGACCCCTCCATTAACGAACTCAATCCGTTCCAGAAGGTCGTTCGTTAACCGAAACCATTGTTTCAATGGGATTTTGGATAATTGGTTCCAGCTCACCGAAAATTTCCTAAATTCAACAAAAATGGTAGAAAAGTTCACTTACTTTGAGGTGTGTATGTAGAAGGCTCCTGGATGATGATGATGATGATGATGGGAATTAGAATGGGGGTGGAGGAGAAGGAAGAAGAAAAGGCATTGGGGTGGAAGAGAAGTCACCCCATGGCACCATTTCATCCATAAAATTTTAGTTCTCTTGGTGTATTTCAAGATTATTTTCTTTATATCAACACGGCACTGCATTATATATTGTCAATATGTAAAATATATTTCAAAATGACCAATAATTTGCTTGGAAACACAGAAAAAAAGCGTTTAGTTGAAGAGAGTCTCAAGCAAGATGTTACCTCCAGTGAAAACAGAGAGAGACTAACTCCTGTTTGCTGTGTTAAGAGGCTGGATGCCGCGCATTAAACTAGTCACTTTACCTTCAATTATGTTCAATAATTGTTAAAATGACTAAAAAATTTAATATTAAACTTTTAAAATTATTGAATAGTATAAACTTCTTGATATTTACTAAAATAGTAAGGAATTTAAGCCCTAGAACCGATTAATGTATTGGCGGACTGATACTAAAGCTGGTTGCCCGGTCAGTGCAAGTGAAAACATGTTGAGGTCGGTTCTTAAGAACTTCGTTAACCGAATTGAAGATCCTTATGGAAGGCAGTTCGTTAATCGAAATTACGTTAACCGAGGTGTTCGTTAAACGAGGGGTCACTGTATTTTCAGAGCTTGTAGTGAAAATACTTGACTACAATAAAATGTCATGCGACTGGATGTTAAGAGACCGAAGTATACAAGTGAAACAGCAACAGTACAGCTATCAGATATGCATGCAATAGTGAAGGAATTTGGAAGATTAAAAAAATCAAAGGGAAACACAATGGAATACTGGAAGATTAATTAAAGATGTATTTTTGAGGTTTTATAGATAAAGGCAATAATGCCCAAAACAGCACATCTTTGTAGCAGTAGATACAATTAAGAGAAATCGGCATACACACGCCAGTATAAAGAGAAGGGTGAAGACAAGGAAGAGGACCTAAGCAGAGATCGGAAGATTCTGTCTGTCCAGAAAGGATACTGTAGATAAGGGAAAGCTGAGTCACTGACCCCAAAGGAAGAGAAAAGGGCAGTGGAAGAATAATGATAATGGAGCAGAAAACCAAAAGTATCTTGCAAATGGCAATACAAGCATGAAATTTGGCATGATTAATCTACAGGTACTCCTCGACTTACGACCACCTCAGTCGTACCAAAATTTTTTCAAATTACGTATTTTCGAGTCCTGACATTTAGTGATTGCGCTGTGTACTCACAAAATTTTGGCTTGTAATTCCCTATAAAATGGCTGGCAAGCTTATAAGTGAGAGTTTTGTGGTGCTGAGAAGAAAAAGAGACACCCGTTTCAGATTTTCTATGTACAGTCAACCCTCGCTTTACGCGGTCCCACATTCCGCGTTTCCACGTTTACGTGGTGCCCTGCCAGAACCCAGGATGCTCACATTCCGCGGTGGGTGTACCCCTTTACACGGGTGAAGTATAATTTTTTTATTTAGCTCATAAAATTCATACAAATTACCCGGCCAGAATATAATTTACATTGCTGGAATTCTTACAATTTGATGATCATTTTGAATATAAACATCATATATTTTGCATTAGACATAAAATTTTTAGATATAATGTTTACTCTGAGTAAATATGTTATCTTTTGTGCAAAATATATGACATTTATATTCAAAATATTCCTGGTCTTACAAGGAATCCAGCAATGTCAATTATATTATCCTAACCTTAATCTGAGGTATTATTTAATACTAAATGTTAAAATCTAGTTTTTTCACCCACTCTTTCTCTTGAAGGGAGGGTTGGTGGGAGGTGGGGGGGAGGGTTGGGACGGACTGACCATCTGGCTCGTTGGAAGAGGGGGGAAGGCAAGGTGGGGTACTTTGATTGACAGTGTCGTGAAGAATATTTATTTTTTTTTATTAACTGAAGATATTTGTTTTAGCTCATAAAATTCATAGAAATTACCCGGCCAGAATATAATTTACATTGCTGGAATTCTTACAATTTGATGATCATTTTGAATATAAACATCATAGATTTTGCATTAGACATACAAATTTTAGATATAATGTTTACTCTGAGTAAATATGTTATCTTTTGTAAAAAATATATGACATTTATATTAAAAATATTCCTGGTCTTACAAGGAATCCAGCAATGTCAATTATATTATCCTAACTTTAGTTTGAGGTATTATTTATTACTATACCTGGTTTTCCCCCAAAAATTTCTCAGAGAGAAGAGCCAGTGAGTGTACTGTGAGAAGAGGGGGAGGGAGTCGAGTCCATTATTTGAATGGACATTAACTTGGCGACTGTATTTCTCTATTTCTCTTAAGTATTAATTGTGTGCATGTACCATCATAAAATTAAGATGTTATTTTTACCAGAACATAGGTAATGTGTTGGAAAAAGTGGAGTTTGGGGGTCAGCTGGTCTCTATTTCATTTAATCCCATATGTTATGTTATTCACTTTACGCGTTTCTTACTTTCCACGGTACCCTGTGGGTTACATTAACCACGTAAAGTGAGGGTTGCCTGTATTATCATCGCAATTTTGACTTATGACCTGGATTTGGGTCCCTAACCCCGTCGTAAGTCGAGGAGTGGCTGTCACTTTTCAAATCTACCCAAATAGATATTTGAAAATTCAAAATGGCCATCATGTTCACCTACCAAAACTCATTTAATAATAATAATAATAATAATAATAATTATAATAATAATAGCAGCTGGTCTTTTGGTTATCAAAAGTGCCAGTTCTTCTAAAGAAATCGCTACTGCTCGAAACACCACAAAGTCAAAGACGTGAGAATAAAAAGAAATACTGTACTGTACTGCAATAAAAGATCGCAAAAGTGACAATTCGACTTCTATCATTCATATACCCTAAGTTTGAATACTTCCTAAACCCTGTACCCTGTTCAGGATCATAAGCTTTAAAAAAAAAAAAAAAGGTCTTCAATTGTTCTTTAAGGCCTCCACAGAAGTCAGCTGGTTCATGGATGCCGGCACTCGATAGAACAATCTGGGTGCAGCATAGTTAAAGGATCGGGCAGTAAAAGAACATTCCCGTACTGCTCTAGGCTCCTCAACACGTGAAGGACCATCACTACTTGGCAAAATCATTTCAGAATACGTAGTCAGAGGAAATAGTAGGTTGGCCATATGCAGGTACTTACGCTCACCAAACATTATGTCTTAAAAGTCATTAGAGAGTTTGAGCTCTATCCTATCCTAGCTTTAATGGCAAGTCAATGTAATTCTATCAAGAATGGGGAACTGGGAATTCTCTGTGGGAGAGCAATTATAAGCCTGGTAACCCTGTTTGAACTTTCTTTAGTAGATAATAAGTAGGCAGACCCATAAAGAGTTACAATAGTCAACCCAACACAAATTAAGTGAATGTAATAGTGTCACAATACACTGTCGAACCAAAAACTGCTGAACAGCATTTAGATTTAGAATACGAAAGTTGCAACTCTTAACTACTGAATTTATATGCTCTTTAAAATTCAGTTTTGAGTCAAAGTACACTCCAAGTTTATGAACAGGACTGATTTGTACTTCCCCAAAGTTTAAAGAGGTAAAATCATCTGTGCTGTCACCCCTCCTATTTCCATGGATGACTATAATCTCAGCTTTTATTTAATTCATCTAAGTTTTCTCCTAACATCCAAATTTTAATATCAGACATCAAGGATTTCATTATCTCCTCAATATCTTCAACATTTACAGTATTATTTTCACATAAAGCTGTGTATGGTAGGCAACACCACGAGCATCTAGCAGAGATGCAAGAAGTGGTCTCAAAACTGATCCATCTGTAGTTCAGTCAATCTATGCCCTTAGTAGGCCAAAACCACCACTAATTCCAATAGTAATGTACTATCTGGTATTATTTTATAGGAAATTTTATCCTTATTAACATATTAAAAAATCAACCCAAATCAAATGATTAGAACAGTTTAATTTTATTTGATACTGACTAGGTGTGGGGCGAACTTCTTGACACTAATTTTTGGATCCAAATCACATATAAATATAAATAACACACATAATAATAATACATTTCAATGTAAAGTGATTGAAATATCTGTATTTATTTTACTTTTATGCTCTTAAACCCTTGGTAGTCTATTTTACTTTAAAATTTATTTTTAAACGTAAAAAGAAACAAGAAATCTTGCTGAAGCAGAAACTATGCAGGTTCATACAACTTATTTTCTCAATCACTAATGATAAAACAACTATACAAGTGTAATTGAATAGCAAATCTACACCTTTGAACTATATTTTGCCTAGAATATCCTGATAATTCTACTGCTTATTGAGATATGGTGCTGTATATAAACAAATTGACAATAAGACGGTGGTGGACTGCATAATTTTATCATATATTCCGCATGCTATTTTTTCTGCTAAAACATATATTGTTTTGGCCTTTACAAAGTAGATTACATCACTTCTACTTTCACATACAGGTATTTTAATTAAGAACATCTTTTACATAGGTGATGGTGTACTATGCTTTTGTCATGCATGTTCTGTGGACAGTTTGGTACTAGTAGTTATAAATTCCAAACATTTTGATGACTAATGCATTTAACAAAATAGTTCTGAGGTCAGAATGTAACAGTGACTAGGCCCTTCATCTACGAATTTTGCAAGATATGCTTCCTTACCTTACATCAGCAGGACATAATCTATACACCAAGTCCACCAACATTTACTTGCAGTGCATGTCACGATTATCAGTAGAACTCCCGGAGGCACACAAAATTTTTTCAGATAGCCTTCATGTGGTGAGGCATTCAGATAAGTATGAGGCCCCCTGACCTCATTATAAAACAAGTCTTAATGAGATACATGTACAGTAGTGTTTGCATAAATAAAAACAGCCCTGTGTCTGTCTGACTGCAGTTAAGTCTCCATAGCAGCAGTATTCAATGCGATATGCTTAGTTTAGAAATGCAAACATTCACCAGTGCTCAGAAAAATTCTTGGGATGTGCAATTTTTGGGGAGGATAAGAGAATTCATCTCAATACCTAGAAATTTCATGAACCCAGAACTGCTCTGCACCATTTATTACACCTAACAAGGAGATTACTGTAATGAGCTTTAATAGGTGAATTTGGTGGCCATCTTGGATTTCAAATGTCCAATTACTAGGTAGATTTGAAAAGAGACATGTGTAGAAGAACCATGTCAAATTTCATGCTTGTATTGCCATTTGCAAGATTCTCCTAAAAAATCCTGAGAGCTGCCCCACTATGAACCATCTTCCTGGATATGAGAAAATACCTACTGGATAGAGGTATGAAAACACTATTAAAAATGAAATCAAAGTATGAATTCATATCAAAGTGAATCATTATACAGGATAGTACATAAGATGAGAAGGCAAGAGCATGGAATGGTAGGACAGGATAATTGTTGGATTATAAGCATGTACAGTATAAGTAAAAATAATAATGCAGTACATGTACAGTATCTGTGGTGTCAACACTTCCTGAAAAGCATGTACAGGTATCCCCCAATGTATGATCTCACTATTTATGATACATACTTTGCTTAAAGGGTGGTGATATATTAACACCATTTCCCTATTTACAATAAAAAATTGTTTTTTGCATGAACAATGGGGATGGAAACGGTCAAATTCGCTGACTTGCAGAACATGTAGTACATTAGGTGGCCACATGGTGGCGCCCAGGTAGATGTTACTGCACTTGTTAACCGCAGCGTCATCTACCCATGCCACCATGTGGCCACCTATTGCTTGACAGTCCCATGCTTTGTATTGGTGTTGTTACTTGTCCATCGGTGGCGGTTTTCCCCTTACAGTGAAAGGATATCACTAATATTAACATTGTTTTGGTGTTTGTGAAGTGATTTTTGCTTTGTATTTTGTGACTGTAAAGTGCTTTGCCTTCGTGGTTGTGAACATGATGTCAGCATTGTCAATCGCTATCATTGTTTTTACATCATCATCAGCATTTTTTCCCCCCTTACAGTGAGAGGACATCACTAATGTTCAGACTGTATTCAATTTTTTAATTGTGATAAGTGCTTTTGCTCAGTTTTTGTGATTGTTTAGTGCTTTTGCTGTTTTTGTGACTGTGAAGTGAGCTGTGTGACTTTGAAAATGTCTAGAAAGCCTACACCTCCAGTCTCCAAAGTAAAAGACCTTCCTAGAACTCCAACTCTGTCTCCAGCCTCTCCAGAGGCTGTGTGAGAGTCAGAGTGACATCTCCACTGTACCTTCAAGTCTCCTTAGCCTCAAAGGGGACATCTTCGTGGTGTAGATTAATATAACCTTTTCCTTTTCTATTTTTAATTTCTCTTTTTTCTTAGTTTTTCGCCCCCGAGGCCCCGATGTGGGTCAATGACCTGTGCCCAGGTGGGCTATTCCCCGAGAAAAAAAAAGAAGCTTGTTCTCAATGATGTGGCGAGTGCTGTTATTTTATTACGTGTAGGAATTTTATTTTCAGTGATACATGTGGGTGTCGGACTGGCTGAGAACGTACTGTATCCCATTGAACCCCATGTTACAATGTTCCTGATTTACAATATTTCAATTTGTGATGGGTTTTTCAGGAACGTAACCCAATCATAAATTGGGGGATACCTATATATTACCCGAGTTAAATGCAATATATTGCCTAGTAAAAGTGTGAACCATCAACTGAGGAAAAGCAGTACAATACATTGCTAATTAAAACATAAAATTATATCATTGGAGTGGCTACAAGCAAGTAAGTAGACAATATGATCTTAGGAATCGACTAAGTTATGATAAATACTGTAGTGACAAGAAAAAAAATTGATAAGAAACAAGGTACAATATTCTGGAGACATGAACAAGTAAAATGACCACAATAAACAACAGATGTGAGAAGAATGTTCCTTTTTACTTAACTTCAAGAAATCCAAGAGCTAGATGAGTGTTCTCTCAGATTATGTAAATTCATTAACCAGGTTTTTAGAAAAGATAATTAAAACAAAAATAGATTTAAATAAGGGTACCGACATTCATTAAGGAGATTCAGTGTGAACCACTCTAGTTAGCATGTGACAGGACAGTGTAACATCTTCATACTGAACTGTATATGCAGTACACTTAAGCCTTACCTATTACTAGATGGAACTGATTTAATGCATGTAAGTGGCGATTCTTCCCATTCAAAGTTGAGAATTGGTCTCCTCTGCCGCTGTGGATCATAAAGGCGTACCTGTGGGGGGGGGGGAGGGGATGAAGATACTGCAGCAGCTCTAATATGCATCAGTAAAGTACAACACATTTGAAGCTGTGATGGTGCTTTACAAATGTGCTAATATGCCACCTCAAAACTATATGCTTAAGAATCGTACACTGTTCTTATGAAGATCACACAGGGAGAAAGCTGAAGACAAATACAAGCTTAGGCAGCCCCTGATTTATAAATCTTCGGTTTTCTGAAAATTCAAAGTACTGTAACAAAAACAAAAATCTCATGTTTTGACTTATGAATAAAAACCCTGAACTAAATTTGGTTATTATTAACATTTCAAGTATTTGTGTAAATTTTTCGGGTTACGGAATTTTGCCCTTATGGAATTGTGAAATTATGACCATAATTTCAGGCTGGGGAAAAAAAAAAAAAAAAAAATGGAGTAAGAGAAATTATTATTTTTTTCTATCAAATTTAAAACAATTATTTCATGTGGATGCATCTGTGGTAGTAAATAGGCACTAGCATTCCCACAATAACAAAAACGATTTTGGTCAACATGAATCTCCAGCCAATGTTCTGCTTTCCCTCAATTTTCTGGACAGTATTACAGGTACAGTAGAACGTCGATTTAAACCGATTCAATTTAAAATTATTGATTTAAAGCGACACCTACAATTAAGGGCAATGTATTAATTTAAAGCAATTCTTTCCTATTTTAAGCGAGTCAAATCTGGCGCATCATATGGAAATGCAACTACAGTATAGTCTCGATTTACACGGTCAATTGAACCCGTGGAGGTCCGCGTAAACGAAATAACAGAACATATGGGATTTATTGAAATAGAGACTGGGCCGACCCCCAAACTACACTTTTTCCAACACAATACGTATGTTGTAGTAAAAGTAACATCTTAATTTTATGATGGTATGCACACAAAATTAATATTTAAGAGAAATACAGTCGCCGGTTAATGTCCATTCAAATAATGGACTCAACTCCTGCCCCCTCTTCCCATGCTCGCTGGCTCCCTCCCTCCCTCCCTACCCCCCACCTTCCCGAGAAATGTTTGGGGAAAAGGACTAGGCTTACAGGTTTAGTAAAAAATAATACCTCAGACTAAAGTTAGGAGAATATAATTTACACTGCTGGATTCCTTGCAAGACAGCGAATAATTTGAATATAAACGTCATATATTTGGCATAAAAGATAAAATTTTTGCTCTCTAATAAAATTCTTAAATTAGATCTAAAATTTGTATGTCTAATGCAAATTTTAGCTTGTTTATATTCAAATTAATCACTATCTTAAAAAAATTCCAGCAATGTAAATTATATTCTGGCCAGGTAAATTCTATGAATTTTATGAGCTAAAAACAAAAATCTCTAAGTAAATAAACAAATTACCGGGTATACTTCACCAGACACAATACGTACGTTGTAGTAAAAATAACATCTTAAGTTTATGATGGTATGCACACACACTTAATATTTAAGAGAAATATCAATAATATAGATGGCTGGGTACACGGGGATGGGGGGGTTAGTTCCGAGGCAGAGGGCAGATTATTGGCCCTCACCTGTATCACTATCCACCACAGAGGCTTACAGGGCCTCTTTGTCAAATCCCTCAAAGTCCATATCCTCACTATCACTATCCTCACTATCACTGACTTGGGCCGGCTGTGGTGGGTGGCGGGTGAAGAACTCATTAATGTTTGTTGACTGGCGACCTTATGCTTTCCCTGCCCTTGCTGCTTCCCTCATAAATGATGGAAAATACCACGTAAATAAAAATTGTCGGTCTGGCAAGGTGCCGCGTAAATGACCAAACTCGTTGAAATCCACGTAAATCGAGACTATACTGTATTTTAAATTTCGCTCTTAATGTTTCCCGCCTGGCGTCTCTGGGCATGCTACACGGTTGCCCGCCACCCTTCCACATCCTCAGTTCTTGAGCTGACACTCTAGTGAATGGATATACGTAGCACACCTCCTTCTACCATGGGCATCAACCATCACCACTACGTGACATCACGGCCTATAAGACGAAATTTGAACATTAAAAAAATCTGCCCAAAGTTAGGGGGTCGTCTAAACCACCAAGTTTAAAATTCTTACCTCTTAAATATTGTGGTTTAGTGTGTCAAGAGTGGTGATGAAAACATCGTAAGCCACTCACAAGGTCTTACCACTAATTATTTTATACTGAAACTTACGTTTGGCAAGCTGGATTCAAATTAAGATTACCGGTATATTAAAATAATAAAAATGTATTATAAACCTGTCTAACATACCGTAAAAGAGATTTATACCCCTATAATAAACACAGCTATCATCACACACCCCTCCCCACGCCCCCCCCCCCATTTGCCAGTGAGGAGCCGTGGAGGTGGTCAGTAATGCATACCGGTATCGGTATATTTACTCATAATAATATTTATCTCCTATAAATAATTGATTTAGATTTTATTTTTTTACAAAGAATATTCAGTAAATGACCCTCTGAGTGCATTAATTCTTGAAACTATCGACGGTTAATTACAGACGCTCAAGTGACGTCACTAGTGTTTACACTACACCAGCTGGTAATATTTGATGCCATTACTTGAAGTGAATTGGCCTTATTTTAAGTAACTAACTATAAATAAATACAAAAATTAAAAAAAAAGATCAAAACTGAGAAATAATATACTGTATGTATGTTGTGTTGTCAAAGTAAGAGAAACAATTGAGACCCTGCAATTGTGTAAATGAGGCAGAAAGTCAGGTCAGCAACCTGGGACTTGGTCACAATTTTCGTGATGCCATATGGCAGCAGGGTCTACCATTAGACAACACATTATGCTTCCAATATCTTCCCAGGCAGTAGTACCTCCCTGTTTGGTAGCTGCCTACTACCTACACAATTTCTAGTAATATTAATTTGATACATGATAAATTAGACAAACTGAAAATAAACATCAAATTTAATTACCAACACGCTTCCCATTGGCAGCTGTAAGAGGGGGAGATGGGCTATTTTTATCCCGTCTTTGTGTCTGAAGTGGCCAGTAATACCATATATTTATTGATCATAATACGTTTCTCCTATAAATAATTAATTTAACATTTATTTTTTTACATAGAATATTCAATAAATGACTTTTAATTCTTTTAACTACCGACAGTGGTAAATTTAGCATGACAATGATGAAGAAGAAGGCAGGTCATCTGATTCGGAGTTTGATTCTTAATGATTACCATATATGTGTAAGGTGACCACGTCAGGTCATGTGTAAGGTGACCCCTTCTCTCATTTGCCTTGTCCAGTTGTTGAGTTATCACTCCATAAGCAATAGCACTCTCTCCGTGTGAACACTACGGTATATTAATACTGTATCCAGCTACCACAAAACCTCACCATGGCTCCAATTGTTAAACGCAGGAGATATGAAGCTTGTTTTAAGCTGAAAGTGATAGCATATGCCCAGTCACACAACAATTGTGCTGCTTCAAGAGAATACGGTGTAACTGAGAAGATGGTGCGGGATTGGAGATCAAAGGAACACTTACTACGAAGTATGCCCAGGAATAAATGTGCAATGAGAAGAGGCACTGCACACTGGCCGATTCTAGAGAAGCACGCAGTAGACATGGTCCATGAGCAGCGTCAAAATGGGTATATTGTATCAAGAAACATGATACGTATGTGGGCACTTAAGTGGGCTAAACAAAATCAAGAGCACAGCAAAGACTTCAAAGCCACGACTTCATGGTGTAGCCGTTTTATGGAAAGAAGCAATCTGGTACTGAGGCAGAAGACAAAAATAGCACAAAAATTACCAGCAGATCTTAACTGTAAAATTGTTAATTTCCATCGCTACATAATACAACAACGTAAGAAACATTGTTATCCATTAAGCAACATCGGGAACATGGATGAAACACCTATGAACTTCGACATGGTCGGTAATCATACTGTCGATACAAAGGGTGCAAAAACAGTGTTAGTGAAAACAACAGGACACGAAAAGACACGGTTTACAGTAGTACTTTCATGCATGGCAGACGGAACCAAGTTGAACCCAATGCTAATTCTCAAGAGGAAAACAATGCCCAAAATCAAGTTCCCGGCTGGAGTTTTTGTTCACGTCAACGAGAAAGGGTGGATGGACGAACAAGGAATAAAGTTATGGATTGATCATATATGGTGTAGGCGACCTGGTGGCTTTCGAAAACAGCGTAGCCTGTTAGTATGGGATATGTTCGCGAGTCATTTAACAGAGGGAACAAAAACCAACATGGCGAGGAACAACAGTGACATTGCAGTTATTCCTGGTGGATTAACTTCAGTTTTACAACCACTTGATGTTTGTCTAAACAAACCATTCAAGGACCGCGTTCGTGAACAATGGAACAAATGGATGAACAGCGGCAAAAAGTCTTACACGAAAGGTGGGAATATGCGTGCTCCCGAACTGGATGTACTATGTGATTTTGTTATCAAGGCATGGAATGATATTAATGTGGAGACAGTTATCAAGTCTTTTAAAAAGTGCGGAATATCTAATTCAATGGATGGCATGGAGGATGACATGTTGTGGGAGGACGAGGATGAAACAGAAGCCGAAGCCACGTCATCTGATTTGGAATTTGATCCTTATGATGAAGCAGCCATAAATGTATCTCAGGATGTACTTGAAGAACTTATGATGTCAGATGTTGATGATGTGGATTTTGAAGGTTTTTAATACATGATGACGTCAGTAATAATCATGTGCTAATAACATTTTTAACTTGTCGGGTAATTTGCTTTTAAAATATTGTGACTTAGTAAATTAAATGTGTGCATGTGTATGTATGTATACATACAGTATATATAAATATGTTTGTGTAATAAATGTATGTAGTAAGTACGTAATATTTTTTCACTCAAATCCTAATGAAACACTACTGGAGAACATTCCTTTGTCGCAAAACAGTTTATAAATTAAAGAAAATAATTACAGTGTGTTTAATATATTACAGTATATTATAAATAAATAAATAAAACAAATAATTCGGTAAATCTATTTAAAGTAAATGGAAAATAAGCAAACATGTTATTTACCAAGACCCTTCCGTCTGGCTCAGGGTGAGATGTAGGGGAGATAAAGAAGGCTATTTATAGCCCATCAGAAGTGACCAGTACCCTAATGCACCATAAATAATTCATTGAACATTCATTTTTGTACATAGTATATTCAGTATATATATATATATATATATATATATATATATATATATATATATATATATATATATATATATATATATATATATATATATATATATATATATATATATATATATATATATATGTGTAATAAATGTATGTAGTAAGTACATACTGGTAACCTTTTTCACTCAAATCCTAATGAAACACCACAATTAGAATACGGTGGTTGCTGTTGAACTACATGTTGTATAAATAGTCGGAACACAGCCACACCACCGAGACGAGGGAACACTCCCACCACCGATCGTCTCGTGTGAAGCAAGCGTATAAATGAAAGAAAATACTTGCAGTGTGTTTAATATGTTACAGTATATTATAAATAAATAAATAAGTAAACAAATAAATCGGTAAATCCATTTCAAGTAAATGGAAAAATTTTACTCGATACCGACATTAGTTCCAGTTATCGGTAAATAGCAGACGCTTCAGTGACGTCACTAGTGTTTACACTACACCAGCGGGTATAATTTGATGACATTACTTGAAGTGAATTGGCCTTATTTTAAAAAATCAAGGATGGTTGGTAAAGGACTACTGAGTCCGTGGGTAAGTGTCACATTTGGGGTACTGGTCTTATACAGCAAATAGAGCTCAAAAGCTACTTTTTAAATGGAAATTTGGGGGGGGCGTCTTATGCACCCCGCCGCCTTATAGGCCGTGATATACGGGTCCAAAGAGGCCAGCTACTACATCATTAAGTACCCCAAAGACCAAGAAATCAAGGCAAGATATTACGCTGGAGCAGAAAAATAAGGTGCTGGAAGCACTGTAGCGTGGAAATGGTGCTTCAATTTGGACAGTGATGTGGATGATGAGCTGGCCGAGTTGGGATCTGCATCTTCAGAGGATGAATTGCCAAACTAAAGTTGAGTGAAAATCTATTTTTGATTGCATAAAGTAATTAAAAACTAAGTTGAGAGGAAAGTGAAAGTGCATGGCGAGTCAGACGAGAGGCGGGTGGAGCGCGGCGCCAGCGCGACTACCCTCTCACATCAGCTGATTGTTAGTAAACAGACCATTTCGCATTTCTAGGAGATGGGCTGAGGTGCATTTAGTGTGAATTCGGTTAAGTGACCTCTCTTGGAACGTGTCTCGTGTTATATCGACATTCTACTGTATTGTACTAGGCATTCTTATTCAAGATGAGTGGAAAGAGGTTATCAAGTGGAAGTGCTAGCAGTGGTGCTAAGAGGCGGTTTGAGCAGGGGACGAAGTCGAGTTACATTGCCAAAACTTTGGGTCTTGCTACCTCCAATATCGGTACAATCTATGATAACAAAGAGAAAATTAGGGCTAGTACTCAAGTTGCTACTCCACTGTCAGCTCATACTCTTTATTTTCATAGAAGTGATGTAATGATAAAAATGGAACACTTACTCAGTGTATGAATAGAGGATCAGACCAAGCAAAATGTGCCCATTAACACGATGGTGATTTAGGAGAAGGCTAGAAGTCTGTATGCAGATTTAAAGCAGGAAGAAAAATGTAGCTCTGATGAAAAACCCTTTAATGCCCGCAAAGGGTGGTTTGAGCATTGAAAAAATCATTCACACCTACACAACATTAAGATGGTAGGTGAAGCAGTCAGTGTTGATACAGAGGCTGCAAAAAATTATGCTGCTGAACTAAAAGCAATAACTGAGGCTGATGGATACACACCACAGCAAGTGTAGAATGTTGACAAAACAAACCTCTTTTGGAAGCATATGCCTGCCAGAACCTTTATTTCAACAGAGGAGAAAACAGCTCCAAAGATCGTTAATTCTCCTGTTAGGGGGTAAAGCAGCAGGTGATTTCAAGCTGACGCACATGCTCGTGTACCACTCAGAAAATCCCAGGGCTTTCACGGGTTACAATAAATCTAGGTTACCTGTAATATTGCACTCTATTAAGAAGGCATGGATGACTGGCAGTCTCTTCAAAGATTGGTTTACTAAGTGCTTTTGTCCTGCTGTAGGAAGGTATAGTTACCAACAAAATATTGCCAACAAAGCCCCATTACTTCTTGATAATGCTCCCAGCCACCCTGTTAACCTTAAAGAAATTTCACCTAATATCAGGGCTGAATACCTGCCCAAGAACACAACTTCCTTGCTACAGCCTATGGATCAAGGTGTGATTGCCAGCTTTAAGCCCTACCATCTATGCAGGACATTGAGACAACTTATAGCTGCAATTGACAGTGAGGATTAGCAATCACTTATAAATTTCTGGAAAAAACTTAACCTCACGAATGCTGTAAACAATATTACTGATTCCTCGGATGAGGTGAAAAATACAAATATGAATGCAGTCTGGAAGAACATCTGGCCAGATTGTGTGCATGATTTCCAAGGTTTTCCCCAGATCCACTCCGTCTCTCTAATTACCCACACCTTTCTGCTTTCTCACTCCATATTTTAAAATGTGATGTAACATAATGTTTAAGGGATAACTTTGCTCATTTATACTTATACTTATCACAATCTCTCTAAAAGTACTTCAGGTTTCGTGTTTATTCAATACATCTTCAGGTCATGAGACCCACTAATTCCCTCCCCAAGAAAGGGTGACCTGACATTCCATCAGAAGGTCAGTAATATGAGACCACTAATCCCCCATCTACATCCACCTGACAATGGGTCAGGTCAGTTACATGAGATCCACTAATCCCCCACAGCTCCATGGGAGTGGAAAACAAGTCTTTGCTATAACACACAGCTTCATCCATGCCCCTATCATATAGATTTTATATTTTTAAATATATTTATTTAACCAAACTATTAGATAAACTGTCCTGGATTATTATTGTAAGAAATGGAGTTTCTAATTTAACCCTTAGGCCCCGGGTGATGTTCCAGAATATCTGACCAGCGTGCCCCGGGTGACGTTCCAGAACGTCCGACCAGCACGCCCCGAGTGACGTTCCAGAACGTCTGCCTATTTTCCCACCAATTATTTTTATTTATTGTTTTATTATTAGTACGGTATTATTATTATTTTTTGTGTATTATTTTTGGAAAAGTTGATTTTTTTTCTTCTCGATTTATCCCTGCGGGGAGAGGGGTAATGCCAGCAGCACCCTAACCCAGAGCTTAAGGGTTAGACTCAAGGAAAACATCCCAGCACCCAGAAACATTCTCAGGAAGTGGGCTAGTGTCCGTCTGTGCAACATGTCTAGTTTTGATACTCAGAAACTTGTCCCAGTAACCAGAAATGATTCTAAGGATTAGGAATTTTTACGGGTTTGAAAAGTCGTCTGGTTAGCCAGAAAACTCTCATCCCCGGGAGTACTCTGAACCAATTGTTGTGGCTAATGGGGAATTTAGGATGATGCAATAACTCTTGAGGGATCGAATACAGGATTTATTTTAAGAGGAATAACTACTGCCATTGCCTAATATAAATCCAGCAGTAAAATGCCAAGAAATTTCATAAGTAACAGGACGTGAAACACAAGTCTGTACATATTTCTAAATATACAGTATACTGTATTAGGAGAAATTATATTAACTAATGAGAAAAATACAAATTTTGCTTCCATCAGAGTAGAATGAATATTCCATTAAAACACTAAGTTTAACTTATTACCCGCAGTCACACAGCAGGAATTAGAATTCTCAAGTCGTTTGTAAATTTTTTTTTCGTAAAACAGATTTTTGCGTGACATATTCTACTGTACAGTTAGCCAAAGATCCAGCAACCCCACCTTGGGTCTCGTACTGGCAATTATACCTGGCAATTCTTGGTAAAGTAAGGCTGTATGTAAAGGTGATTGGTGGATCTATTTTCAGCTGCATCACTCTCAGGATAAATATTAAACAATCCAAAAATAAAATTTTTATAATAATAAACTATTCATTGTTTTAAGATCATGAGAAGTTTCCAAATGTTCATATATTTGCTCAAATAATGAAGAATTTATATTAATAAATTGGCAACTCAACTTCAATGAGGGCTGCCACAAGATTCTCAAATCAAATTTTCTTCTCTTAGACTTCAATATCCATGTGCCTATCTTGTCTTTATGGGTAGAGGAAACACACATTTATCATAGGAGAGATTTTGAAGGTTCAATCCAATACTGTAGAGTGAAGTTTGGCTTATCTGGAAAATTTTACAGGGATATGTGCAGAGGTAAACCACAGAAGAGATTGCTTAAGTTGGTAATTGAGTTCTTTAGATCTAGGAATATCAGTGATGGATGCTAGGAGGAGTTGTAAAAAGTACCAGACTTTGTTACTTAAGGAAAGGTATTGTTACATTGGCAAAATGTTATTTAAGTAAAAGTATCCCAAATTCAATGTAAAGGTGAAGTAGTATCTAATTCATAAAGTACTGAAGTCCTGAAAGTAAAAAGTAACAAAATTATTGTCTCAAATATTAAAATAAATCTACAGTAACTTATGAAAAACTAGTTAACTAAATATAAAGATAAAAGACACATGTTTATTTGTAAACCTTTCTATTGAGATTAATCAATAACTGATTCTCAAAATTATGAATGTCCAATCAGGATCTCTTAGGCCTAAATATTAGCCCAGCATGAACTACCCAAAAAAAAAAATATGTTGAGCTGCTCTTCTCCCTACAATCCATCGATCATTTTCTTCCTTATCCACACAAGTATCATCAACGTGGACTTATGGTCTGCAGACATAATGTTGTCTGTCTTTGTATAAGGTTAGGCTACAGACCTATCTGGCAAGTATCTGAGGGACTTGAGGGTAGACTGTAACATTTTTATTAAATTTGTTTGATTAATTATTTGTGAGAGGATTTTCCAATTATTATTTAATTTGTATGTGTGTGTTTAAACACACACACACATATTTACAATATAGGTAAAGTAAAGTAAACTACTGTCTCTAGAACGAATGGCTCCCTGTCCCAGCCGTGAAAATGCTGGCAACTTTAAAACTACCCCCAGACATTCTTGGGTACAACCAGGGTGTCATCCGCGAATAACCGAGAACGGCGAAGTAAAAATCTGCGAACTTGGGGGCATACTGTATATGCAAAGCGCAACTGATATCTAACGGAAAGACCAAGCCGCTGAAGGAAAGGTGGGGGAGAAGAGAGGGGATTCAATGTGGGAAGGGGATAAGAGGGTAGGCTAGGTGAGGTGGGTGGTCAAGGTCCTTATGGGCACAAGAAGATCAAAGGGAAAGTCCGCTGTCCTGGCCACTGCCACTTGCCCTGCCCTGCCCTGATATCACCTTACCTCACGAGACCTCTAGGTACGTGATCGAGTGGTGTCTCTCCACACCAATACCTTCACGGCTCCACCCACACCATACCCTCCATCCACATACGGGAACTCTTTTACTATGGTTAACAATTAATTAATTAATTTAAAAATATATTTTGCATGTAACGAGTAATGCTTTTTGTTTTTTCAATTGTATTGGAGTAAAAGTACAGTACAGGAAAGCCTCGGATAACAACGGTTCGACCAACAACTTTTTGTATTTGACACCCTAGATCAGGGGTTCTCAACCAGGGGGGAATTTCCCCCCTCAGGTTTTCAGGGGGGGGGGGGAACTGATACTAATATGGAAAAAATAAAGGATTTTCAGTATTATATGCATATTATTTGGAATGCACTTTTTGAGGCAGACAATCTTGGAAAGGAGGGGGAATGACATTCTGACATATGGTGAAAGGGGTGCATGGGGCAAACAAGGTTGAGAACCACTGCCCTAGATAATTTAGGACCCAATTCAATTTACACCCTTATTTCATTTGTATTTGAAACCCTAGATACTTTAGGACCCAATTCAGTTTACAGCCTTATTTCATTCGTATTTACGACCAAAATATAATAAAAATAAAATAAAATTACATTTTCATATAAATAATAACTAAATCCTGATATGATTAAAAAAAAAAAGCCCTTGCACAAAGCTGCCTTGCTAATGAGTGGTAAACAGCAGTCTGAGCTTGGCAGGCCTTTTGTTTTCATGCATCTGGAACAGGAACTGGAGAAAAACTTTCTCAGGTTTCTTTCAGCATTTTTGCATCCCTATTCAACATGAGCAAGAGAGCAAGTGATGGTAGTGTTGTTTCAAAAGCTAATAGAAAGTGTATAAGCTTAGCCGAGAAACTAGATGTGTTAAAACGATATGAAAAGGGTGAGAGGTCTGTGGATATTATATGGAGCAAGCAATGAACATATTTTCTGAAGTGGATCCATTAACAGAACAAAGCATTAAAATTTAAATAAACGCAAATGACCTCTACATAAAGATGTATGAGAAAAGAAAGCAGCTGTGCAAGGTTCTTTTGAGAGCTTTATTATTTGAAGGCCTAAACCATCAACTTCAGCTACACCATCAAATTCGGCATCATAAGCAGCTTCAACATCAACTTCAGGTTCAGTAACAGTTTCAGCAACAGCTTATGGAAAGCTACGGCTTCAGCCAGAGTTAAACCTGATGACTTCGTCATCTGAGTAAAAACTCGCACAACATTCATTGGCTGTCCTTATGTTTTAGACTTTATCGCCATTGGTGAATAGAATTTTAGTTTTACATTCGTAAATAATATTTAAAACATTTATGAACAGTAAATAAGTGTTGCTTTCATATTTATATGTTGAGAAATGACGATATGTTTTCACATGTACGCCCTTACTGTTCATACGTTGGTTCCTAATCGTCTCGCCTTATTTTTTAACCATTAGTGGTTAGCTACTCCTCGTGTTCAATTTATTAACATTAAATAGCATTACTTGAAACATACATACAGGTATTAAATTATTTTTTAAATTAAGTTCACTACAGCTACAACCAGGGCCTTATTTTCTTCAGTTTATTATGTAGAACCATCGTCACTCACGAAAACAATGCCGTGTTGTCGCCTTGTGTGTTTTAATCTACGTATTATTAATGAAATGCTTTGTTCATTTCACATATATAAACATTAATTCAATCAAATACATATTCAGGAATAAACAATAATGAATATTTTTTTACATACAGTATTACCCCACCTAACGCGGTTTCATTTAGCGCGTTTTACCATATACGCGGTGCCTCGCCAGAGCTGAACTTTCACTTAACATGGATTTTTTCCACATATACGCGGTGAGTGTCCGGCTCGAGACGCTATTTTTAGATTTGCCCCACCCGCCACCCTGCCTGTTTTAGCTCATAAAATTCATACAAATTACACGGCCAGAATATAATTTACATTGCTGGAATTCTTATAATTTGGTGATCATTTTGAATATAAACATCATATATTTTGCATTAGACATACAAATTTTAGATAAAATGTTTTCTCTAGTAAATATGTTATCTTTTGTGCAAAATATATGACATTTATATTCAAAATATTCCTGGTCTTACAAGGAATCCAGCAATGTCAATTATATTATCCTAACTTTAGTTTGAGGTATTATTTATTAAAATTTAGTGGTTTTCCCACACATCTCCTTGGGACGGTTGGTGGGGGAGGGAGGGACCGACCGACCATCTGTTACCCTGTGAAGAATATTTTTTTTTTTTATTAACTGAAGATATTTGTTTTAGCTCATAAAATTCATACAAATTACCCGGTCAGAATATAATTTACATTGCTGGAATTCTTATAATTTGATGATCATTTTGAATATAAACATCATATATTTTGCATTAGACATACAAATTTTAGATAAAATGTTTTCTCTAGTAAATATGTTATCTTTTGTGCAAAATATATGACATTTATATTCAAAATATTCCTGGTCTTACAAGGAATCCAGCAATGTCAATTATATTATCCTAACTTTAATCTGAGGTATTATTTAATACAAAATGTTAAAATTTATTTTTTTCACCCACTCTTTCTCTTGGTGGGGGGTGGGGGGGAGGGTTGGGACTGACCGCGCGGTTGGAAGAGGGGGGAGGCAAGGTGGGGTACTTTGATTGACAGATAGTGTCCTGAAGAATATTTTTTTTTTTATTAACTGAAGATATTTGTTTTAGCTCATAAAATTCATACAAATTACCCGGCCAGAATATAATTTACATTGCTGGAATTCTTATAATTTGGTGATCATTTTGAATATAAACATCATATATTTTGCATTAGACATACAAATTTTAGATAAAATGTTTTCTCTAGTAAATATGTTATCTTTTGTGCAAAATATATGACATTTATATTCAAAATATTCCTGGTCTTACAAGGAATCCAGCAATGTCAATTGTATTATCCTAACTTTAGTTTGAGGTATTATTTATTAAAATTTAGTGGTTTTCCCCCAAAAATTTCTCAGAGAGGGAAGAGCCAGCAGTATAGTGTGAGAAGAGGGGGAGGGAGTTGAGTCCATTATTTGAATGGACATTAACTTGGCGACTGTATTTATCTATTTCTCTTAAGTATTAATTGTGTACATGTACCATCATAAAATTAAGATGTTATTTTTACTACAACATAGTTGTGTCTTCAAAAAGTGGAGTTTGGGGGTCGGGCTGGTTTCTATTGGAATTAATCCCATATGTTCTGTTGTTCACTTAACGCGGATTTCACTTAACACGGGACCCTCTGGGTTCTATTGACCGCGTTAAGTGGGGTACAACTGTATTCTTAAGATAAATGACTATGTTTCCTTGAGTGCGCACATACTGTATATATTGGGTGTAAACAATGACAACAATGTCGTCTCTTATCCTCTTGTGTGTTTTAATATTCTATGTATTAATGAATTGTATTGTTCATTTTGCATATATAAAGATTAATTCAATCAAATACATATTCAGTAATAAACAATAATGAATCTTTTGTACATATTCTTAATATGAATGACGCGGTATCCCTAAATGCGCAAGTATATGTTGGCGTTCCCAATCCATCTCTTTTTATTCTTTGCCATAAGTGATTGTTCCATTTATTAACATTAAATAACATTACAGTCATGCACCGGTTAACATCCTAGATACGTTCTCGGAAACGTGACGTTAACCGAAATGGACTTTGTCCGATCATCACATAAACTTTTTATTTATACTTACGTGTATGTGGAATACTATATACGTACATATACACTTTTACTCTTAAATCACTACTGTAATGTGATACAGGTGATTAATTTTTATCTCGTGCAAAATACATGACGTTTATATTAAAATTATTCACTGTTTTACAAGGATTCCAGCAACGCCGGGCAGATTGGGGAGAGAGAGGGTGGGAGCGAGCGCGGGGGCGTGGGGGCGTGGGGGGAGGGGAGGTAGTATGTTTGACAGTTGGTACAGGCCCAGGTCTAACGCGTGTATATTTATCAGTTCTTAAGTGACTAAGCTTCTCTCTTATAAAAAGCCAGTGAAATGACCTGGGTGAATACAGTGAGTTCTGCTATAACGCGTGTTTTGATAACGCGAATTTGCTCTAACGCGATTTATGAATCAGGAACGATATTTGTATAACGCGAACGCTTGTTTGCTATAACGCGATTTTTGCTTACTATTTCTCCAATTTTGTGGTATTAACTGTGAATATGGTAAAGAAGAATATCTCCAAGAAGCGTTCTGGTGATGATCGTAAAAGAAAGGATATAACACTTGAAGAGAAGCTCGATTTTATCAACCTCAAAATCACCCTTTCTCCCCCATCAAGTTACATTCATATTTTTTCAAGGTAAAGTGTTACATTTACTGTATTATTTCATTATTAGATATGAATGTAACATTTATTTAGACTGTGCTATCCTTTGTGTTAGGCTAACTACTAAATTTTTTCGATTTCGAGTAATCTGCACCTAACCCTATTTTCTCCATAAGCCCTGTTATTTCTATTACGCGATTTTCTATAACACGATATTTTACAAGAACACAATTATCGCGTTACAGCAGAATTACCTGTATAATTAACATAGCTGGGATTCTTGTAACATACTGATTAATTTGAATATAAACATGCTATAATTTGCACTAGACAAAACAATTTTAGTACCGTAATCAAATTAGTACATGTGCACTCCAGCTTTGCACTAAGGTCATTTATTTCTATTACGTTTCTTTTAGTATGGTGTTTGCATGTAAATGGATGAAAATAAATGAAGAAATCTATGTAAATTTACCCAAAAATACAGTTGAAAACTTTTATAAAATGTACTACAGTACTGTACACTAAGTACAACAATTTTTATCTCTTGAGCAAAATATATGACATTTATATTCAAATTATTGGCTGTCTTGCAAGGATTCCAGCAATGCAAATTATAATCTCCTAACTTTAGTCTGAGATAATATATAAGATAAAAACTGTAAGCCTAAAAGCCTGGCTGGAGGGGGACTGGAGGAGCCAGCTATACCCAGGCCCAGGGTTGGGGGAGGAGGGGGGGGTGGGGAGGTTGAGGTGATAAGTTTGAGGTGAAGGTCTCTGTGTGTTTATTTAACAGTCCTACTAAGCTACTCTCATTTTAAAATGCCAGTGATATGACGTAGGATAATATAATTAACATACTGATAATTAAGATACTGATTTATTTGAATATAAACATGTTGTAATTTGTTGTAATTTGCACTAGACATAACAATTTTAGTACCGGAATCAAATTAGTACATGTGCACTCCAGCTTTGCACTAAGGTCATTTATTTCTTTTATGTTTCTTTTAGTATGGTGTGTGCATGTAAATGGATGAAAATAAATGAAGAAATTTATGTAAATCTACCCAAATATACAGTTGAAAAACTTTTTATAAAATGTACTACAGTAATGTACACTAATGTACTACATTCTTTATATCTTGAGCAAAATATATGACGCTTATATTCAAATTAATCTCTGTCTTGCAAGTATTTCAGCAATGCAAATTATATTATCCTAACTTTAGTCTGAGATATTATATAAAATAAACATAAAGAAATCACCAGGGTGGGAAGAGGGGGCGGGAGGTGAGGTGACAGAATGTCTGGGTTTTTTTTGTTTATTTATTTGAGATAAGATTTGACAGTTGGCGCTGAAGGCCTGCCTGCATGTTTATTTATCATTACTTAAGAGTGACTAAGCTCTTCTCATAATTTGCCACCCAAACGACCTGGGTGAATATAACTTACATTGAAGGGATTCTTGTAAGATAGTAATTTATTTGAATACTTGTATAAACAAGCTATATTTGCAATAGACATAACAATTTTAGTACAGTACTGTAATCATTTAGTACATGTACAATACAGGTTTGCACTTAGGTTCAGTGTTACTGTACAATATTGACTAAATTCACTAGATAACGTACGCCTGGCCGCACAATCTATAAGAATACGCGATGCATACGTGACTGTGCCCGCTCTAAGTCCATTTCGGTTCGCTAGGTCCCATTATTTGAATTTTTTTTTTTTAATTTAAATTTTAATTGTTTATTCCTTGATAGAGGAAGCGGGATCCTAGTGCTGTCACTTGGTACCCCTGTACCATAACACCAGAAGCAACTGGCCAGTGTCACAAGTATATACAGTACAGTACAGTCATCCCTTGGTTATCGCGCCTAATTGGGACCCCGCTGATAATTTATAATTTTTTTTATTTTTTATTTTTTTTTTATTGGGCACCCCCCTACATCATTGTGTAAGGTGAAGCGCAGAAGCGTTTACAGCGCCCAACAGGGAAGCCTGAAGAGTCAAGGGCGTAGAAGCCTGAAGAGTCAATAGTTTATGTCATCAAGTTATTGGAAGCTCCAACAACTACCTGAATACGAATTCGCAACATTCGACTTAGAACAGGTATCTACTTTACAGCAAGGTGAACAGGGACTAATGGAGGCTAGGAAGTATGTCCAAACAACTTCCACCGGCCCGGGAAAAGAACCAGTGACATCTTGCTTGCGAGGCAAGAGCGATACTGCTTCTACCATTGCCCCCCCCCCGCCGATAACAAAAGTACAGAACCTATGGGATTTATTCTAATTGGTTCAGGCACCCAAGACCCAACCCCAAGTTTCCCATTTTACGACCATTTAGACCCACTAAATATATATATAATGTTATGGTAAATATCATAAACACACGTAGGCATGGCTAGGTTTATTACAAAGTGATGAAAAGGGTACGCTTAATACTATAGTCCACTAAACACGTAGCTATGCTTTTTTTATTTGGTCCCCCGTCATACGAGTCCGTTTTCTCTCACATCAGGACGCCTGAGTCCTCTGTTTTCTCTCTTAACCCTTTGACTGCGCAAAGCGACTTTAGTCGCCTGACAGAACGAAACATTTCACCGCTCAAAGCGACTTTACTCCACGACCACAGGGGAAAATTCTGAATTTCCCGCGCGCCGCTAAGATCGTCCTGGGGTTAAAAATGCACCCTGTTTGTGCTGCCATCTGGTATCCGCTAGGCAAAACATATCCCAAGGACGCATTAGCTGACGCAACCACATGACTCACAGATTTCCAGATCCAGCGTAGCGTCATATATTTGTTCATCATCCACATAAATAATGTATTTTTTATTCTTTTATTATGGTGATAGGCAGTGTAAGTGTTTCAAGCATGTGAATATATATAACAGACCGATATAGATAAGCAAATAGTGGTGGTTATATGTAAAAATATGATCGCTATTTTTTTGTCAGTTTGTCCGTATAAAGATTTGCCAGAAAATTGTTTCAGCGGCATATATCTGTTCATAATCCACATAAAGAAGGTAATTTTTAATCTGTTATTATGGTGATAGGCAGTGTAAGTGTTTCAAGCATGAGAATATATATAAAAGACTGATATAGATAAGCAAATACAGTCAACCCTCACTTTACGAGGTTAATTCAACCCACAGGGTACCGCGGAAAGTGAACAACATAACATATGGGATTAATTGAAATAGAGACTGGGCCGACCCCCAAACTCCACTTTTTGACGACACACAACTATGTTGTAGTAAAAATATTATCTTAACTTTATGATGGCATGCACACACAATTAATAATTAAGAGAAATATCAATAATATTAGGTTTTTTAACACTTACATTTGTAGAAAAGATGGCTGGGCACACGGGGATGGGTGGTTGGTTCCGAGGCAGAGGGCAGATTATTGGCCCTCACCTGTATCACTTGTATCAATTGTATCGCTATCCACCACAGAGGCTTGCAGGGCCTCTTTGTCAAACCCCTAAAAGTCCATACAAGTCCATATCCTCACTATAATTATCACTATCACTGACTTGGGCCGGCTGTGGTGGGTGGCGGGTGAAGAACTCGGTAATGTTTTGATGACTGGGCGACCTTGTGCGCACCATGCTCATGCCGCTTACACAACATGGCGGATGGCGGGAGAGGGCGGGAGAGATGGCGGGAGGTTTGGATCCAAAAATTGCGTGGCTCGCCAGCCGCTCTCCGCGTAAAGGGGTACACGCACCGCGGAATGTGAGCATTCCTGTTTCGGCAGGGTACCGCGGAATGTGGGACCGCGTAAAGCGAGGGTTGACTGTACTGGTGGTTATATCTCATAATATGATCGCTGTTTTTCCGTCTGTTTGCCTGTATAAAGATTTGCTATAATATTGTTTCTGCATAACCCAGGCATTTTTGGCATAGTCCGGTGTCAAAATATGAATAAAGACCGTGTTATAGGCTATATATTTGAGAAAAGTTATTTTATAATGAAATAGCCAGTATAAAGACAAAAATTGCGATGTTTGTGATAAGAAAATTTTTTGCTGTTTGTCAGTCACTTTCCATTATCATTTACAGCTGTTTCAGCATAACCCAGACATTTTTGATATAGTCCAGTGTTAAAATATGAATAAAGACTGTGTTATATATATTTGAGTAGTTATTTTGTAATGAAATAGCCTGTATATAGACAAAAATTGCGAAATAAGACAACTTTTCACTGTTCTTATCGCTTCCCATTTTCTGTGAATTGCGAAATAAATTAAGATTTTGCAGTAACTTACCGTATATCTCGACCTACAAGACGGATTTAAAAAAAAAAAAAAAATCGGCCCAAAGTTAGGGGGTCGTCTTAAGCACCAGAGATAAAATTCTTACCTCTTAAATATTGCGGTTTAGCATGTCAAGAGTGGTGATGGAAACATGGTAGACCACTCACAAGGTCCTACCACTAATTATTTTATACTGAAACTTACGTTTGGGAAGCTGGATTAAAATGAAGATTACCGGTAAATTAAAATAATAAATATGTATTATAAACCAGTCCAACATACCGCAAAAGAACAATATACCCCGGTAATAAACACAGTTGCTATCATCACCCCCCCCACCCCCATTTGCCAGTGACAAGAAAGGGAGTGACCTTGACTGTGACGGCCTGTGGCTATTTTTAGCTGTCCTTGTGTTCGGAGGTGGTCAGTAATGCACATCTGTATATTTACTGATCATAATACTGTACTTATCTCCTATAAATAGTTAATTTAAATTTTATTTTTCTACAAAGAATATTCAGTAAATGACTGCGTTAATTCTTGAAACTACCGACAGTGGTAAATTTAGGATGAGAATGATGAACAGAAGTCACGTCATGGATTCGAGTTTGGTCCTTAATGATCACCATAAATTTCTGTCAACTTCACCTACCAGGTATAATGGTAGCCTCCCTTTTTCGCGAAACAAGTATATAAATTAAAGAAAATACTTGCAGTGTGTTTAATGTATTACAGTATATTATAAATAAATAAATAAATCGGCAAATCTATTTCAAGTAAATGGAAATATTTTACTCACACCAACATTAGTTCTAGTTAAATAACTGACGCTTAAGTGAGTCACTAGTATACACCAGCCGGTAAAATTTGATGCCAATACTTGAAGTGAATTGGCATTATTTTAAATAACCAACCATAAATAAATGGAAAAAAGATCAGAGGTGAGAAACATCATATTGTATGTATGTTGTGTTGTCAAAGGAAGAGAAACAATGAAACTCTGCAATTGTGTGTAAATGAGGCAGAAAGATAAATCAGCAACCTAAGACTTGGTCAAAATTTTTGTGATGCCATATGGAAGTAGGGTCTACCAATAGACAATACTGTGCATTATGCTTCCAATATCTTCCCAGGCAGTAGAATCTCCCTGTTTGGTAGCTGCCTAAAACTTTTAGTAATATTATTACTTTGATACAACATGATAAAGTTGACAAACAATGAAAATAAACAAACAAAAGTTATTTACCAAGACCTCTCTGAGAACAGAGGGTAATTGATGGAGGGGAGATAAGGCTATTTATAGCCTGTCTTTGTGTAGGAAGTCGACCACACTAAAAATAATTCATTTAAAATTTATATTTTTTACATAGAATATTCAGTACATGACTGCGATTATAAAAAATATATATATATATATATATATATATATATATATATATATATATATATATATATATATATATATATATATATATATATATATATATATATATATATATATATATATATATATATATATACACACAGTAAGCTTTCATAGCGGTTTACATATCTGTGGTGCCTTGCCAGCTGAACTTTCACTTAACTTGGATTTTCACAGCCTTGTGTGAGTGTCGGTGGTGTCCCGACAAATTGTTAGATTTCGCACCACCCCACCGCCACCTGCCTGACTGCCTGTTTTAGCTCATAAAATTCATCAAATTACCCAGCCAGAATATAATTTACATTGCTGGAATTCTTATAATTTGGTGATCATTTTGAATATAAACAACATATATTTTGCATTAAACATACAATTTTAGATAAAAATTGTTCTCTAAATGATATGTTATCTTTTGTCAAAATATATGACATTTATATTAAAATATTCCTGGTCTTACAAGGAATCCAGCAATGTCAATTATATTATCCTAACTTTAATCTGAGGTATTATTTTATACTAATATTTAAAAACTCTTGAATGGAGGATTGGTGGGGGGTGGGGGGATTAGGTTGACAGCACGGTTGGAGAGGGAGGCAGGTGGGGTACTTTGATTGACAGATAGTGTTGAAGAATATTTTTTTTTTTTATTAACTGTAGATATTTGTTTTTTAGCTCATAAAATTCATACAAATTATCCGGCCAGAATATAATTTACATTGCTGGAATTCTTATAATTTGGTGATCATTTTGAATATAAACATCATATTTTGCATTAGACATACAATTTTAGATAAAAAATTGTTCTCTAATTAATTATGTTATCTTTTTGTGCAAATATATGACATTTATATTCAAAATATTCCTGGTCTTACAGGGAATCCAGCAATGTCAATTATATTATCCTAACTTTAGTTTGAGGTATTATTTATTAAATTTAGGGTTATCCCACACATCTCCTTGGGACTGGTTATGGGGGGTGGGGGGAGGGAGGGAGGGACCACCATCTGTTACCCTGTGAAGAATTATTTTTTTTATTAACTGAAGATATTTGTTTTAGCTCATAAAATTCATACAAATTATCCGGGTTCAAATATAATTTACATTGCTGGAATTTTATAATTTGATGATCATTTTGAATATAGTTGTATTCTCACTTAACGCGGTCAATTGAACCAGAGGGTCCTGCTGCTAAGTGAAATCCGCTATGGAACAACAGAACATATGGGATTAATTCCAACAGAAACCGCCCGACCCCAAACTCCACTTTTTGAAGGCACACATACCTATGTTGTAGTAAAATAACATCTTAATTTTATGATGGTACATGCACACAATTAATACTTAAGAGAAATAGAGAAATACAGTCACTCAAGTTAATGTCCATTCAAATAATGGACTCAACTCTCCCTCTCACACTACACAGCCGGTTAACAGATGGTCGGTCGTCCCTCCTCCCCACCCCCACCAACCGCCCCAAGGAGATGTGATAACCTTAAACTAAAGTTAGTATAATTGACATTGCTGGATTCTTGTAAGACCAGGAATATTTTGAATATAAATGTCATATATTTTGCACAAAAGATACCTATAGTTACTTAGAGAAAAATTTTTATCTAAAAAAAGTTTAAAGCAAAATTATATAATGTTTATATTCAAAATGATCACCAAATTATAAGAATTCCAGCAATGTAAATTATATTCACCGGAATTTGTATGAATTTTATGAGCTAAACAAATATCTTCAGTTAATAAAAAAAATAATCTTCACGCATTAATTATCTTCGTCAATCAAAGTACCCCACCTTGCCTCCTCTTCCAACTCCATGTCAGTCCTAACCTCCCCACCCCCCAATCAATCCTCCTCTCAGAGTTTTAACATTTAGTATTAAATACCTCAGATTAAAGTTAGGATAATATAATTGACATTGCTGGATTCCTTTGTAAGACCAGGAATTTTTGAATATAAATGTCATATATTTTGCACAAAAGATACCATAGTATCTAGAGAAAAATTTTTTATCTAAAAATTGTAAGTTTAAACAAAATCTATGATGTTTATATTCAAAATGATCACCAAATTATAAGAATTCCAGCAATGTAAATTATATTCTGACCGGTAATTTGTATGAATTTATGAGCTAAAACAAATATCTTCAGATGTATAATAATACCTTCAGTAGACAGATGGTCGGTTGGTCCCTCCTTCCCCCACCCCCACCACCAACCGGTCCCAAGGAGATGTGGGATAACCACTAAAATAATACCTCAAACTAAAGTTAGATAATATAATTGATATTGCTGGATTCCTTTGTAAGACCAGGAATATTTTTGAATATAAATGTCACTTAACGCGCACTGTATATATATATATATATATATATATATATATATATATATATATATATATATATATATATATATATATACATTATATATATGATAGTTAACCTCACTTTACGCTGTTAATGTAACTTACAGGTCCTCAGCGGAAAGTGAGGGAACGCCAGAAGTAATAACATAACATATGGGATTCACTTTACGCGGTTAATGTAACCCACAGGGTCCCGCGGAAAGTGAGGAACGCGTAAAGTGAATAACATAACATATGGGATTAATTGAAATAGAGTCCGGGCTGACCCCCAAACTCCACATTTTGACGACACACAACTATGTTGTAGTAAAAATTTTATATTAACTTTATGATGGTATGAAAAAACAAGTAATATAGAAGAGGTTAGGTTAGGAAAAATAAAGGTTAACATAGGAAAAATAAAGGTTAGGTTAGGAAAACTAAAAGTTATGTGGAACACTTACGTTAGTAGAAGAGATGGGTCGGCATACGGGGATGGAGGCTGGTTCCGAGGCAGAGGGCAGATTACTGGCCCTCAGGTGAATCACCATCACTGTCACTTACAGTTGTCAGGGCTTCCCTGACAAATCCCTCAAAGTCATCTTCACTGTCACTATCACTGGCTTGGGCTGGCTGTGGTGGGTTGCGGGCGAAGAACTCGGTTATGCTTTTTTGACGGCTGGTGTTGATGTTGTCGTGATACACCTTGATGTACGGCTCCATAGCCTGCACCAGTCGGGTATGGAAGACGTCATGGCGTTCATCGTCATTGTCGCGGGAAACGATGGACTTAATTTTTTCTGTAAACTCTATGAGACACTTAATATCACTATGACTTAAACTAGGTTCTTCGGAGAATGACGCACCTTCTTCCTCCTCTTCACTGGCGGGTTCTTCTTCCAACATCTCGTCGGCAGTCACTTCAGGATCTCTGATCACCTCCATGATGTCTTCGTTGGTGGTCTCGGAGAAGCCTTCAGCTGTAATACTGAGCGCAGCTTCTCTGGCAAGGTCCACTGCTATTGCAACAGTCTGAACCTCACCAGTCACAGATTGACTCCTCCTCTCACCTGGTATTCCATGCAACACATGTCTCCATGCGTGACGAATTGTAGCAATAGACAGCTGATCCCATGACTCCACCAAGAAGTCCACAGCTTTCTTGATGTTAAATACTCTCCAGAATTGTTTGAACAGTAATTTTTGCTGTGCCAACTGTTGATCCTCATCTTCTTCGCTCTTGCTATCGGTGGTGGTGTCACTCAGGTTACGCAACTCTTCCCTGGTGTTGGTGTAGTCGTTCAGGAGTTTGAATTTTTTCGTAGAGAATGCAGCTTTTACATTACAGATTAACTCTTGGTCCATGGGCTGAAATATAGACGTAGTGTTGGGAGGAAGGAAGACCACTTTTACGTTGGGGTGACGATCTAACAGTAGGGGCGAGTGTCCTGGTGCGTTGTCCAGCAGCAACAAATTCTTGAATGGCACATTCTGTCGCTCACAGAATTTCTTTACATCGGGAACAAAACAGTCATCAAACCAGGAGAGGTGACAGTATAGAGAACATCCACGCCTTACGTGCGGTCAGCCAGTGGACATTTAGCTTGGTCATGTCCATGGTTTTGTAGGCGTGCGGCCTGCATGCTGTGTGGATCACCGAGAACTTGAGCTTACAGGTACCGGAGGCATTGGTGGTAAACAGGACGGTGATGCGTTCCTTCTGCATCTTCCGGCCCTGAATCTTACTGGCATTCTTTATAACGAAGGACTTGGAAGGTAGCTTTTTCCAGAAAAGACCAGATTCGTCCATGTTAAACACCTGGTCGTCACTGTACTGTCCTTCCTCCATAATCTCACGTAAAAACGGAGGAAATTCCCTAGCCGCAGCACGGTCAGCACTCGCTTCTTCACCACCAATGTTTATATTGGTGATCTTGTTCCGGATCTTAAACCTCTGTAACCACCCAGAGGAAGCATTAAAGGGTTTGGGCTCTGTAATTCCCATCTTTCGTGCCACTGCGATGTACAGTTCACGTGCGTAGTCCTTAACAGAGCGCGTGTCGACCGCCATGTTCCGTCGCGCCTGACGCACCAAGTACCTCACAAGTAATTTTTCTGTCTTGAGAAGCACCTGGTTGTGAAAATACTTGATCATAGAAGCACCTGTAGACTTTGTGATCTTCATGTGCTCCTTTATCTTGGCTGCATCCTTCTTTATTGTTCGAATCGTAGATTCATTCACACCATGCTGGCGCGCCAAATCAACCTGCCTTGTTCCTTTCTCCAACTCTTGGATGATGGTATACTTCACCTCGTAGCTTAAGGAACGTCGTGTCTTCTTTGGCTTAGTGCCGCTGGGTCCAGGTAAGGAAAGGTTTCTCTCTGGGGGTGGTGGTCCGGCGGAAGCCATTTTAGAGAACAATGGATGCACGTTTACACGGTGTGGCCTTGAGGGATGAAACTGCCGCGGCTAGGTCAAGCGTCGTCTTTCCTCCCTCCCTCCCTCCCCCGGGTGGACACGTCATAATACTTTAAGCCAATTACAGCTAGCAGCAGAGGGGGGTAGGGATGCATGGCCAATCACAGTCCGATACGTCATATGACGTCAGTGATAACGCAACAAAGACACACACTGCGCAACCTTACCGCGCGGCTTGCCCAAGCGGAGGGAGGAGGAGGGAGAGGCGAGGAGCACAGGCAGGCAGGCGGGTGGGGCGAATCTAAAAATAGCGTCGCGCCGGACACTCTCCGCGTAATGGGGTTCACGCACCGCGTAATGTGAGCACGTTAGGTTCTGGCAAGGCACCGCGTTAACGTGGAATGTGGGACCGCGTAAAGTGAGGGTTGACTGTATATATATATATATATATATATATATATATATATATATATATATATATATATATATATATATATATATATATATATATATATATATATATATATATATATATATATATATATACACGTAACCTTTTACACTCAAATCCTAATGAAATACCACAATTAGAATACGGTGGTAGCTGTTGTATAAACAGTGGGAACACGGTCCCACCACCGAGACGAGGTAACACTCCCACCACCGATCGTCTCGTGCGAAGCAAGCGTATAAATTAAAGAAAATACTTGCAGTTTGTTTAATATGTTACAGTATATTATAAATAAATAAACAAATAAATCGGTAAATCCATTTCAAGTAAATGGAAAAATTTTACTCGACACCGACATTAGTTCCAGTTACCGGTAAATAGCAGATGCATCAGTGACGTCACTAATGTTTACACTACACCAGCGGGTAACATTTGATGACATTACTTGAAGTGAATTGGAAATAAATAAATAAACAAATAAATCGGTAAATCCATTTCAAGTAAATGGAAAAATTTTACTCGACACCGACATTAGTTCCAGTTTCTGGTAAATAGCAGACGCTTCAGTGACGTCTCTAGTGTTTACACTAACCAGCGGGTAACATTTGATGACATTACTTGAAGTGAATTGGCCTTATTTTAAAAAACCAAGGATGGTTGGTAGAGGACTACTGAGTCAGTGGGTAAGTGTCACATTTGGGGTACTGGTCTTATACAGCAAATAGAGCTCAAAAGCTACTTTTTAAATGGAAATTTGGGGGGACCGTTTTATGCACCCCGACGCCTTATAGGCCGAGATATACGGTAATTGGTTCCAGCTCACCGAAAATTTCCTAATTCAACAAAAATGGTAGAAAAGTTCACTTACTTTGAGGTGTGTATGTAGAAGGCTCCTGGATGATGATGATGATGATGTGCATTTGAAGTGGGAGGTGGAGGAGGAGAAGGGAGAAGAGAAGGCATTGGGGTGGAAGAGAAGTCACCCCATGGCACCATTTCACCCATAAAATTTTAGTTCTCCTGGTGTATTTCAAGATTATTTTCTTTAAATCAACACTGCACTGCATTATATATTGTCAATATGTAAAATAAATTTCAAAATGACCAATAATTTGCTTGGAAACACAGTAAAAAGCGTTTAGTTGAAGAGAGTCTCAAGCAAGATGTTACCTCCAGTGAAAACAGAGAGAGACTAACGCCTGTTTGCTGTGTTATGAGGCTGGATGCCGCGCATTAAACTAGTCACTTTACCTTCAATATGTTCAATAATTGTTAAAATGACTAAAAACTTGAATATTAAACTTTTAAAATTATTGACTAGTATAAACTTCTTGATATTTACTAAAATAGTAAGGAATTTAAGCCCTAGAACCGATTAATGTATTGGCGGACTGATACTAAAGCTGGTTGCCCGGTCAGTGCAAGCGAAAACATGTTGAGGTCGGTTCTTAAGAAATTCGTTAACCGAATTTTTGTTCGTTAACCGAGGCGTTCGTTAAACGAGGGGTCACTGTACAGTAATCGGTTTTAGGGCTTAAAATTCGTAACCATTTGAATAAATATCAAGAAGGTTGTACTATTCAATAATTTTCCAAGTCTAATATTAAAGTTTTTAGTCATCTTAACAATTATTTAACATAATTGAAGTACAGGGCACTAGTTTTTAGCGCGCCAAACAGCCACTTGACTCCCCCAGAATGGCGTCACTTTGTGTCCCTGCTCAGTGGAGGAAGCTTCTTGCTTGACTCTCTTGAACATAAACTATTTTTAAATTTTTACTGTACAATTATTGGTCATTCTGAAGTTTATTTTACATATTGACAATATATAATGCAGTGCAGTGTTGATTTAAATAAAATAATATTGAATTACACCAAGTGAACTAAAATTTTATGGGTGAAATAGCTGCATGGGGTGACTTCTCTTCCACCTCAATGCCTTCTCTTCTCCCTTCTCCTCCACCCCCATTCTAATTCCCATCATCATCCAGGAGCCTTCTACATGCACACCTCAAAGTAAGTGTACTTTACTGCATTTATTTTTAGTTTGTATGTAATTTTCTGTGAGCTGGAACCAATTACCCAAAATCCCATTGAAACAATGGTTTCGGTTAATGAAATTTTCGGTGAACGAACGACCTTCTGGAACGAATTGTGTTCGTTAACCGAGAGACCACTGTATATACAGTAGACTCGCAACTTACACATATTTTTCTTACGCGGTTTCAACTATGCACGGATTATCCCGGGAGTTAGGTTACATTTTCCAATTTCAAGCTCAAATTTTTAAAAATGGTTCGTAAGCCCGTCAAACGCTCCACCCTTGCCATCCCACCTCTCTGTCTTCAGTTGCCGTGTGGGTATTGAGTATTGTCAGAGTAACACCTGCCTCTCGTGTGTGTCAATGTAGTGATCTTAAACCTCTCTCATGCTCTTTCATTATGCCCAAACACAAGCCAAGTCTGTACTGTACAGGGACTCAAATGTACTAAATAATTACTAAAAATTGTATGTCTAGTGCAAACTATAGCATGTTTATATTCAAATTAATCATTATCTTATAGGAATCCCAGCAATGTAAATTATATTCTCCCAGGTCAGTTCAGTGACATTTTATAAGTGATAAACTTAAAGTCCTCTACAGTATATGACAGATAAGACACACAGGATTAATGTTCCCACTGGCTGGTGAATACCTCGCCTCACCTCACCCCCCACTCCTCCCCCCTGCCTGGCTGTCAACACACCACCTCCCCTTCCCAGGGGTAAAGGTAGATTTAGGCTTAAAAAAAATTTCTTATAAAATCTCACAGACTAAAGTTAGGAGAATATAATTTGCATTGCTGGAATCCTTGCAAGACAGCGAATAATTTGAATGTAGACTTTACACACCTCAGATAAGGGATTGTGGACCTGCATTACATTGCAGTACAGGTTGACAACCCTTTATCCGAAATTCCAAAAACAGAAAAGCTCTGAAAACCGAAAGTTTTTTTATTTTTTTTTTATACGGGTATCAGCCCACCCGGGCACAGGTCACTCACTCACATCGGGACCTGGGGGGCGAAAATGTAATAATAATAATAATAATACAGTAATACCCCGTTTTACGCGCTTCTACATTTATGCGGTACCCCGCCAGAACCCAATTCCCACTTTACGCGGTGCATCTACTCATATACGCGGGAAGCGGCGCGGGCAGGGTGCGCACAAGGTCTCCCAGTCATCAAAACATTGCCTAGTTCTTCACCCGCCATCCACCACAGCCGGCCCAAGTCAGTGATAGTGATAATTATAGTGAGGATATGGACTTTGAGGGGTTTGACAAAGAGGCCCTGCAAGCCTCTGTGGTGGATAGTGATACAATTGATACAAGTGATACAGGTGAGGGCCAATAATCTGCCCTCTGCCTCGGAACCAAACCCCCATCCCCGTGTGCCCAGCCATCTTTTCTACTAATGTAAGTGTTAAAAAACCTAATACAGGTTGTGCCTCTCTAGTCCGGCATTCTGTGGTCCAGAAACTCCCGTGGTCCGAAACGATTTTAGTTTGTTCAATAGGTAGATAGGCAGTTTTTTTTTTTTTTTTTTTTTTTCTTTCTTTCTTACTTATCTGAATTATTATTATTACTGGAGTATTGCAGTTTCGCCCCTCAGGCTCCAATGTGGGTCAGTGACCTGTGCCCGGGTGGGCTAATCCCCGTAAAAAAAACCCAACAAAGCCGCGGGAAATTAAGGTTTGTTTACATCCGGCAGTTTGGCTCTCTCTCTCTCTCTGTTTGTCTATACAGTACAGAGTACAACATTTAACCCTTCAATATATATGAACAGTAAATGAGTGTTGCTTTCATATTATTATGTAGAGTAATGACGATATGTTTTCACCTGTGCTCACTTACATATGCACAGTTTCACTTTTTTCTTTAACATTAATGGTTAGCTACTTATATTGTTCCATTTATTAACATTAAATTACATTACTTCAAACAACCATATTAATTTTTACATAAATTTTATTACAGCTACAACCAGGGTCTTATTTTCTTGTTGTTTATTTGTAGAACCACTCAGTCACTGGTTTTGTAAACATTAACGAAAACAATGCCGACAGCCGTCTCGTCTCCTCGTGTGTTTTAATATTCCACGAATTATTAATGAATTGTATTGTTCATTTTGAACACACAAACATTATTAATTCAATAAAAAAAATCAGAAACGTTAATTAAAACCTATATGAACAGTAAATAAGTGATGCTTTCATATTTTTATGTACAGTAATGACGATATGTTTTTCACATGTGCGCACTTACATACGCGCAGTCTCACTTTTTTTCTTTAACATTAATGGTTTGCTACTTTTATTGTTCCATTTATTAACATTAAATAACATTACTTAAAACAACCATATTAATTTTTTACATTAATCTTACTACAGCTACAACCAGGGTCTTATTTTCTTGTTTTATATGTAGAACCAATCATTCACTGGTTTTGTTATCAACGAAAACAATGCTGTCTCATTTCCTCGTGTGTTTTAATATTCTACGTATTATTAATGAATTGTATTGCTCATAATTGTATTGCTCATTTTGCACACATAAACATTAATTCAATAAAAAAGACATTCAGTAATAAACAATAATGAATCTTTTGTACATAAGAGAAATGACGCTGTTTACACGATTGTGCATGTCTGAACGTTGGCGAGCCATTCAAACCCGTCGAAATTCGAGTTTCCGCCGTCAAAATTTTAAAATGTGTAGTTTTTTTTTTTTTTTTTTTTTTTTTCAAATAAAAAACGGTGAATTAAAAACTCGCGAAATTTGAGAAGCTATTGTATGACTTTTAACCCTTCAATATGTGAAAGTGGTGCTAACTTAAGCACAAGTCACTATCTGGCCAGGAAGAGGGTGAATTTCCATGGTCCGGCACCGGTCAGGTCCCAAGTTTGCCGGACTAAAGAGGTACAACTTGTATTATTGATATTTCTCTTAATTATTAATTGTGTGTGCATCCCATCATAAAATTAAGATGTTATTTTTACTACAATGTACGTATTGTGTCTGAAAAATTGGAGTTTGGGGGTCGGCCGAGTCTCTATTGCAATTAATCCCATATGTTCTGTTATTCCATTTACCTGTTTCTCGTTTTACACGGTTCTCCGTAGGTTCAATTGACCGCGTAAAACGGGGTATTACTGTAATAATAATTATTCATAGTAAATAAAAAATTTAATAAAAAATACACAAAAATAAAATAAGAATAACAATAATAATAATAATAATAATAATAAAATATTAATAATAAAATAATAATAATAAGATTAATAATAATAACAATAGTACTGTAATAATAATAATAATAAAGAAATACAAGAATGAAAAAAAGATTAAATGTGAGAAACACGACCTAGACCTATGAATTATTATTATTATTATTATTATGATTATTATTATGATTATTATTATTATTATTATTATTATTATTATTATTATTATTATTATTATTATTATTATTATTATTATTATTATTATTATTATTATTATTATTATATTTTAGCCCCCCAGGCCCCATGTGTGGGTCAGTGACCTGTGCCCGGGTGGTCTGATCCCTGTAAAAAAAACTAACCATTCTGAAATCCGAAAAGTTCTGAAATCCATCTGGTCCCAAGGATTTCGCATAAGGGGTTGTCAACCTGTAGTGATTTATGAGTTCTAGTGTATATGTACAATCGGCCACAGGAATAAGCATACACACTGTAGCTGTAAGGTCCAAAAATGGTCTGGTAATTTTGAAACTGCCCATCCAGATGCATGGTGAAACTCAGCTTCCCCCCACTTGTTATCTCTATCTATTTTCTGTTTCCCTTCTTTATTCTTTTATTAACTCCTCTTCCTTCCTTTACTTATCCAAACATCAGTAAAAAAATAAGTAGGGTAAGAGAAAAAATGGAGGAGGAGGAGGGAGCTGTATGATAAGTGCAATCCCATTTGGCAACAAGTTTACTACCATTGGATACAATATATTACTTGTAATATAAACACAAGACACTAGTAAAACATTCACAACAAATGTATGTTCAGATACAGTGGTCCCTCGGTTAACGAACGGTTTAGTTAACGAATTACCTCCCATAAGAATCTTCAATTCGGTTAACAAACAAAAATTCAATTAACGAAATCCTTACGAACATCACGTTTTGTTGTGAGCATCAGCTGATGGGCTAGTCTGCCAATTCAGTAATCTGTTCTATGTTTACATTCGTTACATTACCTAACCCTATTTTTCCCATTAATTACATGTAATTATATATCGTGATTTAGTATATAGCAAACACCATTGGACCTTGTCTCGCGATATATTCCGACCCTACTGTAGTTCTATTTTAAGCTTTATTCTACTTTTTATGGCAGCAATAAATACTGTATGTAGAGTGAACTGCCCCCCCCCCCCCCACACACACAGGTTCTTCATATTTTCTTATTTTATAGTTTTATATTATTTTATCTTTATATCTAAACCACATTAGAGTACAGGTATATATAACCATGTTCTTTATGGGAGATTTAAGGTATGATATTTTCAAGTGTAATACAGTTTTCTGCTCTTGAAAATGTAACCCCCTCGTAAGATGCGACACGACTGTACAGTATTACCCCGCTTTACACGGTTTCACTTTCCGCGATTTCTCATTTACGCGGTACCTTGCCAGAACCGGACTTTTACTTTCGGCGGTGCATCTACTCATATACGCGTGAAGTATAATTTTTTTTTTTTTTATTTAGCTCATAAAATTCATACAAATTACCCGGCCAGAATATAATTTACATTGCTGGAATTCTTACATTTTGATGATCATTTTGGATATAAACATCATGGATTTTGCATTAGACATACAAATTTTAGATCTAATGTAATAATTTGGTTTACACAAAGCAAGCATTTTATCTTTTGTGCAAAATATATGAAGTTTACATTCAAAATATTCCCTGACCTGCAAGGAATCCAGAAATGTCAATTATATTAAACTAACTTTAGTCTGAGTTATTATTTATTACTAAAAATGTAAATTACTATTTTCTCCCAAAGCTTCTCTGGTAGGGAGGGAGGGACGAACCCAGCTAGGGCCGAGTACAGGTTGTACCTCTCTAGTCCGGCAACCTCGGGACCTGACTGGTGCCGGACCATGGAAATTCACCCTTTTCATGGATAGATAGTGACTTGTGCTTATGCTTGAAAGCACTAGCACCGTTTTCTCTGCATCATGGTCTCTTTGAAGACATATTGAAAGGTTAAATGTCGTATAGTAGCTTCTCAAATTTCGCGAGTTTTTAATTGTTAACGTATTTTATTGGAACACAAGAAAAAAAATATAAATAAAAATATTGACGGCGGAAACTTGAATTTTGACGGGTTTGAACGGCCCGCCAACGTGCAGACGACGTGCATAATCGTGTAAACAGCGTCATTTCTCTTATGTACAAAAGAGTCATTATTGTTTATTACTGAATGTCTTTTTTATTGAATTTATGTTTATGTGTGCAAAATGAGCAATACAATTCATTAATAATACGTAGAATATTAAAACACACGAGGAAATGACACAGCATTGTTTTCATTGATTACAAAACCAGTGACTGACTGGTTCTACATATAAAACTGAAGAAAATAAGACCTTGGCTGTAGCTGTAGTAAAATTAATATGGTTGTTTTAAGTGATCTTATTTAATGTTAATAAATGGAACAATAGAAGTAGCTAACGATAATGGTAAAGAAAAAAGAGAGATCGCGTATGTAAGTGCGCACACGTGAAAACATATCATCATTACTGTACCCGTACAGGGGTACCTAGTGACAGCACTAGGATCCTGCTTCCTCTATCAAGGAATAAACAATTGAAATTGAAAAAATTTAAATTACTTTACATAAGAATATGAAAGCAACACTTATTTACTGTTCATATATATTTTAATTAATGTTTCTGAATTTGTTTTTATTGAATTAATGTTTGTGTGTGCAAAATTATCAATACAATTTATTGATAATGAGGAGACGAGACGGCTGCCGGCATTGTTTATGTTAAAGCTTACAAAACCAGTGACTGATTGGTTCTACATATAAAACTGAAGAAAATAAGACCCTGATTTTAGCTGTAGTAAAATTAATGTAAAAAAATTAATATGGTTGTTTGAAGTACCTGTAATGTTATTTAATGTTAATAAATGGAACAATATAAGTAGCTAACCATTAATGGTAAAAAAAACCTGAGACTGCGCGTATGTAAGTGCGCACATGTGAAAACATATCATTACTCTACATAAGAATATGAAAGCAACACTTATTTACTGCTCATATATATTGAAGGGTTAAATGTTGTACTCTGTATAACAAGCAGAGAGAGAGAGAGAGAGAGAGAGAGCAGCCGAACTGCCCGATGTAAACAAACCTTAATTTTTCGCGTTTTTTTTTTTTTTTTTAAAGGGATTAGCCCACCCAGGAATAGGTAGGTCACTGACCCACATTGGCCTGAGGGGCAAAAATTTAATACTCCTGTAATAATAACACCCAGATAAAAAAAAAAAAAGCTGCCTATCTACCTATTGGACAAACTAAAATCGTTCCGGACCACGGGAGTTTCCGGACCACAGAATGCTGGACTAGAGAGGTACAACCTGTATTTTGATTGACAGATAGTGTCCTTGAAGAATATTTCTTTGTTTATTTAATGAAGATATATGTTTTAGCTCATAAAATTCATACAAATTACCCGGCCAGAATATAATTTACATTGCTGGAATTCTTACAATATGATGATCATTTTGAATGTAAACATCATGGATTTTACATTTGACATACAAATTTTAGATTTAATGTAATAATTTGGTTTACACAAAGCAAATATTTTATCTTTTGTGCAAAATATATGACGTTTACATTCAAAATATTCCCTGACCTGCAAGGAATCCAGAAATGTCAATTATATTATCCTAACTTTAGTCTGAGGTATTATTTATTACTAAAAGTTAAAATCTAGTTTTTTCACATTTCTCTGGTAGGGACGGAAGGTGGGGGGTGGGGGGAGGGTTGGGACCGACCGACCGACCATCTGGCGCGGTTGGAAGAGGAGGGAAGGCAAGTTGGGGTACTTTGATTGACAGATAGTGTCGTGAAGAATATATTTTTTTTTTATTAACTGAATATATTTGTTTTAGCTCATAAAATTCATACAAATTTCTGGACCAGAATATAATTTACATTGCTGGAATTCTTACAATATGATGATCATTTTGAATATAAACATCATGGATTTTGCATTAGACATACAAATTTTAGATCTAATGTAATAATTTGGTTTACACAAAGCAAGTACAGTAGTACCCCGCTTAACGCGGTCATTTGAACCCACAGGGTACCGTGTTAAGTGAAAACCGCGTTAAGTGAACAACAGAACATATGGGATTAATTCCAATAGAGACTGGCCCGACCCCCAAACTCCACTTTTTGACGACACACAACTATGTTGTAGTAAAAATTTTATCTTAACTTTATGATGGTATGAACAAACAAGTAATATAGAAGAGGTTAGGTTAGGAAAAATAAAGGTTAAGTTAGGATAAATAAAAGTTATGTTGAACACTTACGTTAGTAGAAGAGATGGGTCGGCATACGGGGATGGAGGCTGGTTCCGAGGCAGAGGGCAGATTACTGGCCCTCAGGTGAATCACCATTACTAGGTGCATCACCATCACTGTCACTTACAGTTGTCAGGGCTTCCCTGACAAATCCCTCAAAGTCACTATCACTGGCTCTGGCTGGCTGTGGTGGGTTGCGGGCGAAGAACTCGGTAATGCTTTTTTGACGGCTAGTGTTAATGTTGTCTTGATACACCGTGATGTACGGCTCCATAGCCTGCACCAGCCGGGTATGGAAGACTTCATAGCGGTCATCGTCATTGTCGTGGGAAAGGAAGGACTTCATTTTTTCTGCACACTCCATGGCACCCTTAATATCACTATGACTTAACTTGTGTTCTTCGGAGAATGACGCACCTTCTTCCTCTTCACTGACGTGCTCATCTTCCAACATCTCGTCGGCAGTCACTTCAGGATCTCTGATCACCTCCAGGATGTCTTCGTTGGTGGTCTCGGAGAAGCCTTCAGCTGTAATATTGTGCGCAGCTTCTCTGGCAAGGTCCACTGCTACTGCAACAGTCTGAACCTCACCAGTCACAGGTTGACTCCTCCTCTCAGCTGGTATGCCATGCAACACATGTCTCCATGCGTGACGAATCGTAGCAATAGACAGCTGATCCCATGCCTCCACCAAGAAGTCTACAGCTTGTTTGACGTTAAACTTCTTCCAAAACTGTTTGACGAGAACTTCTTGAGTCGCCACCTCTTGTTCCTTGTCCTCGTCGCTTTTACTCTCGCTGTCGGTGTCATCCAGCTTACGCAACTCATCCTTGGTGTTGGTAGAGTCGTTCAGGAGCTTGAACTTCTTTGCAGAGTATGCAGCTTTCACATTGCAGATCAACTCCTGGTCCATGGGCTGGATTAATGACGTAGTGTTGGGAGGAAGGAAGACCACTTTTACGTTGGGGTGACGATCCATAAGTAGGGGCGAGTGTCCAGGTGCGTTGTCAAGGAGCAACAAAATATTGAATGAAACATTCTGTTGCTCGCAGAATTTCTTCACGTCGGGAACAAAACAGTCGTCAAACCAGAAGAGGGACAGAGAAGAGGACATCCACGCCTTACGTGCGGTTAGCCAGTGGACATTAAGCTTGTTCATGTCCATATTCTTGTAGGCGTGCGGCTTGCGGGCTGTGTGAATCACCGATAACTTTGGTTTACAGGTACCGGAGGCATTGGTGGTAAAGAGGACGGTGATGCGTTCCTTCTGCAACTTCCGACCCCATACCTTGCTGGCAGACTGAACAACGAAGGTCTTGGAAGGTGGCTTTTTCCAGAAAAGACCAGATTCGTCCATGTTAAACACCTGGTCGTCAGTGTGCTGTCCTTCCTCCATAACCTCATGTAAGAACGGAGGAAAATCTCTAGCCGCCACACGGTCAGCACTCGCTTCCTCACCACCAATGTTGATGTTGGTGATCTTGTTCCTCTTCTTAAACCTATGCAGCCAACCAGAGGAAGCATTGAAGGGTTTGGGCTCTGCAATTCCCAGCTTACGTGACACTGCTGCGTACAGTTCACGTGCGTACTCCTGCACTGAGCGCGTGTCCACCGCCATGTTGCGTCGCGCCTGACGAATCAAATAACTCACCAGCAAATTTTCCACCTTTACCAGCACCCTATTCTGGCAATACTTGATCATTGAAGCACCTGCAGACTTTGTGATTTTCATGTGTTCTATAATCTTGGCTGAATCCTTCTTAATAGTGCGAATCGTAGATTCGTTGACGCCATGCCGGCGCGCGAGATCAGCTTGACGTGTTCCTTTCTCCAAATCTTGAATGATCTGGTATTTCACTTCGTAGCTTAGGCCACGGCGTGACTTCTTGGGCTTAGGGCGGCTGGGTCCAGGTAAGGAAAGGCTTCTCTCTGGTGGCGGTGGTGGTCTGGCGGAAGCCATTTCACAGAACAATGGATGCACGTATACACGGGGTGGCCTGGAGGGATGAAACTACCGCGGCAGCGTCCTCTTTCCTCCCTCCCTCCCCGGGTGGACACGTCATATTATTTTAAACCAATTACAGCTAGCAGCAGAGGGGGGGTAGGGATGCATGGCCAATCACAGTGCGATATGTCATATGACGTCAGTGATAGCGCAACAAAGACACACACTGCGCAACCTTACAGCCCGGCTTGCCCAGGCGGAGGCGGGAGGGAGGAGGAGGAGGAGGAGGGAGAGGCGAGGCAAGGCAGGCGGGAGCGGGTGGCGGGTGGGGCGAATCTAAAAATAGCGTCTCGAGCCGAACACTCTGCGCGTATATGGGTAGATGAACCGCGTTAAGTGAAAGTTCGGTTCTGGCGAGGCACCGCGTATATGCGAAATCGCGTTAAGTGAAACCGCGTTAAGCGGGGTATTACTGTATTTTATCTTTTGTGCAAAATATATGAAGTTTACATTCAAAATATTCCCTGACCTGCAAGGAATCCAGAAATGTCAATTATATTATCCTAACTTTAGTCTGAGGTATTATTACTAAACGTTAAAATCTAGTGTTTCACCCAATCATTTCTCAGAGAGGTAGGGGCCAGTGAGCTGGGAAGAGGGGGGGGGATTTGAGTCCATTATTTGAATGGACATTAACCTGGCGACTGTATTTCTCTTAAATATTAATTGTGTGAGCATACCATCATAAAATTTAGATGTTATTTTTACTACAACATAGGTATTGTGTCGGAAAAAGTGGAGTTTGGGGGTCGGGCCAGTCTCTATTGGAATTAATCCCACATGTTCTGTGGTTCACTTTATGCGGTTTTCACTTTCCACGGTACCCTGTGGGTTCAATTGGCCGCGTAAATTGAGGTACTACTGTATGTCACTCATAAATTCTTCCTGTTTTAGTTGTGTTTGAAGATAATAGTAGAAGGTTTGGGTAATCATTAAGCTGGTACAGTATTAATACAGTACAGTAGACTCCTTATTTCTTGGTCCAATGCTTCACTTCCTATATCTTGCGACCCCTTAAATTACCTCAAGTTTTCTGTCCTGTGCGGCCATTCGTCGACAAGCTAAACTTTCTTCTGTCGGTGTCACAGTCTGAAAAGAGAGAATGGACATTTACAAAACTGAGGGTGTTTGCCACAGTATGTGGCGTTGGCTCGTGAAAATGGCTCGACGTGAAAAAGATAACAAGAGACATCACTAAGATAAGGACCATCTAGAGGAAGATCTTCTTATCCTTGAAGGCCGCATCTCCTGACAAGTTAACGTAAAATATTTATTTATTAAAAATTCTTGAAGAAATTAAAATAAAAAAAGTTGACTACTGTGACTAAAATTGGCATTGTGTAAGAAAACCGTTAATTATTCTCTATTATCTTTCATTTCTTGAGAGAAACATTAAATGATTTTAATTTGTGTCATCAAATTTATTTTTTAAGGTTTCTTAGAGAAACCTGAAGATATATTCAGAATCTTTCATTCATTTTAGCTGGATGGTTGAGGCAATTATCCATTGAGTCAGGGGTAGTGACCCTGCCTGCCAGTCTGTCTGAGGGGAAGGATTATGCTGGGATATCCCATCATGTTGTCTGGCTCAAGTGCAGTCCAGGGAGCAGTTGGTCAGGCTCAATGTGTATTTGAATTTGTTAAAAATATTTTGAAAGGATGATTATGTATTGAAATGAGTGTTGAGGTGAAGGAAGGAATTGTGAGGATCCCATATGATTGACCACATCGTTGTGACTTAAATAGTCCGGTACTCAGTGTTTTAACTGTACGGGCATCCCCTCTGATACGGAACCCCGGGTTACGGAAATTTGCGCTTTCAAGATTTTGAAATTATGGCCAGAAAATTCGAGATATGGAAATTTTTTTATAAATCTTTAAATTAAAAAATCTGCAATTTTAACCAAAATTTTTACCCAAATTGTTTAGATTATTTCATGTGGATTCTCTGTGGTAGCCATAAGGCATTTGCGACCCCACAACAACAACAGCGGTTTCGGTCCATTTGAATTCTGTCTCCAGCCTGTGTTCAGTTTTGCCTTCGTGTTCAGGACAGTGTTACTGTGTATTCTTATTCATGATGAGTGGAAAGAAGCCATCAAGTACAAGTGCTAGCTGTGGTGGTAAGAGACTACGAAAAAGTGGAAACAAAATTAGGTGTGTTAAGGAGGTTTGATGAGGGGGAAAAACTGAGTTACATCGCCTAAATATTGGGTTTTGCTGCCTCCACTTTCAGAACAATCCGTAATAACAGAGACAAGGCTAGTGCTGTAGGTGCTACATCATTAACAGCCCATAAACTGTATTTTCATGTGAGTGATGTAATGATAAGTAGGGAACACTTACTGAGTGTGTGGGTTGAGGACCAGACCAAGCAACATGTGCCCATTAACACCATGATACTGTACTTGAGGAAAAGGCTGAGAGTCTGTATGAAGATTTAGTGAAGGAAGAAGGTACAAGTTCTGATGAAAACCCCTTTAATGCCACCAAACGATCGTTTGAACGGTTTAAGAAATGCCTAAACTTACATAGCATTAAGATGGTCGATGAAGCAGCCAGTGCTGATACTGAAGCTGCAAAGAAATATCGAGCAGAAAGAAAGGTAATTTGAGGCTGATGGATACACACCACAGTAAGTGTACAACGTTGATGAAACCAGCCTTTCTGTAAGTGTATGCCTGCCAGGACATTTATTTCTACTGAAGAGAAGACAGCTCCAGGTTTTAAGGAGTGTGTAATGCTCCTGGAGATTTTAAGTTAAAGCTCATACTTGTGTACCACTCTGAAGATTCAAGGGCAGCGCCAAACCTAGGTTACCAGTGATATGGCGTTGTAATAAGAAGCATGGATGACTGCCAGCCTCTTCCAAGATTGGTTCACAAACAGTTTTTGTCCAGCATCAGAAAGGTAAAGTAACCAAAGAAATATTTCCAACAAGGCCTTGTTACTGTTAGATAATGCTCCCAGCCACCCTATTAACCTTAATGACCTTTTGAATAATATCAAGGTTGAGTACCTGCCCAAGAACACAACTGCCTTGCTCCAGCTTATGGATCAAGGTGTGATGGCCAGCTTTAAGGCTTACTTTCTATGCAGGACATTCAGACAACTTATAGCTGCAATTGATGGAGAGGAACAGCTATCACTTAGAGATTTCTGGAAACAATTTAACATCACGAATGCTAAAAACAACATTGCTGACTCCTGGGATGAGGTGAAAAATACAACAATGAATGATGTGTGGAAGAACATCTGGCCAGAATGTATCCAAGATTTCCAAGGGTTTCCCCAGGTTCAGACCTTAAATGAGGCGCAACAGGAAATTATAGCTCTCGCAAATGGTGCAGGGCTTGAGGATGTGGATCAGGATGGTGTGGTTGAGTTGTTGGAGTAACACAGAGAAGATCTAATGTTGAGGGAACAGGAGCGAGCTGCTGGTTAGGGAGGGGAGGATACAGATAAATCTTGATAAATGATGAGGTTATGTTCCTGAACACCCATCACTGAGTGAAATATTGTAGACAGGGAGCATTATAACATGGGGTTCAATGGGATATGTTCCCAGCCAGTCCCCATTCACACATGTGTTACTAACAAAAAATTTCAACAAACTACTAATAGTACAAAACAATTTAACAAGACTGACCACATTATCATGAACACGTCTGGTCATCATCACATGTCCCGTTCAAGGCCTTATAAGGGGACCCTTATAGGTGGAGTGGAGACATGACCCACACAGCCTCTGGGGAGTCTCATGCTGCTTAACAATGTCAAGCTTCACCTCAGAGACACAGTTGTCTTGGCCTTCCCAGACATTTTCAAAGTTACACTGCTCACTTCACAATCACAAAAACAGAGCTAAAGTTCTTGTCACAAAAACAGAGCCAACAATGATAGCAAAACCAATGATAGCAGCCAACACTGTTCACATTATTTTCACAACACCTTAGTCACAAAACACAGAAAATATTACTCCACAGTCACCATAACACAGTTCAGTCTAAATGGTAGTGCTGTCCTCTGTCCTCTCATTATATAAGAAAAATAAAACACCGATGGAAAGTACAATGCACGATACCGACCGATAATAGTGAAGCCATACGATTTTGGGTTTACGGTCGACAAAAGACCAAACAGAGCGCTATAGTGTGCAGGTTGGCCGTGTGGCAGCGTGGTGTTACAAATAAAGGTAGAGATGCGTGGTGCATAGTGTTACATAGTTTCCTTATAAAATGTCACTGTCTTGACATTGAAAATTATAATTTACATTGCTGGAATCCTTGCAAGACAGCGATTAATTTAAATATATACAACCCATGGCTTGCACAAGAGATAAAAAGAAATTCCTTCCCAATGGATATCGTGAAAGCAGAGTTTTTGACCGTGACCATCGTGAAAGCAGAGTTTTTGACCGTGACCATCGTGAAAGCAGAGTTTTTGACCGTGACCATCGTGAAAGCAGAGTTTTTGACCGTGACCATAGTGAAAGCAGAGTTTTTGACCGTGACCATCGTGAAAGCAGAGTTTTTGACCGTGACCATCGTGAAAGCAGAGTTTTTGACCGTGACCATCGTGAAAGCAGAGTGACCGTGACCATCGAAAGCAGAGTTTTGACGTGACCATCGTGAAAGCAGAGTTTTTGACCGTGACCATCGTGAAAGCAGAGTTTTTGACCGTGACCATCGTGAAAGCAGAGTTTTTGACCGTGACCATCGTGAAAGCAGAGTTTTTGACCGTGACCAGTGAAAGCAGAGTTTTTGACCGTGACCATCGTGAAAGCAGAGTTTTTGACCGTGACCATCGTTAAAGCGGAGTATCGCTGAATGAAACGTCGTTTATCAAGGTTTACCTGTACAGAAGTTCCATCTACAGCCTGTGAATTGACAACAAAGGTTTTGGCAAAAGGGATTAGTCACGGGAAGATCTGGTTCAGACCTTTGAGACTAATGATCCAGATTGTGAACGCAGCCTCAAGTTTGCAAAAGGATTGGAGAACTTCAAGAGCGGCTACAAGGAACTGTACGTCAACGACAGACTTCCTTAGACAAGTTCTTCACCCCAAGACCACAGCCAGCAACAAATGAAGATGATAGACAGGGAGAGGCAGTAGTGAACCTTGTCTCTCTCACAGTAACTCCAGTTGCACCACCTAACCTCACTTAAGGGAGGCATCTGGCTTAGATAGATGAAAAATTAATATCATAAAATGTGAAAAAAATTCCCGAGCAAAGATGTTGCCTATGGCCGTATGTGGACGGAGTTTTATAGCGTTATTCATAATGTTTATGCAGTTATATCTGGTCCCCCTACTGCTCTTCCCACCTTCCCATGTCCCCTTGGGTAGACATATGAATGATTGTGATAAAATATTTTCCCCCCAAAATATGGAATAAATAGCACAAAAAAGTCTTTAGAAATTCATTTCAGGCAACTCTCTTCCTGTCTGGCGAGTAGAGGAAAGCAAGACATGATTAGTCAGTAGGTCCCAGACCTTGTGAAGGAGAGGAGGTGTGTACTCTGCAGCACTGCACATCTTACCTCATTTGTACTGCTGTACCAGGCTTCTCCTTGAATATCAGGATGGCTTGTTATTCAAAACATAATAGACAACTAAAGGAACCACGTGCCAACAGCACTGCTAAACCCAAGAGGAGGAAAGAAGAAAATATCGCTAAAACTGACAACAGTAACAGCCGTCTCACCTGAGGCACTGAGCTCCAGCCTTCCACCTTGGGAGTCCCCTCCCCTCTACCTCGCATAAAGAATTTAACTGGAGTTCAGTTGGAGATGTAAAAATACACACACACACAAATAAAAAAACAAACAATATATTACATGTTAAATTGGCACTTACACGGGGGAGAAATGTTGAGAAACTTTATCATCCTGTGGTTACTGACCCACATCGGGGCCTGGGGGGCGATAATGTACGGTAATTATATTAATAATGATAATGATAATAATAATAGTAATAAAGAACCATAAATAAATGCAAAAAAAAAAAAAATCAAGAATGAGAAACAATATATGTATGTTGTGTTGTCAATAGTAAGAGAAGCAATTGAGACCTTGCAATTGTGTGTAAATGAGGTAGAAAGTCAGATCAGCAACTTGGGACTTGGTCACCATTTTTGTGATGTTCTTTGACTTTTCCATTTTTTATTCACGGTTTCTGTGCTGGCTCATATTTATTTACTAAAGTGGTTAATGTTTTAAAGCAAATTCTATTGAAATATGAATGGCAAGTGAACAAAAATGAATAGAGGGAATTAAATGAGGTAGGTTAGGGAAAGGTACTTTGAAAACGTATGTTTTATTTCCGTACACTATGTACTTCAGTATTAACCGTCCTTTCGGATTATCCGTCGGCCCCTTCCCCCCATATGTGGTCGGTTAATCGAGGTTTTACTGTACGTGTGTGTGTGTGTGTGTAAAACACATACAAATAAATAATAATGGAAAAAATACTCATAAATAATCAGAAATCAAATTTAGTATTAAAAATGTGACGGTCTACCCTCCAGTCCGTGCTCTATTACTGTACAGTCGTCCCTCTGTTAACAAACACAATTTGTTCCAGAGGGCCGTTCGTTAACCGAAACCATTGTTTCAATGGGATTTTGGGTAATTGGTTCCAGCTCACTGAAAATTACATACAAAGTAAAAATAAATGCAGTGTGTATGTAGAGGGCTCCTGGTTGATGATGATGATGATGGGAATTAGAAGTGGGGGTGGAGGAGAAGGGAGAAGAGAAGGAAGTGGGGGTGGAAGAGAAATCACCCCATGCTCCATGCCGTCATTTCACCCATAAAATTTTAAGTTCACTAGGTGTAATTCAAGATTATTTTCTTTAAATCAACACTGCACCATATATTGTCAATATGTTAAATAAATTTCAAAATGACCAATAATTGTACTGTAAAAACAAAAAATAGTTTATGTTCAAGAGAGTTTCAAGCAAGATATTACCTCTACTGACCAGAGATACAAACTGATGCTTGTTTGGTGAGTCGAGTGGCTGTTTGGCGCACTAAAAACTAGTTTCCTGTACTTCAATTGTGTTAAATAATTGTTAAAATGACTAAAAAATTTAATATAAAACTTGGAAAATTATTGAATAGTACAACCTTCTTGATATTTACTCAAATGGGAACGAATTTAAGCCCTAGAACTGATTACTGTATTGGCGGACTAATATTCCAGCTGGTGAGCAGGCGAAAACATGTTGAGAGGAATTTGTTAACCGAATTTTTTTTCATTAACCGAATTGAATATTCTTATGGAAGGTAATTCGTACACCGAAATTTTGTTAACTGAGGCGTTTGTTAACCGAGGGACCACTGTACTTTATATCTCCATTTGCCGGAATCCCTCAAACACGGAAAACTCCAGTAGCGAGAATTGAAATTTGCTTGGAAAATCGTTCCTAAAGCCAGAATTATCCAAAAAATTCTGGTTTTAGGAAAAAAAATTCCGAGGTTGAAAATTGAGAGAATTTTCTGAAAATGTCTGGAATAAAAATGAAAGCTAAATTATTTTTTTTTGGGGGACTTGACCTGACCTGACTCTATGTCAAGTGAAGGTAGGGTGGGGGAATAGTACTGGGTAGTCTCATATTACTGACCTAATGGAATGTGGGTCTCATGACCTAAAGATGTCTTGAATAAACACGAAAGCTAAAGTATTTTAATGGAGATTGTGAGAAAGCAGAAAGATGTGGGTGATTAGAGAGATGGAGTGGAAAGGACTGGTAACATGCACCAGTGTTGCCGAGCGATAGGCTCCTCAACGGCTGATCTTTTAATTTTCCTCCATGCAGTCACACAACAAGACCCTCAGTGGATGCTTGTTGTCTTAATTCCCGTGTGTGTGTGTGTGTGTGTGTGTGTGTTTTGAGCTTGCCAAGCACATTGTAGGATTTGAAGAAGTTGATGAAGAGTTTGTTCAGGAGTCAGGTGGTGAGGTGACATGCCAAGACACTTACACAACACACACATCAACAGCACTACTAAACCATTGTCTTATAACATTTTACTTTTATAATTTATATTTTAAAATTAATTGATACATGATGGCTCGACAGGACTACTTTTGTACTTAGACGACTGATCAATGAATAAACCAGGGCATATGGAGACTCATTATACACTAGTGATGTAACAAAACTTTGAAACTGCAACCACATAAATTATCACAACCTGTACTCAAATGTACTGAGTTAATTACTAAAATTATTATGTATGGTGCAAAGAAGGGATGTTTATACTCAAATTGGTCACTATCTTACAAGAATTCCAGCAATGCAGATTATACTCTCCTAAGTCAAGTCTTGTATAATCCTTGAGTAACTGTTAATCTTCTCCTGGCTGTTGAACCTCACCTCCCAGCCAGCAGTGGGGGAGCAGAGGGTACCGTAATGATTTATGGGATGAATTTTGTTTTAGGCTTAAAGTTTTCTCTTATAAAATGTCACAGACTTGACTCAAGAGAATATAACTTGCATTAATTTTACTTACTTTTTACTTTTACATTTATCCTCTTCACCACTGATCAGTTCATTAGCAGCTTGGGCGATCGGTCACGTCTCTGTTACGCACCGTTGGCAAGTACTGGGCACGCACCGGCTCCTGAATGTACCTGAACCAGCTCCCGTGTTGGTTAAGTCTGGTCTTGAAAGAACTTACACTCGGTGTCGTCACAACACTTTCTGGTAGATTGTTCCAAGAGTTCACAACCATTACTCCGAAAAAGTTTGCCCTCACAGTTTCTGGGCTTGCGGCTTCTTCAACCTTGAGCTGTGACCCCTTGTGGTGCGAGCATCCGCCAGCTCCAAGTAAGGACACTCGACTGAGTAGTGCCCTTTGAGATGCTTGTACACCTCAATTGGGTCACCCCTTACCTGTCTGTAGTATAGGCTAGGTAATTTTTGGCGCTCTAATCTCTCAGGGTAGCTGAGGTGCCGAAGTGCAGGCACCAGTCTGGTGGCCCTCCTTTGGACATTTTCAACCAACTGACAGTCCCTAGCATATCTCGGGGACCAGATGGGGTGACGGTACTCCAGATGGGGAAGCACTTCACTCTTGAAGATCGTTACGAGGGTCGGGCCGTCTAGATGTCTGAACGACTTTCTTATAAGACCCAATAATTTATTTGCCTGATTTACCTTCTTCTCGCAATGGCCCGAGAACTTCAGCTCATTGTTAACATACACACCCAGGTCCTTTTCACATTCAGTCTCAAATTGTGCAGTTTCTTCGTCCCATTGGGACATGTGATATACCTCCTTACTGTTGGTATGCCCCAGGTGCGTCATCTTACACTTCCTGACATTGAATCTCAGCAGTCATTTCTTCAACCATTCTTGAAGCTTGCAGAGATCCTTTTGCAGCTCTTCACAGTCTGCTCGGTTCTTAATTTCCCAAAATAACTTGGTATCATCAGCAAACATTTGTATGGAGGAGTGTACAGCCATATTTTAAAATGTTACGTAATGTAATGTTGAAGGGATACAACTTTGCTCATTTATACTTATACTTATCACAACCTCCCTAAAATACTTTAGGTTTTCTGTTTATTTAAGACATCTTCAGGTCATGAGACACACTAATCCCCCAGCCAACAAAGGGTGACCTGACATTCCATCAGAAGGTCAGTAATGAGACCACTAATCCCCCACCCTACCTCCACCCGACATTGAGTCGGTCAGGTACACAAGATCCACTAATCCCCCACAGCTCCATGGGAGTGGAAAATACCAGTCTGCTGTAACACAACTTCAGTCATGCCCACATCATATAGATTTTTAATTTTTAAATATATTTATTTAACCAAACATTTTGATAAACTATTCTGGATTGTTAAAGTAAAGAAATGGAGTTTCTAACTTAATTAGAATGCATTTACGGACTCCGGTGGTTTAGACGCAAGGAAAACTTCCCCAGCACCCAGAAACATTCTGGGGAAGTGGGCTAGTGTCTGTGTGTGCAAGAGGTCTAGTTTAGACACTCAGAAAATTTTCCCAGTAACCGGAAAATATTCCGGGGATAAAGAATTTTTCCGGGTGTGAGAAAGTTGTCTGGTTAGCCGTAAATCTCTCATCCCCTGAAGTGCTCTGTACCATTGTTCCGGCTAACGGGGATATCACTGCAATACAGGTAAAAGAATTAATTGTTCTAAGGCCAAACACATGAAGGAAATATACATATTTGTACACAAGTAAAAATGCCCCCCCCCCTCCTCCTCCTCTGCAAATGTTATTTGCGAATTTGGGGGGGGGGCTGTACTACCTACACCTTAAACCAGGCATCCCTCTTAACTCAGCTCTCATCATTTCTGGGAAGTTAAATTTTTTTTTTTTTTTTTTCATTTATTATCATGTTACATCATGAATGACTCACTGTATGTGATTAAAACTGTCTTAATTTGGGCTGCAAAAAATTTCCTTAGGAATAGGAAAAATGGTTTTGCATTGTGGAATTTTGAGAGGGGGAAATATTTTCAAGAACGGAACCTTCCGTTACACGGGGGATGCCTGGATACACCCTGTATGTAGTTTTGTATTTATATTTTGAAACAGAAACCATAATGCTTTATGCAGAACTGTACAATAATTATTGATATATAATTGACACTAGTATTGGCCAGATGTATGTGTAAACAAAGGTCGGGTCAGCACGATAAATTTTCCTTTTTAAATTAGGTTTCAATTAACCTTGTTTTATATAGATTACAGCACAGCACAGTACAGCACAGCACAGTTCAGCACAGTGCAGTACAGCACAGTTCAGTACAGTGCAGTACAGTACAGCACAACACTGTATATTACAGCACAGTACAGCACAACACAGCACAGTACAGCACAATACAGTACAGCACAGCACAATAAAGCACAGTACATCACAGTAAAGTACAGCACAGCACAGTGCAATACAGTACAGCACAGTACAGTGCAGCACAATACAGCATAGTACAGCATAGTACCCCACAGTACAGCACAGCACAGTGCAACACAGTACAGGACAGCACAATACAGGACAGCACAGTACAGCACATCACAGTATAGTACAGCACAGTACAGTACTGCACAGTACAGTACAACACAGTACAGCACAAAACAGTACAGCACAGTACATTAAAGCACAGCACAACACAGTACAGCACAGTACTGCACAACACAGTACAGCACAGCACAACACAGTACAGCACAACACAGTACAGCACAAGCACAGTACAGCACAACACAGTACAGTACAGCACAGCACAACACTACAGCACAACACAGCACAGCACAACACAGCACAACACAGCACAGTACAGCACAGTACAGCACAACACAACACAGTACAGCACAGCACAACACAGTACAGCACAGACAGCACAGCACAGTACAGCACATTACCATTAGTATCATTGTGGTGTGTCATAAACCTTCCTTGCTATGTCATATAACTAACTATGTTGTGTTCGTGCACAATGCTCTGGTGCTTCTACACAATGTTCTCAACTTAATTTTTTCATTTCAGATGATGATGCTCTCTAGTGATGAAGACGAACCGGTGGATAAAAAAATGAAGAACTCAGTGGAGGCAAGTGGAAAGTCTCTTAAGATGGAGAAGAAAACAGTGGCCAGTAATGGTGGTAGGAAGAATACTGGAAGGAGTGACACAAACAATTGGAGTGGCGCCAGAAACACTCGGAGTGGCGCCAGAAACACTCGGAGTGGCGTCAGAAACACTCGGAGTGGCGCCAGAAACACTCGGAGTGGTGTTAGAAATACTCGGAGTGGGCGTGGCAGGAACATTCGTAGTGGTGCTGCAACACAACCAGAAATAAAAACTGAATCAGCCTCAAGTAAAGAGCAGAATGATGTAACTTCTGGCCACATTTTCACAAAAGAAGAAGTAAGACGTTACTGTAATGGTTTAGAAATAATTTGTCTTTCTCTTAATTGTATTTAAGAGAGCTAGGATTATTGTGCACTCAACACACAGTAAGATGACAATAGATGTTACAAAAGATATTTATAAAGTCTGTTGTACAGTATACAGTTGTACCCCACTTAACGCGGTCAATTGAACCCAGAGGGTCCCGCGTTAAGTGAAATCCGTGTTAAGTGAACAACAGAACATATGGGATTAATTCCAATAGAAACCGGCCCGACAACCAAACTCCACTTTTTGAAGGCACATACCTATGTTGTAGTAAAAATAACATCTTAATTTTATGATGGTACATGCACACAATTAATACTTAAGAGAAATAGAGAAATACAGTCGCCAAGTTAATGTCCATTCAAATAATGGACTCGACTCCCTCCCCCTCTCACACTACACTGCTTGGGGGAAAACCACTAAATTTTAATAACTAATACCTCAAACTAAAGTTAGGAGAATACAATTGACATTGCTGGATTCCTTGTAAGACCAGGAATATTTTGAATATAAATGTCATATATTTTGCACAAAAGATAACATAGTTACCTAGAGAAAAATTTTTATCTAAAACTTGTATGTTTAATGCAAAATATATGATGTTTATATTCAAAATGATCACCAAATTATAAGAATTCCAGCAATGTAAATTATATTCTGACCGGGTAATTTGTATGAATTTTATGAGCTAAAACAAATATCTTCAGTTAATAAAAAAAAAAATAATCTTCACGACACTATCTGTCAATCAAAGTACCCCACCTTGCCTCCCCCCCTCTTCCAACCGCGCGTCAGTCCCAACCCTCCCCCCACCAATCCTCCCTTCCAGGGTTTTTAACATTTAGTATTAAATAATACCTCAGATTAAAGTTAGGATAATATAATTGACATTGCTGGATTCCTTGTAAGACCAGGAATATTTTGAATATAAATGTCATATATTTTGCACAAAAGATAACATAGTTAATTTGAGAAAAATTTTTATCTAAAATTTGTATGTCTAATGCAAAATATATGATGTTTATATTCAAAATGATCATCAAATTATAAGAATTCCAGCAATGTAAATTATATTCAGACCGGGTAATTTGTATGAATTTTATGAGCTAAAACAAATATCTTCAGTTAATAAAAAAAAAAATAATTCTTCACTGGGTAACAGATGGTCGGTCGGTCCCTCCCTCCCCCCCACCCCCCACCAACCGTCCCAAGGAGATGTGTGGGATAACCACTAAATTTTAATAAATAATACCTCAAACTAAAGTTAGGATAATATAATTGACATTGCTGGATTCCTTGTAAGACCAGGAATATTTTGAATATAAATGTCATATATTTTGCACAAAAGGTTATGTTTAATGTATGTCAATGCAAAATATATGATGTTTATATTCAAAATGATCACCAAATTATAAGAATTCCAGCAATGTAAATTATATTCTGGCCGGGTAATTTGTATGAATTTTATGAGCTAAAACAGGCAGTCAGGCAGGGTGGCGGGTGGGGCAAATCTAAAAATAGCGTCTTGAGCCGGACACTCACCGCGTATATGTGGAAAAAATCCGTGTTAAGTGAAAGTTCAGCTCTGGCGAGGCACCGCGTATATGATAAAACACGTTAAGTGAAACCGCGTTAGGCGGGGTAATACTGTATAATGTACAATACATGTAGATTTTTACAGTTCCCTCAACCTTACTGGGGGTCCTTTTTTTGGTTACTCCTTCCTTTCATTCTATTGTATTGCTGACCTATGGTGTAATGGTCAACACATTGACCTCGCAAACAAGTGGTCCCAGGTTTCATCCCCAGGCAGGGTGAACTATGGGCAAGTTTCTTTGTCATTTGCCTCTTGTCTTCCAAGCAAAACTTTTGGCCCAGCTTCAAAATACACTTTGACAAAATTATCAATAACAATGAAGAGATCTTACACAGGTTACTGGCCTCCTTCCCTCAACATGGCCACCTCTCATGGGTGGCCATTCAGTAAGTAAGGTTAGGTAAGTAATATGTGGACCATAATGATTAACCATTGCAGTTGGTGAGCTGCCCAGTCTTCTTGGATTATTCCTTGACACCATCATACAGTTCGTTATCTTAGGATTTGGTCGTGTCGTTGGCTTTAACACTTTAAACAAATTCACACTGGGGTGGTCCTAGGCCCGGCCAGCCGTGTATATGAGGGACAGGCATTATTAGCAACTGTTCTGACACTACAGAGTGCTTGTTTTGTTTACTGTAATATTAAAGTAGTTTCCCTTTTTTTTCTAGAGTGATTCAGAGCCTGAGTACACGGGTCTCTCTGAGTATGAGCTCAAGATTCGGCGAAACATCGAGGAAAGACAGAAGTTTTTGGAGTCCTTAGAGATATTCAAGTTGAAAGAGGAAATTAATGCACTGAAGCCCCAGCCAGTCAAGAAGCCATCTTATAGAGGAATAGCTAAAAAGGGGAAGACTCATGCTGAGCCGTACGTCTCTCTCTCTTTCTCTCTCTCTTTGTTTTTTAATTATTTTTTGGGTGTTTTAATTTTCTCTTAATAGTGTCATACCAGAAAGGTCGTTTATCATGGTTTTATACAAACTTAAAAAATTTAGATTGTATTTATGTGGGTTTAGATGAGTTATTTGTGTACAGTTTTTCAAATACTGCTACAAAATGTCTCCTAAAATGTATATACACCGCTGTACTGGATCTCCTGGAGGTGCGGGAATCTGTTACACCAGCAACTTTGTCCTCACTCAGACGTCAACAGGTGAGGATAAGGTTACTCTTTTAATGCATTCCCCATGAATATTTGTAAAGCTGTGTGTATACATTTTTCTGGGACACAATAAGACAGAACCTCAATACACCTGAATTTGCTTCTTTTTTTTTTTTTTTTTTACTCTGGTGCTTTGAACCGCCCCTTTATTCACCAAAAATATTTTTTTAAAAGTCCAGAAATTCTGCCATCAGCCCAGACGGTTTGTGATCGTCTGTGCTTTTGAACGTCCGTGTGGGTGTCACTCTGAGTCCTGCCTTCATCACTGTGCTCCACCTCGCTACCTACACTTTTTTACATGAACTTTTTATGTTGAGTATGTAGTATCTTTAATGGGGATACTTGAGGTTTTAAGAGATGGGTAAAATTAAAAAAAATATGAAGAGAACATCACTTGCTCACTGAATAGTGTACAGTGGTCTAATGAGATATGCTGTAGACCCAACAAGTACTGTATGAGAGCTAAGACACTGTGTATGTAAACAGCTGGGGGGACCGGGCATTGTTGTATTCATCAGGTTTATTTATTGATTCCGTATTATATTCAGCCTCTTAAGGTGTGAGTAATATAACATCTTCATTAATAGAGGAAAAATACAATACACTGGTCCCTCGGTTAACGAACGGTTCGATTAACGAAATTTTGATTAACGAATTACCTCCCATAAGGATCTTCAATTCGGTTAACGAACAAAACTTTGATTAATGAAATCCTTACGACAAACACGTTTTGTTATGAGCATCAACTGATGGGCTAGTCTGCCAATTCAGTAATCTGTTCTATGTTTGCATTCGTTTCCAGTGGGGTAAATATCAAGAAAGTTGTGCTCTTTAATATTTTTGCATTTTTACATTCAAATTATTGGTCATTTGGAAATTTAGTTAACATATTGATAATATATATAGCGCAGTGCAGTGTTGATTTAAATAAAATAATCTTGAATTAAACTTAGTGAACTTAAAATTTTATTGGTGAAATGACGGCATTAAGCATGGGTCCCCTGAAAGGTGATTTCTCCTCCATCCCCACTTCCTTCTCTTTTCCCTTCTCCTCCACCCCACTTCTAATTCCCATCATTATCATCAACCAGGAACCTTCTACATACACACCTCAAAGTAAGTGTACTTTACTGCATTTTGTTTAGACTTTGTATGTACTTTTCGGTGAGCTGGAACCAATTACCCAATATCCCATTGAAACAATGGATTCAGTTAACGAACGACCTTCTGGAACGAATTGTGTTCGTTAACCGAGGGACCACTGTATATAATTTGTAATATGACTTGAAAATAAAAGGATAAGCTGTATTGGAAGGTGTTCACTCAGGAGTGAGAGGTTTTAGCATCTTTACAACAGGGTCACTATAACACACTGTACTATAGTATTTGATGTGGAGTTACTGTACCTTCCTAACAATGTTAGTTATTATCTTTGAGCGATACATGATGGCTCAATTTAACTACTTGTACACTTATTAATGAATAAACTAAGCAGTATGCAGATACACCAGTGGCATATTCTTAAAGAATGCAAGGCGTGCATAGTAGAAAGCAAAATATATTTTTAAATACAGTAATACCCCGATTTACGCAGTTTCGCTTTACGCGATTCTACATGTACGGGGTACCTCGCCAGAACCGGAATTTCATTTTACGCGGTGCATCTACTCATATACGCGGGTGAAGTATAATTTCTTTATTTAGCCCATAAAATTCATACAAATTACCCGGCCAGAATATAATTTACATTGCTGGAATTCTTACAATATCATGATCATTTTGAATATAAACATCATGGATTTTGCATTAGACATACAAATTTTAGATCTAATGTAATAATTTGGTTTACACAAAGCAAATATTTTATCTTTTGTGCAAAATATATGAAGTTTACATTCAAAATATTTCCTGACCTGCAAGGAATCCAGAAATGTCAATTATATTATCCTAACTTTAGTCTGAGGTATTATTTATCACTAAAAATGTAAATATACTGTTTTCTCCCAAACATTTCTCTGGTAGGGAGGGAAGGTGGGGGGTAGGGAAGGAGGGAGGGACCCAGCGATCGTGTGAAGAGGGGGGGAGCGGGAGGTGGGGTATTTTGATTTACAGATAGTGTCTGGGTGACGAATATTTTTTTTATTTAGTGAAGATATTTGTTTTAGCTCATAAACTTCATACAAATTACCCGGCCAGAATATAATTTACATTGCTGAAATTCTTACAATATGATGATCATTTTGAATATAAACATCATGGATTTTGCATTAGACATAAAAATTTTAGATCTAATGTAATAATTTGGTTTACACAAAGCAAATATTTTGCCTTTTGTGTAAAATATATGAAGTTTACATTCAAAATATTCCTTGACCTGCAAGGAATCCAGAAATGTCAATTATATTATCCTAACTTTAGTCTGAGGTATTATTTATTACTATACCTTAAAATGTAGTGTTTTCACCCAAACATTTCTCAGAGAGGGAGGAGCCAGCGAGCTTGGGAAGAGAGAAGGGGGGGGGGGAGTTGATTATTATTTGAATGGACATTAACCTGGCGACTGTATTTCTCTTAAATATTAATTGTGTGAGCATACCATCATAAAATTAAGATGTTAGTTTTACTACAACATAAGTATTGTGTCGGAAAAAGTGGAGTTTGGGGGTCAGTCCAGTCTCTATTGGAATTAATCCCATATGTTCTGTTGTTCACTTTACGCGGTTTTCACTTTCCGCGGTACCCTGTGGGTTCAACTGAGTTCGTAAATCAGGGTACTACTGTAGTCTCTTCAGTAATACAGATTTAATTTTAGAATCTTCACTGTTTTCACTCAAGAAAGTTAAGGAGACTCAGCGTCGCTTAGTGCATGCAGAAGGATAAGCCGCATGCCTTCAATGGACATTTAGCTGTAACTATCCTATCAATAACATGCGAAAATGAACTTTATTGTGTTGAAGCAGAAGGAATTTCAGCTATTTTTAGTAAAATTTGATACTGTATTTTTCCCTTAATAAGCATGAAGTCTTATGTTATACGGTGATATACTTTATTTTTCCCTTAATAAGCATGAAGTCTTATGTTATACGGTGATATACTTTAATTTTCCCTTAATAAGCATGAAGTCTTATGTTATACGGTGATATTATATTACCTAAGAGCTGTTGTTCCATAAAAGTGGCTATTTAATAAGGTTTCTGTAACTAATGGGTACAAATGCATGCACTTCAAAAACTGCATTCACTGGTCCACATTATAATTTTTAATATTTCTAAATAACCCAACAGTCAATTTTCATTTACAGTATTATCACTTGGGAAAGTTATTAAGTTTTCTGTTTTACTTGAAATAATAATCGGATCATATAAATAAAAATATTTACTTATTATTTAAATGTTCATCAATAAGATCATTGGCAACTTTACAGAGGGCCAGCATTGTGCATGATGCCTAGTCATTTTTTTAACTACTTTATTTCTAAATTACTGTAGATCAACACTGAAAGATTAATATTAATTTACCCTAAGTATTTTTACACCAATTATTTAATGAATTGTAATGTATACTTTGTCATGTCACTAATATAATTTAAGGAATTAGGTGTTTATATAAGCTAGACAACCCTTATTTAGAGAGAGGCCAGATCCTACTTGATATTTGATTTGGTAACTGATATATGTGGGTGTTCTGCATGACTCATCAGTGCAGCCACGGTACACCACCGAGATACATAATACACTAGAGTATTATTTATTAACTGATGGTAAATACACTACAGTACAGTAATATGAACCTAAGTGCTGTAGATAGTTGTTATGGTAAACATGATAGATGGAGAGTGCTGGTGATGGAGTTAGGGTGATCAGCTGTTCGGGCTTTGTCAATAAATGGATGAGAATTTAATATGACGCAATGACTTATCTGGGTTGGGTGTGAGATTCTATTACCTGGAAAATGTATAATTTTATGATAATTTTTATCAACCTGGCACCAAATGAACCTAAATAATGTGAGAATTATGATGAAATTACATAAAGATGTGTTAAAGGGATTGTAGTGGATACTCTCCCCTACAACTGCTGATTGGTCACTTACCGTCCGCTTCCCAACACCTGACTGCTCTGTATAAAGAAAATGCCATTGTGAGTTTCCCTCCTCACCTTCATCCTTAGTGCGAGACCTCCTACATGTACGTACGTATGTGAGCCTAACAAAGAGAAAATAGATAAACACAAGGAGAAATTAGCCTACTGGCCACATACACTACGCCACAAGATCTTGGAGAAGGGAGCCACCCACCTGTGCTACCTCCTGTTCCCAGATCAGTCTTGTCTGCCACACACAATATGCCCCCACCCTCTTATTTTTATATTCATAGTACTGTACAGTTTTCTCTTTATTCATAAGGCACATTCTATGTGTTTTTTACGGGAATTAGCCCACATTTAGCCCACCCGGGCACAGGTAAATGACCCACAATGGGGCCTAAGGGGCAAAAAAATAGGAATAGAAAGAAATTAAAAATAGAAAAGAAAAAGGTTATATTAATCTACACCACGAAGATGCTAGAAAACCAGCTTTTTAAAGTGAGACAGATTGTACAAGTATGGAAACACAGAAGACGGCAGAGCATTCCACAGTTTGGCTGTGTGAGGAAAGGAGGTACTATAACGGGTTATTCTAGTGTAGTGGTTCTTAAACTTTTTGGCCTTCCCCCCTCTGTATAAGTCCTAGCACCCCCTGCCACAACCCTTGGTTATTATAGAGTGGGAGGGATGAGCTTTTGTGTACAAGACGCGTTCAGTGCCTGACCAGACTTTTCTTTCACTGTTTGCGACCCCATTGAAATCTTCTGCCCCCCCGTTTAAGAACCACTGTTCTAGTGTGACTGACATCCACAGAGAAATTGGGCATCGAGAGCAAGACGAGTGTTATGAGCCCATGGCCTTGCCGGTGGTACACATCATGCCAAATCCACCGAACATTGCCCGTTAAAGTACCTGTAAAAGAGAGGGAGTGAAGCAACATTGTGGCGAAGAGAAAGGGAAGAAAGATTGTCAACTAAAGCAGGAGAGTTAATAAGACTAAATGCCTTTGATTCCACCCTATGTAACAGTTGGACAGAAGAAGAGCCACCCCAGATATGAGAGCAGTACTCCAAGTTAGGATGAATGATTCCCTAATATACATGAAGGAACTGCTCAGATGGAAGTAGCTACGGCATCTGTACAGCATTCCCAACTTTCGGGAGGTAGCTTTAGCAATGTTGAGGATGTGTGGCTTCCATGACATATTAGAGGAAATGGTGAGGCCAAGCATATCTATTTTAGAATTTGGCAGAATGATAGCGTCCTGAAATGTGATTGGTGGGAGATCATCTAATTTGGAAAGTGTAGTTGGTAAATACTGAGTTTTATTACTATTGAATTTAACCAAGTTTCTACCTCCCCATTCAGAGATGCTGCACAGATCCACATTGATAGATGTAATGATATCAGCTGTAGAAACAGATCTAATTTGAGAGTTAGGGGGAAGGGGAAAATGTGAAGAAGAGTGAAGAGTAGAATCATCAGCGTAGGAATGGATAGAATTAATTGTAGTGTGAAGTAAATCATTGATAAAAAGAAGGAAGAGAGTAAGTGAAAGAACAGAACCCTGTGGGACACCACTATTGGTAGAGAAAGAGCAAGAGATCGATCCTCGACAACAACTGCCATGGATCGGTTCTCAAGGAAGCTAGAGATTAGAGAACAAAATGGGGGAGAGAAACCATAAGAGGGAAGTTTAGAAAGCAAAGACTTGTGCCATACCCTGTCAAATACTTTGGAGATGTCGAGGGCCACGACGAAAGCTTCCCCATAATCCCTAAGAGAAGATGACTTAAGATGGGTGCAGTAGGAGAGCAGATCACCAGTAGATCTCCCCTGGCGAAAGCCATACTGGTGATCCGACAAAAGAAAATGGCTTTCAAGGTGACAGAGAAAATGGTATTCTAGATAGTTTTGAAAATCTTCGGGATGGGCTGAACCGAGGCATGCTTCTAAGAAGAAGGAAAAGTTTGGGTTTTGAGACAGAGGCAAAAGAGGCGAGCAAGCACAGGGGCCAGAGCTTCAGCACACACTCTCAGAACACGAGCGGGTATTACCTCCAGTCCATGTCGCCTTACTCACATCCAACCTGTATCTTTTTATATAATAGGTAGGTCTACTGTAGGTGTGGATGTTATATATATATACAGTGGTCCCACGGTTAACGAGCACAATTCGTTCCAGCAGGTTGCTCGTTAACCGAAAAACTCGTTAACCGAAACCATTGTTTCAATGGGTTTTTGGGTAATTGGTTCCAGCTCATCGAAAATTGCCTAAATTCAACAAAGAAGGTAGAAAAGTACACTTACTTTGAGGTGTGTATGTAGAAGGCTCCTGGATGATGATGGGAATTAGAATGGGGGTGGAGGAGAAGGGAGAAGAGAAGGCATTGGGGTGGAAGAGAAGTCACCCCATGGCACCATTTCACCCATAAAATTTTAGTTCTCTTGGTGTAATTCAAGATTATTTTCTTTAAATCAACACTGCACTGCATTATATATTGTCAATATGTAAAATAAATTTCAAAATGACCAATAATTTGCTTGGAAACACAAAAAAAAGCATTTAGTTGAAGAGAGTCTCAAGCAAGATGTTACCTCCACTGAAAACAGAGAGAGACTAACGCCTGTCTGGTGTGTTAACAGGCTGGATGGCATGCTAGAAACTAATTTCTTTACCTTCAATTATGTTCAATAATTGTTAAAATGACTAAAAAAGTTAATATTAAACTTTTAAAATGATTGAATAGTATAAACTTCTTGATATTTACTAAAATAGTAAGGAATTTAAGCCCTAAAACCGATTGCTGTATTGGCGGACTAATACTACAGCTGGTGGACCGCCAAATGCAAGCGAAAACATGTTGAAGTCGGCTCGTAAAAACTCGTTAATCAAGGGATTGCTCGTTAACCGAAGTTAAGAATCTTTTGGAAGGTAAATCGTTAACCGAGGCGCTCGTTAACCGAGGGACCACTGTACAGTTTTACCCCGCTTAACGCGCTTTCACTTAACGCGTTTTCGCATATACGCGGTGCCTTGCCAAAGCTGAACTTTCACTTAACGCGGGTTTTTTCCACATATACGCGGTGAGTGTCCGGCTCGGATGCTATTTTTAGATTTTGACCACGCGCCACCCACCCGCCCGCCTGCCTGCCTGCCTCTCCCTCCTCCTCCCTCCGCTTGGGTAAGCGGCGCGGTAAGGTTGCGCAGTGTGTGTCTTTGTTGCGTTATCACTGACGTCATATGACGTCTCGGACTGTGATTGGCCATGCAGCCCTACCCCCCTCTGCTGCTAGCTGTAATTGGCTTAAAGTATTATGACGTGACTACCCCGGGGAGGGAGGGAGGGAGGAGAGACGACGCTTGACCTAGCCGCGGCAGTTTCATCCCTCAAGGCCACGCCGGGTTAACGCGCATCCATTGTTCCGTAAAATGGCTTCCGCCGGACCACCACCCCCAGAGAGAAACCTTTCCTTACCTGGACCCAGCGGCACTAAACCAAAGAAGACACGACGTTCATTAAGCTACGAGCTGAAGTACCAAATTGTTCAAGATTTGGAGAAAGGAAGACGCCAAGTTGATCTCGCGCGCCAGCATGGCGTCAACGAATCTACGATTCGTACAATAAAGAAGGATGCAGCCAAGATAAAGGAGCACATGAAGATCACAAAGTCTGCAGGTGCTTCATCTATCAGGTATTGCCAGAACAGGGTGCTGGCAAAAGTGGAAACTTTGCTGGTGAGTTATTTGGTGCGTCAGGCGCGACGCAACATGGCGGTGGACACGCGCTCAGTGCAGGAGTACGCACGTGAGCTATACGCAGCAGTGACACGTAAACTGGGAATTGCAGAGCCCAAACCCTTCAATGCTTCCCATGGTTGGCTGCATAGGTTTAAGAGGAGGAACAAGGTCACCAACATCAGCATTGTTGGTGAGGAAGCGAGTGCTGACCGTGCGGCGGCTAGAGATTTTCCTCCGTTTTTACGTGAGATTATGGAGGAAGGACAGTACAGTGACGACCAGGTGTTTAACATGGACGAATCTGGTCTTTTCTGGAAAAAGTTACCTTCCAAGACCTTCGTTGTCCAGTCTGCGAGCAAGGTAAGGGGCCGGAAGATGCAGAAGGAACGCATCACCGTCCTGTTTACCACCAATGCCTCCGGTACCTGTAAACCAAAGTTATCGGTGATTCACAAAGCCCGCAAGCCGCACGCCTACAAGAATATGGACATGAACAAGCTTAATGTCCACTGGCTAACCGCACGTAAGGCGTGGATGTCCTCTTCTCTGTCCCTCTTCTGGTTTGACAACTGTTTTGTTCCTGACGTGCAGAAATTCTGCGAGCAACAGAATGTTCCTTTCAATATTTTGTTGCTCCTTGACAACGCACCTGGACACTCGCCCCTACTTATGGATCGTCACCCCAACGTAAAAGTGGTCTTCCTTCCTCCCAACACTACGTCATTAATCCAGCCCATGGACCAGGAGTTAATCTGCAATGTTAAAGCTGCATACTCGGCAAAGAAATTCAAGCTCCTGAACGACTCTACCAACACCAAGGATGAGTTGCGTAAGCTGGGTGACACCGACAGCGAGAGTAAAAGCGACGAGGACAAGGAACAAGAGGCGGCGACTCAAGAACTTCTCGTCAAACAATTTTGGAAGAAGTTTAACGTCAAACAAGCTGTAGACTTCTTGGTGGAGGCATGGGATCTGCTGACTATTGCTACGATTCGTCACGCATGGAGACATGTGTTGCATGGCATACCAGGTGAGAGGAGGAGTGAACCTGTGACTGGTCAGGTTCAGACTGTTGCAGTAGCAGTGGACCTTGCCAGAGAAGCTGCGCTCAGTATTACAGCTGAAGGCTTCTCCGAGACCACCAACGAAGACATCATGGAGGTGATCAGAGATCCTGAAGTGACTGCCGACGAGATGTTGGAAGAAGAACCCGCCAGTGAAGAGGAGGAAGAAGGTGCGTCATTCTCCGAAGAACCTAGTTTAAGTCATAGTGATATTAAGTGTCTCATAGAGTTAACAGAAAAAATTAAGTCCATCGTTTCCCGCGACACTGACGATGAACGCCATGACGTCTTCCATACCCGACTGGTGCAGGCTATGGAGCCGTACATCACGGTGTATCATGACAACATCAAAGCCAGCCGTCAGCAAAGCATAACCGAGTTCTTCGCCCGCAACCCACCACAGCCAGCCCAAGCCAGTGATAGTGATAGTGAAGTTGATTTTGAGGGATTTGTCAGGGAAGCCATAACAACTGTAAGTGACAGTGATATTGATTCACCTAGTAATGGTGATTCACCTAGTAATGGTGATTCACCTGAGGGGCAGTAATCTGCCCTCTGCCTCGGAACCAGCCTCCATCCCCGTATGCCGACCCATCTCTTCTACTACCGTGAGTGTTCCTCAAAAATTTTCGTTTTTTAACCTATTCTTTATTTTTCCTATGTTAACCTTTATCTTTCCTAACCTAACCTCTTCTATATTACTTGTTTTTCATGCCACCATAAAGTTAAGATAGAATTTTTACTACAACATAGTTATTTGTCGTCAAAAAGTGGAGTTTGGGGGTCGGGCTGGGTTCTATTGGAATTAATCCCATATGTTCTGTTATTCACTTAACGCGGTTTTCACTTAACGCGGGACCCACTGGGTTCAATTGACCGCGTTAAGTGGGGTACAACTGTATATATATATATATACCGTATATCTCGGCCTATAAGGCGTCGGGGTGCATAACACAGCCCCCCCAAATTTCCATTTAAAAAGTAGCTTTTGAGCTCTATTCGCTGTATAAGACCAGTACCCCAAATGTGACACTTACCCACTGACTCAGTAGTCCTTTACCAACCATCCTTGGTTTTTTAAAATAAGGCCAATTCACTTCAAGTAATGTCATCAAATGTTACCCGCTGGTGTAGTGTAAACACTAGTGACGTCACTGAAGCGTCTGCTATTTACCGGTAACTGGAACTAATGTCTGTGTCGAGTAAAATTTTTCCATTTACTTGAAATGGATTTACCGATTTATTTGTTTATTTATTTATTTATAATACAGTATTACCCCGCCTAACGCGGTTTCACTTAACGCGTTTTTTCATATACGCGGTGCCTCGCCAGAGCTGAACTTTCACTTAACACGGATTTTTTCCACATATACGCGGTGAGTGTCCGGCTCGAGACGCTATTTGTAGATTTGCGCCACCCTGCCTGACTGCCTGTTTTAGCTCATAAAATTCATACAAATTACCCGGCCAGAATATAATTTACATTGCTGGAATTCTTATAATTTGGTGATCATTTTGAATATAAACATCATATATTTTGCATTAGGCATACAAATTTTAGATAAAATGTTTTCTCTAGTAAATATGTTATCTTTTGTGCAAAATATATGACATTTATATTCAAAATATTCCTGGTCTTAAAAGGAATCCAGCAATGTCAATTATATTATCCTAACTTTAGTTTGAGGTATTATTTATTAAAATTTAGTGGTTTTCCCACACATCTCCTTGGGACGGTTGGTGGGGGGAGGGAGGGACCGACCGACCATCTGTTACCCCGTGAAGAATATTTTTTTTTTTTATTAACTGAAGATATTTGTTTTAGCTCATAAAATTCATACAAATTACCCGGTCAGAATATAATTTACATTGCTGGAATTCTTATAATTTGATGATCATTTTGAATATAAACATCATATATTTTGCATTAGACATACAAATTTTAGATAAAATGTTTTCTCTAGTAAATATGTTATCTTTTGTGCAAAATATATGACATTTATATTCAAAATATTCCTGGTCTTACAAGGAATCCAGCAATGTCAATTATATTATCCTAACTTTAATCTGAGGTATTATTTAATACAAAATGTTAAAATTTATTTTTTTCACCCACTCTTCTCTTGAAGGGAGGATTGGTGGGGGGTGGGGGGGAGGGTTGGGACTGACCGCGCGGTTGGAAGAGGGGGGAGGCAAGGTGGGGTACTTTGATTGACAGATAGTGTCCTGAAGAATATTTTTTTTTTTATTAACTGAAGATATTTGTTTTAGCTCATAAAATTCATACAAATTACCCGGCCAGAATATAATTTACATTGCTGGAATTCTTATAATTTGGTGATCATTTTGAATATAAACATCATATATTTTGCATTAGACATACAAATTTTAGATAAAATGTTTTCTCTAGTAAATATGTTATCTTTTGTGCAAAATATATGACATTTATATTCAAAATATTCCTGGTCTTACAAGGAATCCAGCAATGTCAATTGTATAATCCTAACTTTAGTTTGAGGTATTATTTATTAAAATTTAGTGGTTTTCCCCCAAAAATTTCTCAGAGAGGGAACAGCCAGCAGTGTAGTGTGAGAAGAGGGGGAGGGAGTTGAGTCCATTATTTGAATGGACACTAACTTGGCGACTGTATTTCTCTATTTCTCTTAAGTATTAATTGTGTGCATGTACCATCATAAAATTTAGATGTTATTTTTACTACAACATAGTTATGTGTCTTCAAAAAGTGGAGTTTGGGGGTCGGGCTGGTGTCTATTGGAATTAATCCCATATGTTCTGTTGTTCACTTAACGCGGATTTCACTTAACGCGGGACCCTCTGGGTTCTATTGACCTCGTTAAATGGGGTACAACTGTATACTGTAACATATTAAACACACTGCAAGTATTTTCTTTAATTTATACACTTGCTTCGCACGAGACGATCGGTGGTGGGAGTGTTCCCTCGTCTCGGTGGTGGGACTGTGTTCCCACTGTTTATACAACAGCTACCACCGTATTCTAATTGTGGTGTTTCATTAGGATTTGAGTGAAAAAGATTACGGTACGTACTTACTACATACATTTATTACGCAAACATATATATATATATATATATATATATATATATATATATATATATATATATATATATATATATATATATATATATATATATATATATATATATATATATATATATAACCGGTCAGAATAATCCCACTCTAGTTATTGTTTTTTTTTAGTTATAGTGGATGGTAATGCAGTGGAAGCACCCCTCAGAGAAAATCCCGAACCAGCACAAACACAATTAAATAAAAATATTCTCCGTGACCATGGAAAGCTAGCACACTACAGACACAATCAATAATGGTACACAAGCACTAGAGTACTTTTTAGCGTGGCTTAAAACACTATAATGAGGAACAAAAGTTGTACACCAGAACGAGGAACTCGTCTGAAACAGTTCCTTCGTTATCTTACATCACTTAGTGGCACATAAAACATTAGAAAAACATCACGTGCACCAATGAACATGCCATAAGGGCATCCGACAAAATAATAGCAAGCACTGAGAAATAGAAATCCCGGTTTTAGTTATACTACACAAGAATATGGTTCACTCATAGCCTGACTGGGATGACCCACAAAATACTATAATGCTTACTGTCCTAGAACCCGAAGGGTGTAACTACTAACCTGCCAAGGGGCAGGCCTTTACAAGAAATCGAGAAAATCACTCATGACCCATTAGGCAGGCGGGTGCGCCACTGTTTTTTCATTACTCTCTCTAGATTTCAGGAGTCATGAATGTTTTTCTCCACCAATACCTGTAACATGCTTCACACATATGCTTAGAGCACACCCACTAGACTCCTGGTCTCAGTGTGTGACTTTTCCTTCACTCCTGCTGCACTCAGTTTCCTCTCGGTACATCCATAGACAGCAGGTGAACCCTGTCCAGCTGAGGGAGAGGTTCTATTTTCCCATTAGTACGAAATTTTACTAACTGACTGAAGATATGTGGTGTATGAACCAAGGTGGGGAGATTTGGTGACCCAGCACGATCATCAGCCAAGGGCATGCGCAGATCCCACGTACAGTAGTTAGTTGTCAGGGGCACGCGTTCACTTCGGGCATCCCAGCTAAAACCCCGGTAACCAGTGACCAACCAGACCGCTAAATCCGCTTCGACTGCTCAAACCGCGTGGGTTCTCAAAACCTTGCAACAATGATGGAGACGTGCATGCAAAGGGCGAGACCACGTGATCATTTTCCTTGCCAGTTGTGCAGAGAGACGTCATGTCTGTCCCACCGTCCGCGCCTTACTGAGGCTTGGGCTGCGGCGGAATGCCCCAAGGCAAGCCTGCCTACTGACGTCATCTTTAGCAAACTAAATAGCTTCTTTGGACACACGTAACATATTTAGACTGAAAAACGATCTACAATAACTTTAAATTTAATAATAGTCCCTTAACTTCATGAATCGCGTCCATATTAATTCAATAAAGTACATTTAGTATTCTATAGGCCTAGTTCAAAATGCTCCAACTGCACTTGGGTGGCGTTCCTTACACTTATTTCATGCCACGAGGCTTGTTTGGTCTCGGCTTGACTTAATGATGGGTTCAAACGTCTCTAAATGTCACACCAAAATTTCTGAATATTACATATATATACAGTAGAAGTCCAAAAATCCGGACTGCTTGGGGATTGGGTCGGTCCGGATTTTCGGATTTTCCGGATTCTCAGGCAGTACTTTTAAAATTCAAATTTAAGGAGGAATAAAGAAGAGATGAACAGGTACATTTTGATAGTTTATTCATTAGCAATTATAGCATGCTTCATTTATCAAAACGAGCAGTTTTAATGAAAAATCTGTGAATTCTAGAATTTTATTCTTTGCCTTTTTGATATCATAAATTGTAGACTTTCCAATGTCGTATGTTTCCATTAGAACAGTATTGCTCACACCACGTACTAGTTTCTTAATTATTTCAAGTTTGTCACTCAACTTCAACGTGTTCTTCTTTCTCTTCACACAACGAAGTTTATCTACTTTAGGAGCCATTATTATGGGCTTGTACAGTACTCTGTAAATGGAAAGAGTAGAACTCAAAATATTGTTATATTACAATACAATGGTATTCTATTCATACTGTGCTTGATATAATGCATTCACGGAAATGTAATATTTTGCTAAAATGACGTACGTATTACAGCGGAAAGTGGGATCAAATCGTGACGAAAACAATGACTTTCGCTTTCTTTCGTTCAAAAGATGTTACCGTAATCACTTTTCGAATGGTTTAGTTAAAAAACTGTTGTATTACAATAATATTCCCTCCTAATTGACTTGAATAAATATTACGATACCATATTTCTGAATATTTTCATTAAAATCCATCAAAATCATTTTCCTTGTCATCGTCTGCAGCACCAAACAGCTTCTCCCAGTCCTCTTCTTGAACAGGGCTAGAGGGTACGTGTTTTTCGAATCGTTTTCAGTTAAAAAATTATTACATCACACGTATATTTTACCTAAACTGCGCCTGAATGAATATATTCTCGGAAATAAATAGTAGTTTTGCTGAAACGTGATGTATTTCAATGTAAAATAGGATAAAATACATGTCGAAAACAAAAGACTTTACCTAAGCTTCCGATGTTCTTGAGATGTTACTCGTTTTTTTAATAGTTTTCGGTTAAAATTCTGTTATATTACAATGATATTCTATTCATACTGTGCTTGATATAATACATTCACGGAAATGTAATATTTTTGCTGAAATTACGTACGTATTAAAGTGGAAAGTGGGATAAAATCGTGACGAAAACAATGACTTTGGCTTTCTTTCGTTCAAAAGATGTTACCGTAATCGCTTTTCGAATGGTTTAGTTAAAAAACTGTTGTATTACAATAATATTCCCTCCTAATTGACTTGAATAAAAACTTGAATGGAAATATACAATATTTTTGTTGAAACTACCCGCGTGTCAGTGTAAAGTGTTGTAATGATAAATGGTAAACAATTTGCCTTCGGCACTCGTGTTTCAGTTTATAGGACGTAGAGCGTTTTTACTGAAGGTTTTGTTGTTCGCTTACCCTCAAAAACGTGGGTCGAACTATAAACGAGGAATATCATAAATTAACGATTTCTTGGTCAAAAAATCAGGGTTGACAGATAAACGAGGGGGGTTTATAGATGAGTATATACGGTATGTTGTCACAGTTTGATTGCTCGTTTTAAAGTGGAGACCACGTGGTCGCTTGTTGTCGCTGTGCAGCTGTGGCGCTCACGCATGCGCACATACACACAAAAGCCCGCTAAAAAAAAAAAATAATAATAATTAGTTTTCCAAAAGTCCGGATTCTCGGGTGGTCCGGATTTTTGGCATCCGGATTTTTGGACTTTTACTGTACAAATTTTAGATAAAATGTTTACTCTGAGTAAATATGTTCTCTTTTGTGCAAAATATATGACATTTATATTCAAAATATTCCTGGTCTTACAAGGAATCCAGCAATGTCAATTATATTATCCTAACTTTAATCTGAGGTATTATTTAATACAAAATGTTAAAATTTTGTTTTTTCACCCAACATCTCTTGAAGGGAGGATTGGTGGGGGTGAGGGGTGGGGGGGAGGGTTGGGACTGACCGCGTGGTTGGAAGAGGGGGGGAGGCAAGGTGGGGTACTTTGATTGACAGATAGTGTCGTGAAGAATATTTTTTTTTTTTATTAACTGAAGATATTTGTTTTAGCTCATAAAATTCATACAAATTACCAGGCCAGAATTTAATTTACATTGCTGGAATTCTTACAATTTGGTGATCATTTTGAATATAAACATCATATATTTTGCATTAGACATACAAATTTTAGATAAAATGTTTACTCTAAGTAAATATGTTCTCTTTTGTGCAAAATATATGACATTTATATTCAAAATATTCCTGGTCTTACAAGGAATCCAGCAATGTCAATTGTATTATCATAACTTTAGTTTGAGGTATTATTTATTAAAATTTAGTGGTTTTCCCCCAAAAATTTCTCAGAGAGGGAAGAGCCAGCAGTGTAGTGTGAGAAGAGGGGGAGGGAGTTGAGTCCATTATTTGAATGGACATTAACTTGGCGACTGTATTTCTCTATTTCTCTTAGGTATTAATTGTGTGCATGTACCATCATAAAATTAAGATGTTATTTTTACTACAACAGTTATGTGTCGTCAAAAAGTGGAGTTTGGGGGGTCGGGCTGGTTTCTATTGGAATTAATCCCATATGTTCTGTTGTTCACTTAACGCGGTTTTCACTTAACACGGTACCCTCTGGGTTTTATTGACAGCGTTAAGTGGGGTACAACTGTATATATATATATATATATATATATATATATATATATATATATATATATATATATATATATATATATATATATATATATATATATATATATATATATATATATATATATATATATATATATATATATATATATATATATATATATATATATATATATATATATATATATATATGATATATATATATATATTAGACACTTCAGACACAAAGACGGGCTATAAATAGCCTTGTTTATCTCCCTCCATCTCACCCTGACCCAGAGGGAAGGGGTCGTGGTAAATAACATTTATTTGCTTATTTTCCATTTACTTGAAATAGATTTACCGAATTATTTGTTTATTTATTTAAAAGTCATTTACTGAATATTCTATGTAAAAAATAAATTTTAAATTAATTATTTATAGGAGATAAGTATTATGATTAGTAAATATATGGTATTACAGCTAGACCCCGACTTACGACTACGTGGACTTACGTCCATTGGTACTTACGACCTGCTTTGACCGTACGTCCATACGGGACATACGACTGCGACCGTCGTGACCAAAAATTTTTTCAAATGACTCGCGCATTTTCTATACCGAAACGTTTCCGTCCCGGGCGAGAGGGAGGGGTGTCTTGGGTCGCCTCGTGGGTACACTCACTCAGTGGAGCGCTTTGTTTGTGTTTGGCTATCGTATCCTATACTGATCGCGCTGTGAACTTTTGTTATTATCGTACTTAATTGACTTTATAATGACTGGAAAGCGTAAAAGTGAGAGTGCTGGTGGTGCTCCAAGGAAAAGGAGACAGGCAATTAGTTTTGAGATGAAACTGAAGATAATAACACAGTATGAGAATGGAAAAACAGTAGCAACAATCTCACGCGACCTAGGTTTCTCACACTCGACTATATCCACTATTCTGAAGGACAAGGAACGTATTCGTGAAGTAGTGAAAGGAACAACACCTATAAAGGGAACTATAATATCAAAGAAAAGACAAGGTCCTATCCACGATATGGAAAAATTATTGGTGATATGGATAGAAGACCAGATACAGAAGCGTGTACCCTTAAGTGTTCTAACCATACAGGCTAAAGCAAGAAGCCTGTTCCAAAGCCTGAAGGAGCAGGCAGGAGATGAATGTGATCAAACCTTTACAGGAAGTCAAGGGTGGTTTGATAGATTTAAAAAACGCTACAGTCTACACAGTGTTAAGGTGAGTGGAGAGGCAGCTAGTGCCGATGTTGGTGCTGCCGAAGCTTTTAAGGAGGAGTTAGATGATGTGATTGTGGAAGGGAATTATTTGCCTGAGCAAATATTCAATGTGGATGAGACTGGATTATTGTGGAAGCGCATGCCTGAGCGGACATACATCCACAAAGAGGCGAAAACAATGCCCGGATTCAAGGCATTTAAGGACAGAATTACCCTTCTGTTGGGGGGGGGAATGTTGCTGGTTTCAAGCTAAAGCCCTTCATGATCTATCATTCAGAGAACCCCAGGGCTTTTAAACATGTCAGCAAGCACACACTGCCAGTGTTTTATCGCAGTAATAAGAGAGCCTGGATGACCCTAGTACTGTTTGAGGATTGGTTCATGACTTGTTTCATTCCACGAGCCAAGGAGTATTGTCTGCAACAAAGGATTCCATTCAAGATTTTACTGATTTTGGATAATGCTCCGGGACACCCACCACACCTGGACGACATGCACCCTGATGTTAAGGTAGTGTACATTCCACCTAACACTACCTCTATCATCCAACCCATGGATCAAGGTGCTATTGCTGCCTTTAAAGCGTATTATTTACGCACGACCTTCGTTCAGGCTGTTGCTGCTACTGAAGGTGAGAAAACGCTCAGACAGTTTTGGAAGGAGTACAACATTTTGTCATGTATAAAGAACATTAGTGCAGCATGGGATCAGGTTACAAAACATTGCATGAATGGAATATGGAAGAAAATCCTGAAAAGATATGTGCACAGTTTCAAAGGATTTAATGAAAATGAAGTTATTTTGGATATTAGTAACAAGATAGTGGAGTTAGGTAAACAGCTGGAGTTAGAAATTGATACTGAAGATGTTGGACAGTTGGTTGAAAGTGTAGCAGAAGAGCTCAGTAACGAGGATCTTATTGAACTAGATGCACAGAAAGTTGCAGAGGAAGAAGAGAGACAAAATGTAGAAGAAGAACCTGCACCCCCCAAAAAGTTTTCAGTGAAACAAATGGCAGAGGCATTTGCTACAATTAATAAAGGAATGCAAATGTTTGATGGCATGGATCAAAATTATGCGCGTTATGCCAAAGTTGACAGAATAATCCAAGATGCACTTGCTTGCTACAGAAAAATTTATAATGAAAAGAAAAAGCAAACTGTGCAGTCTAAACTGGACTTCTATTTCAAGAAGTCCCCCAGTGCTGTCTCCTCACACCCCACCAGTGCTGCCTCTTCACTCCCTCAAGATGATCCAATACCTTCAACCAGGAAGTTTCCACAGTCCATAAACCTGTCTGAGGAAAGCGACATTGATGACCCACCCAGCCCTGTCTCCTCCTCTGCTTCTTCCAGTTAATGTAGTCTCCATGTATAATTAGAAAATTATGGGGGCCCCGTGTGCATTCAGGTGACTACATTAAAGGTAAGTGCTCAGTCACACTATCCATTCCTCATTATTTTTTAGTATTTAGTGTACTGTATTTCATTGCAGATTTTAATTTAAAAAAAAAATTGAATTTTTTTTGGAAAATTTATTTATTTTATTTATTTTTATCTATGTCGACTTACGTACCATACGACTTAATACCTGATTTGGGTCCCCAACTCGTAAGTCGGGTCTAGCTGTACTCGGCCATGGCCACTTCAGACAAAGACGATAAAAATAGCCCATCTCCCCTCTTCTTACAGCTGCCAATGGGAGCGTCTTGGTAATTATTGATGTTTATTTTCATTGTTTGTCTAATTTATCATGTATCAAAGTAATATTACTAAAAATTGTGTGTAGGTAGTAGGCAGCTACCAAACAGGTAGATACTACGCCTGGAAGATATTGGAAGCATAATGTGTTGTCTAATGGTAGACCCTGCTGCCATATGGCATCACGAAAATTATGACCAAGTCCCAGGTTCAGCGCTGACCTGACTTTCTGCCTCATTTACACACAATTGCAGTTTCAATTGTTCCTCTAACTTTGACAACACAACATACATACAGTATATTATTTCTCACTTTTGATCTTTTTTTACTTTTTGTATTTATTTATGGTTAGTTACTTAAAATAAGGGCAATTCACTTCAAGTAATGGCATCAAATGTTACCAGCTGTTGTAGTGTAAACACTAGTGAGCGCCATATGCCGCCTGTATTTAACTGTCGGTAGTTTCAAATTAATGCAGTCATTTACTGAATATTCCTTGTAAAAAATAAATTTTAATTAATTATTTATAGGAGATAAGTATTATTATCAGTAAATATACCGTGCCATTACTGACCACCTCACGGCTTTAAATAGCCCAATCTGCGGTCACTTTACCTTTCTTGTCTCCTCACTGGCAAATGGGTGGGGGCGTGGGGGAGGTGTGTGATGATAGCTGTGTTTATCACAGGGGTATAATGTTCTTTTACGTTATGTTAGACAGGTTTATAATACATTTTATTATTTTAATATACTGGTAATCTTAATTTGAATCCAGCTTGCCAAACGTGGTTCAGTATAAAATAATTAGTGGTAGGACCTTGTGAGTGGCTTATGATGTTTCCATCACCACTCTTGACACACTAAACCACAATATTTAAGAGGTAAGAATTTTATACTTGGTGATTAAGACCCCCTAACTTTGGGCAGATTTTGTTCAAATTCCGTCTTATAAGCGAGATATATATATATATATATATATATATATATATATATATATATATATATTATATATATATATATATATATATATATATATATATTATATATATATATATATATATATATATATATATATATGTATGTATGTATGTATGTATGTATGTATGTATGTATGTATGTATGTATGTATGTATGTATGTACGTATGTACGTACGTACGTACGTACGTACGTACAGCTAGACCCCGACTTACGACTGCTTTGACTTACCACCGTCGGGACTTATGACCGCCGCAGTTGTGACCATTTTTTTTTTCTTCTTCTTCAAATGACGCACGCATTTTCTATACCGAAACGTTTCCAGTTAATGTAGTCTCCATGTATAATTAGAAAATTATTGGGGCCCCATGTGCATTCAGCTGAGTAAAAAAGAAAAATAAATAAATTTCAATTTTTTAAAAAAAAAAAAATTAAAAATCTACAATGAAATACAGTACACTAAGCATAAAAAATAATGAGGAATGGATACAGTACAGTAAAAGTAATAAATAATGAGGAATGGATACAGTGTGACTGAGCACTTACCTTAAATGTAGTCAGCTGAATGCACACAGAGCCCCCATAATTTTCTATTTACAGGATACATGGAGACTATTTTAATTGGAAGAAGCAGAAGAGGAGACAGGGCTGGGTGGGTCATCAATGTCGCTTTCTTCAGACAGGTTTATGTACAGGGGTAACTTGCTGGTTGAAGGTATTGGTTCATCTTGAGGGAGTGAAGAGGCAGCACTGGTGGGGCGTGAGGAGCCAGCACTGGGGGACTTCATGAAATAGATGTCCAATTTAGACTGCACAGTTTGCTTTTCTTTTCATTATAAATTTCTCTGTAGCAAGCAAGTGCATCTTGGATCATTCTGTCAACTTTGGCATAACGCTCATAATTTTGATCCATGTCGTCAAACATTTGCATTGCTTTATTAATTGTAGCAAATGCCTCTGCCATTTGTTTCACTGAAAACTTTTTGGGGGGTGCAGGTTCTTCTTCTACATTTTGTCTCTCTTCTTCCTCTGCAATTTTCTGTGCATCTAGTTCAATAAGATCCTCGTTACTGAGCTCTTCTGCTACACTTTCAACCAACTGTCCAACATCTTCAGTATCAATTTCTAACTCCAGCTGTTTACCTAACTCCACTATCTTGTTACTAATATCCAAAATAACTTAATTTTCATTAAATCCTTTGAAATTGTGCACATATCTTTTCAGTATTTTCTTCCATATTCCATTCATGCAATGTTTTGTAACCTGATCCCATGCTGCACTAATGTTCTTTATACATGACAAAATGTTGTACTCCTTCCAAAACTGTTTGAGCGTTTTCTCACCTTTAGTAGCAGCAACAGCCTGAGCGAAAGTCGTGCGTAAATAATACGCTTTAAAGGCAGCAATAGCACCTTGAACCATGGGTTGGATGATAGAGGTAGTGTTAGGTGGAATGTACACTACCTTAACATCAGGGTGCATGTCGTCCAGGTGTGGTGGGTGTCCCGGAGCATTATCCAAAATCAGTAAAATCTTGAATGGAATCCGTTGCTGCAGTCAATACTCCTTGGCTTGTGGAATGAAACAAGTCATGAACCAATCCTCAAACAGTACTAGGGTCATCCAGGCTCTCTTGTTAGTGTGATAAAACACTGGCAGTGTGTGCTTGCTGACATGTTTAAAAGCCCTGGGGTTCTCTGAATGATAGATCATGAAGGGCTTTAGCTTGAAACCAGCAACATTCCCCCCCAACAGAAGTGTAATTCTGTCCTTGAATGCCTTGAATCCGGGCATTTTTTTGCCTCTTTGTGGATGTATGTCCGCTCAGGCATGCGCTTCCACAATAATCCAGTCTCATCCACATTGAATGTCTCATCCACATTGAATATTTGCTCAGGCAAATAATTCCCTTCCACAATCACATCATCTAACTCCTCCTTAAAAGTTTCGGCAGCACCAACATCGGCACTAGCTGCCTCTCCACTCACCTTAACACTGTGTAGACTGTAGCGTTTTTTAAATCTATCAAACCACCCATGACTTCCTGTAAAGGTTTGATCACATTCATCTCCTGTCTGCTCCTTCAGGCTTTGGAGCAGACTTCTTGCTTTAGCCTGTATGGTTAGAACGCTTAAGGGTACACGCTTCTGTATCTGGTCTTCTATCCATATCACCAATAATTTTTCCATATCGTGAATAGGACCTTGTCTTCTCTTTGATATTATAGTTCCCTTTATAGGTGTTGTTCCTTTCACTACTTCACGAATACGTTCCTTGTCCTTAAGAATAGGTGGATATAGTCGAGTGTGAGAAACCTAGGTCGCGTGAGATTGTTGCTACTGTTTTTCCATTCTCATACTGTGTTATTATCTTCAGTTTCATCTCAAAAGTAATTGCCTGTCTCCTTTTCCTTGGAGCACCACCAGCACTCTCACTGTTACACTTTCCAGTCATTATAAAGTCAATTAAATACGATATAACGAAAGTTCACAGCGCGATCAGTATAGGATACGATAGCCAAACACAAACAAAGCGCTCCACTCAGTGAGTGTACCCACGAGGCCACCCGAGACGCGCCACCCACTCGCCCCGGACGGAAACGTTTCGGTATAGAAAATGTGCGCGTCATTTGAAAATATTTTTGGTCACGACGGTCGCAGTCGTATGTCCCGTACGGACGTACGGTCAAAGCAGGTCGTAAGTACCAATGGACGTAAGTCCACGTAGTCGTAAGTCGAGGTCTAGCTGTGTATATATATATATATATATATATATATATATATATATATATATATATATATATATATATATATATATATATATATATATATATATATATATATATATATATATATATATATATATATATATGCAAGTAAATCACTGTAGGTGCGCTGGTGATCTAGGTATATGCTGATAACTCACCCTGAAGATGTGAATTACACGAAAGCGCTTTGGGAACTTCGTTTTCTTTCTGTGGTTAATAGCATATATATATATATACACACACACATATACATACAGTTAACCCTACTTTAGTTGTTAATGTAACCCACAGGGTGCCGCGGAAAGTGAGGAACGCGTAAAGTGAATAACATAACATATGGGATTAATTGAAATAGAGTCCAGGCCGACCCCCAAACTCCACTTTTTGACGACACACAACTGTGTTGTAGTAAAAATATTATCTTAACTTTATAATGGCATGCACACACAATTAATAATTAAGAGAAATATCAATAATATTAGGTTTTTTAACACTTACATTAGTAGAAAAGATGGCTGGGCACACGGGGATGGGCGGTTGGTTCCGAGGCAGAGGGCAGATTATTGGCCCTCACCTGTATCACTTGTATCAATTGTATCACTATCCACCACAGAGGCTTGCAGGGCCTCTTTGTCAAACCCCCCAAAGTTCATATAAGTCCACATCCTCACTATAATTATCACTATCACTGACTTGGGCCGGCTGTAGTGGGTGGCGGGTGAAGAACTGGTAATGTTTTGATGACTGGGCGACCTTGTGCGCACCATGTTCACGCCGCTTACACAACATGGTGGATGGCGGGAGGTTTGGATCCAAAAATGCTGGCACAGCCGCCTCTGCTGCACGGGGCACACACGACCAAGGGAATGTGAGCATGTTAGGTTCGGCAGGGCACTGCTAACGTGAACCGTAATGTGAGGGCGATTCGTATATATATATATATATATATATATATATATATATATATATATATAATATATATATATATATATATATATATATATATATATATATATATATATATATATATATATATATATATATATATATATATATATATATATATATATATATATATATATATATATATATGTATGTATGTATGTATGTATGTATGTATGTATGTATGTATGTATGTATGTATGTATGTATGTATGTATGTATGTATGTATGTATAATGAGTGTAATGCATGCACGCACGCATAGCTAGACCTCGGATTTCATTTACTGCTTTTGATTCTACGACCGTCGGGACTTACGACCGCCGCAGTTGTGACCATTTTTTTTTCTTCTTCTTCAAATGACGCACGCATTTTCTATACCGAAACGTTTCCAGTTAATGTAGTCTCCATGTATAATTAGAAAACTATGGGGGCCCCATGTGCATTCAGCTGATAAAAAGAAAATAATAACTTCAATTTTTTAAAAAAAATTAAAAATCTACAATGAAATACAGTACACTAAACGTAGTAAATAATGAGGAATGGATACAGTACAGTAAAAGTAATAAATAATGAGGAATGGATACAGTGTGACTGAGCACTTACCTTAAATGTAGTCAGCTGAATGCACACGGGGCCCCCATAATTTTCTATTTACAGGATACATGGAGACTATATTAATTGGAAGAAGCAGAAAAGGAGACAGGGCTGGGTGGGTCATCAATGTCGCTTCCTTCAGACAGGTTTATGTGCTGTGAAAACTTGCTGGTTGAAGGTATTGGTTCATCTTGAGGGAGTGAAGAGGCAGCACTGGTGGGGCGTGAGGAGACAGCACTGGGGGACTTCTTGAAATAGATGTCCAATTTAGACTGCACAGTTTGCTTTTTCTTTTCATTATAAATTTCTCTGTAGCAAGCAAGTGCATCTTGGATCGTTCTGTCAACTTTGGCATAACGCTCATAATTTTGATCCATGTCATCAAACATTTGCATTGCTTTATTAATTGTAGCAAATGCCTCTGCCATTTGTTTCACTGAAAACTTTTTGGGGGGTGCAGGTTCTTCTTCTACATTTTGTCTCTCTTCTTCCTCTGCAATTTTCTGTGCATCTAGTTCAATAAGATCCTCGTTACTGAGCTCTTCTGCTACACTTTCAACCAACTGTTCAACATCTTCATTATCAATTTCTAACTCCAGCTGTTTACCTAACTCCACTATCTTGTTACTAATATCCAAAATAACTTTATTTTCATTAAATCCTTTGAAACTGTTCACATATCTTTTCAGGATTTTCTTCCATATTCCATTCATGCAATGTTTTGTAACCTGATCCCATGCTGCACTAATGTTCTTTATACATGACAAAATGTTGTACTCCTTCCAAAACTCTCTGAGCATTTTCTCACCTTCAGTAGCAGCAACAGCCTGAGCGAAGGTCGTGCGTAAATAATACGCTTTAAAGGCAGCAATAGCACCTTGATCCATGGGTTGGATGATAGAGGTAGTGTTAGGTGGAATGTACACTACCTTAACATCAGGGTGCATGTCGTCCAGGTGTGGTGGGTGTCCCGGAGCATTATCCAAAATCAGTAAAATCTTGAATGGAATCTGTTGTTGCAGACAATACTCCTTGGCTCGTGGAATGAAACAAGTCATGAACCAATCCTCAAACAGTACTAGGGTCATCCAGGCTCTCTTATTACTGCGATAAAACACTGGCAGTGTGTGCTTGCTGACATGTTTAAAAGCCCTGGGGTTCTCTGAATGATAGATCATGAAGGGCTTTAGCTTGAAACCAGCAACATTCCCCCCCCAACAGAAGTGTAATTCTGTCCTTGAATGCCTTGAATCCGGGCATTTTTTTTGCCTCTTTGTGGATGTATGTCCGCTCAGGCATGCGTTTCCACAATAATCCAGTCTCATCCACATTGAATATTTGCTCAGGCAAATAATTCCCTTCCACAATCACATCATCTAACTCCTCCTTAAAAGCTTCGGCAGCACCAACATCGGCACTAGCTGCCTCTCCACTCACCTTAACACTGTGTAGACTGTAGCGTTTTTAAATCTATCAAACCACCCATGACTTCCTGTAAAGGTTTGATCACATTCATCTCCTGCCTGCTCCTTCAGGCTTTGGAACAGGCTTCTTGCTTTAGCCTGTATGGTTAGAACACTTAAGGGTACACGCTTCTGCATCTGGTCTTCTATCCATATCACCAATAATTTTTCCATATCGTGGATAGGACCTTGTCTTTTCTTTGATATTATAGTTCCCTTTATAGGTGTTGTTCCTTTCACTACTTCACGAATACGTTCCTTGTCCTTCAGAATAGTGGATATAGTCGAGTGTGAGAAACCTAGGTCGCGTGAGATTGTTGCTACTGTTTTTCCATTCTCATACTGTGTTATTATCTTCAGTTTCATCTCAAAAGTAATTGCCTGTCTCCTTTTCCTTGGAGCACCACCAGCACTCTCACTTTTACGCTTTCCAGTCATTATAAAGTCAATTAAATACGATAATAACGAAAGTTCACAGCGCGATCAGTATAGGATACGATAGCCAAACACAAACAAAGCGCTCCACTGAGTGAGTGTACCCACGAGGCGACCCGAGACACGCCACCCACTCGCCCCGGACGGAAACGTTTCGGTATAGAAAATGTGCGCGTCATTTGAAAATATTTTTGGTCACGACTGCCGCGGTCGTATGTCCCGACGGACGTACGGTCAAAGCAGGTCGTAAGTACCAATGGACGTAAGTCCATGTAGTCGTAAGTCGGGGTCTAGCTGTGTATATATATATATATATATATATATATATATATATATATATATATATATATATATATATATATATATATATATATATATATATATATATATATATATATATATATATATATATGCAAGTAAATCACTGTAGGTGCGCGTGATCTAGGTATATGCTGATAACTCACCCCTGAAGATGTGAATTACACGAAAGCGCTTGGGAACTTCGTGTTTTCTTCTTTCCTTGTGGTTATCAGCATATATATATATATATACACATACACATATACATATACAGTTAACCCTCACTTTACGCGGTTAATGTAACCCGGAGGGTACCGCGGAAAGTGAGGAACGCGTAAAGTGAATAACATAACATATGGGATTAATTGAAATAGAGTCCAGGCCGACCCCCAAACTCCGCTTTTTGACGACACACAACTATGTTGTAGTAAAAATATTATCTTAACTTTATGATGGCATGCACACAATTAATAATTAAGAGAAATATCAATAATATTAGGTTTTTTAACACTTACATTAGTAGAAAAGATGGCTGGGCACACGGGGATGGGCGGTTGGTTCCGAGGCAGAGGGCAGATTATTGGCCCTCACCTGTATCACTTGTATCAATTGTATCACTATCCACCACAGAGGCTTGCAGGGCCTCTTTGTCAAACCCCCCAAAGTTCATATAAGTCCATATCCTCACTATAATTATCACTATCACTGACTTGGGCCGGCTGTAGTGGGTGGCGGGTGAAGAACTGGTAATGTTTTGATGACTGGGCGACCTTGTGCGCACCATTTTCGCGCCTCTTACACAACATGGCGGATGGCGGGAGGTTTGGATCCAAAAATGGCGCGGCTTGCCAGCCGCTCTCCGCGTAATGGGGTACACGCACCGCGGAATGTGAGCATGTTAGGTTCCGGCAGGGCACCGCGTTAACGGTGAACCGCGTAATGTGAGGGTTGACTGTATATATATATATATATATATATATATATATATTAGTGTTTCTTATATTTCTTATCGTAGAGTCTGATACCTTCACACTGGTTATATACAGGAGATTATGGTGTATCTACGTAGAAATTCACTCCACCACCCGACATTCCATGATTTATACTTGATAAATGATGATTTAATGAGCTCCATTAATTTCCAACATCCATCTAAGTTATTGGTTATACTTTGTCATAACAAATCAGTCATTACCTTTAGTAATAATAAGATAAGATCACAGATACTGGCAGATTATTGTACTTACATTATTTGGCAAGCTTCCATACAATGATTTACAATTTGCATGGATATATGATTCATTCACATTCATGCCGTACTAAACATTAATCTTTTAAAAGAGGGAATTTTCAACTTGGGGACACATGTGATTACTCTACTATGGGTATGACTTAACAGAGCCTTAGTTCTTCAAGTGATACATTTACTGTCAGCCTGGATTGCTCTTGTTGCAGTCAGGCTTTTGCACATGATCTTCTTTCCACGGGGGATAAAAAAAAAACTTGGGTTACCACACATAGTCTCGGGTTACTGACAGTCACTGCAGACGGTTGTCGCGGCAAGAACTGGTAAGCGTGACTTGATTTACCACTTAGGTTCAATAGGCCAGCCTGGATTGCTTTTGTCGCAACCAGGTATCCACATATGATCTTTCCACGGGGATAACGAACCTTGGTTAGCACACTTACACCCGTATTATTAAACAACGTCTTCTCTTGAAGGGGGTCGTCGTGTTTCCAATATTGTTAATTAATTTTATTGAAATTAGTTAATTGTACCGCCACACCACCCCGTTAAGTACAGTACTGTGGTGTCCCTCAGGACTCATTTAGTTTAAAACTCGGGTTGAAACACAACGACCCTCTTCAAGGGAAGATGATGTTTAATAATACGGGCGTTACCGTATTTTTCGGCTTAAAAGACGCACTTTTTATGACAAAAATATACCTCGAAAATTACCATGCGTCTTCCAGGACACTAGTCGATGAGTTATAGCAGAGGTTTTTTAAATCAGTCCCTTACAAAGACTGTTACCTCATTACAGTTCTTAACAATTACAAGTATTCTCTATACAGTACTATAAAACTGTTGATTTAACTAATATTGTTGATTTATTGCAAAAAATAATAAAACTAAACCCTTGGTGCTGTGTGGTTTGTTTACTAATGGCAGTGGTGCGGCAGCGCCATCTATTGAGGAATTGCTAAAGGTTGTCTGCTGGTCTCAAAGCGCAGGAATGTTTGTTTCTTTATATGTAAGCTCTCATATTTGGACACCTATTTACAGTAGGCTCTCAAATTTGGATACCCATTTAGACTGTAAAAACCCCACAAAATTAAAATCTTCCAAATTTAAATACAACTTCGTCATACAAGTAAAAACACGCACACAACAACAACAGCAATTTGGCAATATGAGGACCTCCTCTACATCACACTGCTTGGTGAGCTTTCTGGATTTTCTGCACAAAAACTTGCAGAAACGTAAGACATCACTGGCCGTTGCCCTTGTGGACTTCAGGAAGGCCTTTGACCTTGTTGATCACTGCACTGTTATCAACAAGGCTATTGCACTAGGGCTGCCCACCAACCTGGTCTCATGGCTCACTGATTTCTTGAGTGGACGTCGCCAAGCAGTTAGGTATCAGGGCTTGGTCTCTACATTCCAACACCTCACCTGCGGTGTTCCCCAGGGGACCAAGATGGGACCACTGTGCTTCCTCATCCTGATCAACGACGCTCTATTGGACACTCCTCACAGGTGGAAGTACGTGGATGACTGCACTGTGGGGGTTTCAGTGGACAACACCGCACCAGACTACTCATCGCTCCAAGGCACCCTGGACAGGCTACAGGCATGGACTACGGAGAACAAGGTCACCATCAACCACACCAAAACCGTAGTCATGCACAACAATACCGCCACCACTCCAGTGCAAGCCCCAGCAGTCACAGTGGGTGCCCATCCTCTCCAGCTGGTGCAGTCTGCCAAACTCCTGGGTGTAACTATAGACAACAAACTTGACTGGAAGGCCCATGTAAATAACACAGTCAAGGCAGCCTCGTACCGTCTCTACATGCTACGAAGACTTAGGTCACTTGGGACACCCACGGCTGAGCTGAGGACCATCTACAACGCCTTTATTCTCCCCAAACTAACGTATGCGTCACCAGCCTGGTCGTCTTCTCTCAACTCCACCCAACAACATCAGCTAGAGAAGGTACAGAAAAGGGCCTGCAGAATCATGCTCGGCGCAGAATACTCCGGCTACACCAACGCTCTCTCCACCCTGGAAATGCCATCCCTCAGTGACCTCCACCACCAAGCACTGGAAAGGTTTGGCCGTGGACTACTGCACCACCCTCGCCATCGCCACCTCCTGCCACCTGCAGCTCCCCACCCAACTCGCGCAGTCCGCCACTACAACAAAATTCAGCCCATAAGAGCCCGCACCGATAGATATAAGAACAGCACCATCCCATCTATTGTTAAAATAATAAACAACTCCTGATTTATGTACTGTACAGCCCTGTAAATGTATTCAATGCATATTATATCATTATGTCTAAATCAAATGTAAGTCTGTATATTTTCAGCCACCGGCTGCAACGCTATTAATAAACCGTTTATTATTATTATTATTATTATTATTATTATTATTATTATTATTATTATTATTATTATTAACATTGGCTGTCCTTATGTTTTCAAGTTTACCACCACTGGTGGGTAGATTTTTTTTTAATTCAGAAACATTAATTAAAACATATATGAACAGTAAATAAGTGTTGCTTTCATATTCTTATGTAGAGTTATGACGATGTGTTTACACATGTGCTCACTTACATATGCCATCTCACTTTTTTACCATTAATTGTTAGCTACTTCAATTGTTCCATTTATTAACATTAAATAACATTACTTAAAACATCCATATTAATTTTACTACATCTACAACCGGGGTCTTATTTTCTTCAGTTTTATAATTACAGTAGTACCCCGATTTACGCGGTCAATTGAACCCACAGGGTACCGCGGAAAGTGAAAACCTCGTAAAGTGAACAACAGAACATATGGGATTAATTCCAATAGAGACTGGCCCGACCCCCAAACTCCACTTTTTCAGACACAATACCTACGTTGTAGTAAAAATTACATCTTAATTTTATGATGGTATGCACACACAATTAATAATTAAGAGAAATATCAATAATATTAGTTTTTTTAACACTTACATTAGAAGAAAAGATGGCTGGGCACACGGGGATGGGGGGTTGGTTCCGAGGCAGAGGGCAGATTATTGGCCCTCACCTGTATCAATTGTATCACTATCCACTACATAGGCTTGCAGGGCCTCTTTGTCAAACCCCTCAGGGTCCATATCCTCACTATCACTATTACTGACTTGGGCCGGCTGTGGTGGGTGGCGGGTGAAGAACTCGGTAATGTTTTGATGACTGGGCGACCTTGTGCGCATCCTGCCCGCGCCGCTTCCCGCGTATATGAGTAGATGCACCGCGTAAAGTGAAAGTCCGGTTCTGGCGAGGTACTGCGTAAATGCGAAATCGCGGAAAGTGAAACCGCGTAAAGCGGGGTATTACTGTATGTAGAATCAATCAGTCACTGGTTTTGCAAACAACGAGTTGTTTTTTACTTTTATTTTCTTGTTTTTAAATAAAGAGTTTTTGTTTTATTTAGACGTTGATATACATGTTTACATTTGCTTACCTTCTACTGTTGGGAAATATTTCCCGTCATTGTCATACCGACAAAAACAAGAGAAAGAATGTAAGCACTACAGCCCCTAAGATGTGGGGGTGACCAGGTGTATAAAATGAGTGCTGTATTAAAGACTTCACCTTCTTATACAGATTTTTTTTTTAAATTGATGAAAATGACGACTGATAAGAAGTTCTAACTGATGATATTCAAAGAGGTGTGTGTACTTGTGCCAAAAGGGCTGTATATCAAGCAACGGTTTCACTGGTGTAGGTAGTAGGCAGCTCCCAAACAGGGAGGTACCGGGTACTACTGCCTGGGAAGATATTGGTAGACCCTGCTGCCATATGGCACCACAAAAATTGTGACCAAGTCCCTGGTTGCTGTTCTGACTTTCTGCCACATTTACACACAATTGTAGGGTCTCAATTGTTTCTCTTACTTTGACAACACAACATACATATATTGTTTCTCACCTTTGATTTTTTTTTTATTTCTTTATGGTTCCTTATTATTATTATTATTATTATTATTATTATTATTATTATTATTATTATTATTATTATTATTATTATTATTATTACTACTACTACTACATTTTCATCCCCTAGGCCCCGATGTGGGTCAGTGACCTGTGCCCAGGTGGGCTAATACCTGTTAAAAAAAAATTCATTTCCAAAATCAGGGTGCGTCTTCCACGATGCAGCGTCTTCCAAGCCGAAAAATTCGGTAGTCTCGTGTCGCTGACAGTCCGCAGGACAGGGTAGAGGTGGAGGGCTCTGTGTGGCGTCTTGTTCCCTAAAGAAGGGAGAGAGTGGGACGTCTTAACTAACCCATAGTCTAGGGGATACTACTAAAAATGTGGTTTTGGGGCGTGAGACGATGAACAGTACAACACTGTCTCAATCACCTCCCTCAATAGGCCGGGTGCCTTATCTCTAGTAAAACAAACTTTGGAGTTGGTTGCCTGGGTAAGCCTAACGCAACCCATGACAACATCTAACCAAGATGACACACCAGCAACCCTACGAGTGGAGATTATAGGAAAGTGCAAAGGTTCAGTAGGAGGAGCAGGGGTAGGAAGGATAGAGTGGGAATTGTCTAAGGTGGAGTTAGAGGAGAATAAGGTGCCAAAGAGATTGGCTTTGTCAGGGTGAGAGTTGGCTATAGAGTAAACAGATCGGAAGAGAGAAGGAAAAGAAGGAGTGCAGATGTTTTTGGTTAAGGACCAGAAGGATATACTAGAGGAAGAGTTATTCAGGACAGCGGTCTTTCTTTTTATAAAATTCCGCTTGGCCCTACAAAGAATAGCCTTACAATGATTCCAAGAAGTAATGAAAGAGAAGTGGGTAATAGGAGGAGATAGATTCATAGCTTGATATGCCCTATCTCTCTCCCTACATGCAAGAGAGCAGGAGTGATCAAACCGTGATTGTAATGTGAAAATTTTGGTAGAAGATGGGATAAATGCACTCATACCGCCCTGTATAACCCCAGCAATACTGTCAGCACATACCGAGGCGTCCCGAGTGGAAAAGCAACATTCATTCCAAGGAAAGTTGGTGAAGAATTCTCGCAAGGATTGCCAGCTTGCCCTCCGATAGTGCCATAGTTGACGTTTAGAGGGGGTTGGGGGAGGTGGTCGTGCCCAGTTTGATTTAATAGAAATAAGATTACTGTAATGTGATACAGGTGATTAATTTTTATATCTTGTGCAAAGTATATGATGTTTTTATTCAAATTATTCACTGTCTTGCAAGGATTCCAGCAGTGCAAATTATATTCTGCTAACTTAAATCTTTGATATTATATACAGTAAGATAAAAACTGTAAGTCTATAACCACCAAACCCCAGCTGGGAAGATGGGGGGGAGGGAGGGAGGTGAGGTGATATTTTTGACAGTTGGTGCCAAGGTCTAGTGCTTATTTATTTATCTGTCCTTAAGAGTGACTTTAAGTTTTTCTCTTGTAAAATATCACTGAACTCACCTGGGAGAAAATAATTAACATTGCTGGAATTCTTATAAGATAGTGATTAGTTTGAATATAAACATGCTATAATTCGCAAGACATACAAATTTTAGTTCTAATTAGTAATTTTATTACAAAGGTTTAAAATTGTTATCACTTATGCAAAATATATGATGTATATGTTCAAATTATTCTCTGTCTTGCCAGGATTCCAGCAATGCAATATATATTCTGTTAACTTTAGACTGTACCATTTTATGTCAAGTTTAGTCACTTTTATTGGCCTCCAGAACCTCACCCTATTTTTCCCATTGATTACATGTAATTATATATCGTGATTTAGTATATAGTGAACATCTTGGGCCGGATTCCTAGTCATTACGACGATAATGACGATCACAATCATCATCACGATGCATCGAGTGTCGGTATGCAACCACCCAACGCTGAGCGCCATATTTCTAGTCGCTCACATGAGCCTTTAACTAGGAATATAGCGTGTGTAAACACTACAGTTCGTGTCGTATGGCCACACAAGCGCGAGTGCCAAATGCATTATTTCACATAATTGGAAAGACGGCTTAGAGAGATATTTAGTTGTTATTTTATACCGGAACAATAATATATTGTGAAATATCTTTTTTTTTTTATCAAATTGAACTTTAGAATTTGTTTGAAACAAATTACAGATGCTTTTTTCATCTGTGTACTTGGCAACAATGTTTGCGCGGTTGTTATCAAACATGGAGAGGAGAAAGTGTTCTGCAGCCCTGTCAGTAACCCAGCACATAGCACTTTTGCGCCTTATTGAGCAAAGGCCAGTCGTCAAGGACGGGTGTACTAGTACTGTAACACACTAAATGATAGCAAAAGAAAGGCCTGGGAGGAAATTAATGCCTCATTAAATGCTAGCAACCCAGACCAACTCCCTGCACAGCCAAGCAGCTCAAGAGGAGCTCCAACATAAAAAGGAGTAAGTATATGTTTATTTCTAAGTTCAGTATTTAAAAATACATTTTTTTGCCATTAGGTTACTTAATTGAGTAGGATTACAGTATTTAAGTGACGGGTCAAGTGAGGAGTCCCACCTCCTACCGAAGTAGACAGAAGGAAAGCTCCCATCTCACCTCCCCATTTTCCCTTCCTTCATATAATTTTATGATGACGTTCAGTTATACAGTGGTCCCTCGGTTAACGAACGCCTCGGTTAACGAAATTTCGGTTAACGAATTACCTTCCATAAGAATCTTCAATTCGGTTAACGAAAAAAATATTTATCAACAAATCCATCGGGAAATCAGAAAATCACGTTTTGTTTTGAACATCAGCTGATAAGCTGAGGAGGTACTCAGCCAATTCAGTAATTTCTTCTATGTTTACATTCGTTTCCATTGGAGTAAATTTCAAGAAAATTGTGGTCTCTAATATTTGTACATTTTTTTATACAGTATTAAAATTATTGGTCATTCTAAAATTTAGTCATCTAAGCTCTCTCTACATAAAGTTTTTCAACTATTTTTGGCTCATATATGTAACTTTATTCATGTTTACATTCAAATTAATCACTATTTTATGAGAATTCCAGCAATGCAAATTAAATTCACCCCGGTCACTTCTAATAAGTTTTATAAGCAAAAACTCAATCTAAAGGACATAAATTAGCAATTAAATACTTAACACTACAGGCGACAACTGTCAAACATGTCACTGTCACCCTTCCCTCCCTCCCTACCCGAGAAATGTTTGGGGAAAAGCCCTAGGCTTACAGGTTTAATCATATATCATATCTCAGACTAAAGTTAAGAGAATATACTGTAATTGGTATTGCTGGATTTGTTGCAAGACAGGGAATAATTTGAATATAAATGTCATATTTTGCACAAAACATAAAATTTTTGCTCTCTAATAAAGTTCTTAAATTAGATCTAAAATTTGTATGTCAAATGCAAATTATAGCTTGTTTATATTCAAATTAATTACTATCTTATAAGAATTCCAGCAATGTAAATTATATTCTGGCCGGTTTTTTATATAAAATTTTATGAGCAACATAAACACATAAATTAAATACTTTACTAGACCTTCCCCCTAACTGTCACTCAAAGTACAACTCAACTCCTGCCCCTCCCCCCTCTTCCCTCCCTCCCTCCCACTGTATATCAAAATAAATGTTTTTTATGTCTACTTTCATAAATTTTATATGCCTAAATGCTATTCAATGCGGGTGTCTAAGTAGGATTGACCATATACAGTCATGCACCGGTTAACGTCCGATCGCATATGTGTGCGTGCCCCCCCCCCTCCCTTAAAAAAAACTTCCGTGACGCCTGCTGGACCACTACTCCACGACCCCCTGACGGAGACACGATGATCCTCCCCATACTGGTCAGATATTATGTGTTAAAGGAATATGCTTCCTTACTTAGGCTTTTTTTAAGCATTTGCCTACAGGTGAAATGTTAACCTACATCTATTGAGGATAAAATCTTTCACCTACAAATTGACAATAACACATTTGCTGTAATCAGACATATCTAGTTGCATTGGGGTTGCACTTTCAAATTCTGTGGCATTACTAAAAATAGTAAAGTTTCTGGTGCACTCTAAGATTAAGAGAGAAAACGGAGGACTCAGGCGTCCTGATGTGAGAGAAAACGGACTCTATGACGGGGGACCAAATAAAAAAAGCATAGCTACATGTTTTGTGGACTACAGTATTAAGCGTACCCTTTTCATCATTTTGTAATAAACCTAGCCATGCCTGTGTGTGTTTATGATATTTACCATAACATTATATATATATATATATATATATATATATATATATATATATATATATATATATATATATATATATATATATATATATATATATATATATATATATATATATATATATATATATATATATATATATATATATATATATATATATATATATATATACAGTTGTACCCCACTTAACGCGTCAATTGAACCCAGAGGGTCCCGCGTTAAGTGAACAACAGAACATATGGGATTAATTCCAATAGAAACCGGCCCGACCCCCAAACTCCACTTTTTGAAGGCACATACCTATGTTGTAGTAAAAATAACATCTTAATTTTATGATGGTACATGCACACAATTAATACTTAAGAGAAATAGAGAAATACAGTCGCCAAGTTAATGTCCATTCAAATAATGGACTCAACTCCCTCCCCCTCTCACACTACACTGCCGGCTCTTCCCTCTCAGAGAAATTTTTGGGGGAAAACCACTAAATTTTAATAAATAATACCTCAAACTAAAGTTAGGATAATACAATTGACATTGCTGGATTCCTTGTAAGACCAGGAATATTTTGAATATAAATGTCATATATTTTGCACAAAAGATAACATAGTTACCTAGAGAAAAATTTTTATCTAAAATTTGTATGTTTAATGCAAAATATATGATGTTTATATTCAAAATGATCACCAAATTATAAGAATTCCAGCAATGTAAATTATATTCTGACCGGGTAATTTGTATGAATTTTATGAGCTAAAACAAATATCTTCAGTTAATAAAAAAAAAAATAATCTTCACGACACTATCTGTCAATCAAAGTACCCCACCTTGCCTCCCCCCTCTTCCAACCGCGCGGTCAGTCCCAACCCTCCCCCCCACCCCCCACCAATCCTCCCTTCCAGGGTTTTTAACATTTAGTATTAAATAATACCTCAGATTAAAGTTAGGATAATATAATTGACATTGCTGGATTCCTTGTAAGACCAGGAATATTTTGAATATAAATGTCATATATTTTGCACAAAAGATAACATAGTTAATTTGAGAAAAATTTTTATCTAAAATTTGTATGTCTAATGCAAAAATATGATGTTTATATTCAAAATGATCATCAAATTATAAGAATTCCAGCAATGTAAATTATATTCAGACCGGATAATTTGTATGAATTTTATGAGCTAAAACAAATATCTTCAGTTAATAAAAAAAAAAATAATTCTTCACAGGGTAACAGATGGTCGGTCGGTCCCTCCCTCCCCCCCACCCCCCACCAACCGTCCCAAGGAGATGTGTGGGATAACCACTAAATTTTAATAAATAATACCTCAAACTAAAGTTAGGATAATATAATTGACATTGCTGGATTCCTTGTAAGACCAGGAATATTTTGAATATAAATGTCATATATTTTGCACAAAAGATAACATAGTTAATTTGAGAAAAATTTTTATCTAAAATTTGTATGTCTAATGCAAAAATATGATGTTTATATTCAAAATGATCACCAAATTATAAGAATTCCAGCAATGTAAATTATATTCTGGCCGGGTAATTTGTATGAATTTTATGAGCTAAAACAGGCAGTCAGGCAGGGTGGGGCAAATCTAAAAATAGCGTCTCGAGCCGGACACTCACCGCGTATATGTGGAAAAAATCCGTGTTAAGTGAAAGTTCAGCTCTGGCGAGGCACCGCGTATATGATAAAACGCGTTAAGTGAAACCGCGTTAGGCGGGGTAATACTGTATGTATATATATATATATATATATATATATATATATATATATATATATATATATATATATATATATATATATATATATATATATATATATATATATATATATATATATATATATATATATATATATATATATATATATATATATATATATATATATATATATATATATATATATATATATATATATATATATATATATATATTTAGTGGGTCTAAATGGTCGTAAAATGGGAACTTGGGGTTGGGTCTTGGGTAAATGAACCAATTAAAATAAATCCCATAGGTTCTGTACTTTCGTTATCGGCGGGGTCCCAATTAGGCGCGATAACCAAGGGATGACTGTACTGTACTGTATGTACTTGTGACACTGGCCAGTTGCTTCTGGTGTCACTGTACCAAGTGACATCACTAGGATCCCGCTTCCTCTATCAAGGAATAAACAATTAAAATTTAAATTGAAAAAAAAAAAAATTCAAATAAAGGGACCTAGCAAACCTAAATGGCCCTAGAGCGGGCACAGTCACGTATGCATCGCGTATTCTTATAGATTGTGTTGCCAGGTGTACGTTATCTAGTGAATTTAGTCAATATTGTACAGTAACAATGGACCTAAGTGCAAACCTGTATTGTACATGTACTAAATGATTACGGTACTAAAATTGTTATGTCTATTGCAAATATAGCTTGTTTATACAGGTATTCAAATAAATTACTATCTTACAAGAATCCCTCCAATGTAAGTTATATTCACCCAGGTCGTTTGGGTGGCAAATTATGAGAAGAGCTTAGTCACTCTTAAGTAATGATAAATAAACACGCAGGCAGGCCTTCAGCGCCAACTGTCAAATCTTATCTCAAATAAATAAACAAACAAACGCCAGACATTCTGTCACCTCACCTCCCGCCCCCTCCCTCCCAGACAAAAGATTGGTGATTTCTTTATGTTTATTTTATATAATATCTCAGACTAAAGTTAGGATAATATAATTTGCATTGCTGAAATCCTTGCAAGACAGAGATTAATTTGAATATAAGCATCATATATTTTGCTCAAGATATAAGAAATGTAGTACATTAGTGTACAATACTGTAGTACATTTTATAAAAAGTTTTTCAACTGTATTTTTGGGTAGATTTACATAAATTTCTTCATTTATTTTCATCCATTTACATGCACACACCATACTAAAAGAAACGTAAAATAAATTAGTGCAAAGCTGGAGTGCACATGTACTAATTTGATTACGGTACTAAAATTGTTATGTCTAGTGCGAATTACAACATGTTTATATTCAAATAAATCAGTATCTTACAAGAATCCCAGCTATGTTAATTATATTTTCCTAGGTCATATCACTGGCATTTTAAAAGGAAAGAAGCTTAGTAGGACTGTTAAATAAACACACAGAGACCTTCACCTCAAACTTATCACCTCAACCCCCCCAACCCCTCGCTGGGTGGCGGAGCCATCAGTCCCTCCCCCCAGCCAGGCTTTTAGGCTTACAGTTTTTATCTTATATAATATCTCAGACTAAAGTTAGGAGATTATAATTTGCATTGCTGGAATCCTTGCAAGACAGCCAATAATTTGAATATAAACGTCATATATTTTGCTCAAGAGATAAAAATTGTTGTACATTAGTGTACAGTACTGTAGTACATTTTATAAAAAAGTTTTTCAACTGTATTTTTGGGTAGATTTACATAGATTTCTTCATTTATTTTCATCCATTTACATGCACACACCATACTAAAAGAAACGTAATAGAAATAAATGACCTTAGTGCAAAGCTGGAGTGCACATGTACTAATTTGATTACGGTACTAAAATTGTTTTGTCTAGTGCAAATTATAGCATGTTTATATTCAAATTAATCAGTATGTTACAAGAATCCCAGCTATGTTAATTATATTCACCCAGGTCATTTCACTGGCTTTTTATAAGAGAGAAGCTTAGTCTCCTAAGAACTGATAAATATACACACGTTAGACCTGGGCCTGTGCCAACTGTCAAACGTACTACCTCCCCTCCCCCCACGCCCCCTCGCTCGCTCCCACCCTCTCCCCCATCTGCTCGGCGTTGCTGGAATCCTTGTAAAACAGTGAATAATTTTAATATAAACATCATGTGTTTTGCACAAGAGATAAAAATTAATCACCTGTATCACATTACAGTAGTGATTTAACAGTAAAAGTGTATATGTACGTATATAGTATTCCACATACACATGAGTATAAATAAAAAGTTTATGTGATGATCGGACAACGTCCATTTCGGTTAATGTCACGTTTCCAAGAATGTATCTAGGACGTTAACCGGCGCATGACTATAGTTTAATATATGCAAGTGTTAGCCATTGATTTATTTTTACTCCTAAGAGTGCTAGGTTAAAATTGTGTACGATACCTGAAAAAAAATTTAATTCATAATGAAGGAACTGTTATGCAGGCTAGAACAGTAAAAAGGTGCCTCAGCCATACTGTGTTAGGTTCTCTTGTTTGAAATCTTTAATTGCCAGTGAGTAACTTGAACAAAACATGGAACACTACGAATTAATGCTTTAATTACATGTTTTATTTGTAGTAATAATTATATACAAAAGATGACAACTAATAATTTTTTTTAACACTACAAATTGGTAAATAAAAAAATATTGATAAAAAGTTATATTTAATATTTTGTTAGGTAGGTTAAGTAAAAGTGAGGTTAGGTTAGGTGAGGTTAAGTTAGATTAAGTTACAATTAGGCTAGATTAACTTAAATTCAGTTAAAGTTAGGTAAAGTTAAAATTAAGTTAAGTTAAAGATAGGTTCGAGTAAGTTAAAGTTAAGCTAGGTTAAGTTAGGTAAGGTTAGGTTATTTTAAGTTAAAGTTAGGTTATTTCCATGTTTTGTGCCAGTTATTGACTGGCAATGGGTGGCCGTTGTCATAGAACCAAGTTATACAGCACATAACTCTATATGAAATAGGTATTATTCTGCAGATTTGGTGTACTTTACATTAGGTGCCTGGAAATATTTTACGACCATGACATGCACCAAGAAAAATTGGCAAGTATGGGGCTGGTGCCCCCACACAATTAGCAAGCCCAAATAATCTGGCAAGATAAGCTTTAAACAGGTATAGGCTCAGTTTCTGAAGTGTCACCTCAAATGACTTGTCAGAAGCATATGAGTCATCATTACCAGCATATAATAATTTTTATTGCAAATATGACTGTAGCCGAGTAGATATGTGTTTGCCTGTTTTAGGCCTACTTCAAAAACTTTTTTCTCTATTTGTTTTTTGATATACTGATGTAAGTGAACATCAGCATCGTAAAGTATAACCACGTTTTCTTACTCAATTTTTAATGGTCAATTTACATTTTTTAAACCTATATACAGCTCCTCCCAGACTTACGACCTACTCTACTACTACCACCCGCACTTACGACCTGCCTCAGTTGTACCAATTTTTTTGTCAAATTACATATTTTCGAGTCACAACGTCAGTACACAGACAAAATTTTCGTTCTTTAATTCATTTTAAAATGGCTGGCAAGCTGAGAATAGAAAGAGACACCCATTTTCGATTTCCTATGTATTATTTAAGCATTTTCGACTTACGACCTGGATTTGGGTCCTTAACTCCGTCGTAAGTCAGGGATTAGCTGTACAGGCTCTTTAAACAATGCTTTACTATATTGTAAAATCCTTCAAAACCCTAACATATTTCTTTTGTGGTGCATATACGAGATCTGTCCGGAAAGTATCCAGCCATTTACAGTGACCCCTCCGTTAACGAACTCAATCCGTTCCAGAAGGTCATTCGTTAACCGAAAAGTTCGTTAACCGAAACCATTGTTTCAATGGGTTTTTGGGTAATTGGTTCCAGCTCACCGAAAATTTCCTAAATTCAACAAAAATGGTAGAAAAGTTCACTTACTTTGAGGTGTGTATGTAGAAGGCTCCTGAATGATGATGATGATGATGGGATTTAGAATGGGGGTGGAGGAGAAGGAAGAAAAGAAGGCATTGGGGTGGAAGAGAAGTCACCCCATGGCACCATTTCACCCATAAAATTTTAGCTCTCTTGGTGTAATTCAAGATTATTTTCTTTGAATCAACACTGCACTGCATTATATATTGTCAATATGTAAAATATATTTCAAAATGACCAATAATTTGCTTGGAAACACAGAAAAAAAGCGTTTAGTTGAAGAGAGTCTCAAGCAAGATGTTACCTCCAGTGAAAATAGAGAGAGACTAACTCCTGTTTGCTGTGTTAAGAGGCTGGATGCCGCTCATTAAACTAGTCACTTTACCTTCAATTATGTTCAATAATTGTTAAAATGACTAAAAAATTTAATATTAAACTTTTAAAATCATTGAATAGTATAAACTTCTTGATATTTACTAAAATAGTAAGGAATTTAAGCCCTAGAACCGATTAATGTATTGGCGGACTGATACTAAAGCTGGTTGCCCGGTCAGTGCAAGCGAAAACATGTTGAGGTCGGTTTGTAAGAACTTCGTTAACCAAATTTTTTTTCGTTAACCGAATTGAAGATCCTTATGGAAGGCAGTTCGTTAATCGAAATTACGTTAACCGAGGTGTTCGTTAAACGATGGGTCACTGTACTATTAAAACAAATATTGCTTTCCTAGGACAATGGCGCCTTAGTCCCCTTCAAAGTACTCCCATTGGGACCTCACACACTTCTCCCAGCGTCCATTCCACTTTTCAAAACAGTCTGCAAAGTCTGTTCTGCATCCACTTTGCCCATAGACATTGGTGATGAAAGCATGATAAAAGCCTATGCTGTTGCTCTTATTATTTATGCTTGTACTGTATACAGTATTTATTTTCTTATGTTTCTTTCAGAACTAAAAACAGAGATATACAAGAAAGAAAGATCCTAAAAAAGACAGGTGGTGGTCCCCCAGACAAAATATCGGAAGCTTCAGAAGAAATCGCCTTAGCAGCGTCAATGATGAGAGCTGAATTATCAATGGCTGATGACATTTATGAGACCTTCCGCATTCAACCAGTAGATGAAGCAAATAATACCTTATCAAATGTGCAGATAGGTGAGAATATTACAGAAAAGTGATTGATTGATGCAGTTGTGTGCATTCATACCTCCCATTGCTCAATCTCCTTTTGCTATCTAAAAATCAAACGGGAACAGTGGCCGACAGCTAAATATTTTATCTGATATTTTTCTTATGTCACTCTTACCTTTACCTGATACACGCGTGCTGACACAGTGTACTGTTTCAGCATGTGCCGAGGTGCACGAGCAACCCAGTGCTCGTGGCATGCCGAAGACTTCTGCAAGTGTACCTTCTGCTTCACTTCCTCACTCCTATGATCCACTTGTTTTACCTGTTCCAACCCCAGGGCCATCAACTGTGTCTTCTGCACAATTTACGGCAGTTTCATCTACTTCTGTTGATCGACCTCTAATTTCACCCTCTGTTCCTGTCTCACCAGTCAATGTTCCTGCCTCACCAGTCATTGCTCCTGCCTCACCAGTCAAAGCCCCTGACTCACTATCTAGTGATCCTGCCTCACTCCCTCCTGCTCATGCTTCTGACCAACACCTTTCTTCAGTGTCCAGGGCATCTGGTTCTGGGCCAAGGATCCCACCAAGGCGAATTAGGAGGGTGACAAGTGTCTATGAAATGTGTGAGAAAAGACAAGAAGAGTTACATAAATCTAAATTGTACATAATGAAAAGGGAGCATGAGGAGGAACTGAAACTGAAGAAGGAAATAATGTCAACACATAAACTACAACAAAAATTAAGTGAAACTGCAATTACATTGATTGAAAAGACACATGAAAAATTTAATAATTCTTTTGAATTGTTAGATAGTGTTTTAAGGAAAGCAGGAGCTGCATATGATGCAATGGCTAAAACTTATGAATGATGGTTGAGTAATAACTTAATGATTTTCAATGTTTATGATTTTACTATACAATGGTCCCTCGGTTAACGAACACAATTCGTTCCAGAAGGTCGTTCGTTATCCGAAAATTTCATTAACCGAAACCATTGTTTCAATGGGATATTGGGTAATTGGTTCCAGCTCACCTAAAATTACATACAAAGTAAAAATAAATGAAGTAAAGTACACTTACTTTGAGGTGTATATGTACGTAGAAGGCTCCTGGTTGATGATGATGATGGGAATTAGAAGTGGGGGTGGAGGAGAAGGGAGAAGAGAAGGAAGTGGGGGTAGAAGAGAAATCACCCCATGCTTCATGCCGTCATTTCACCCATAAAATTTTAAGCTGGTGAGCAAGCGAAAACATGTTGACATGATTTCGTAAAAAATATTTTAAGCGAATTTTTTTCGTTAACCAAATTGAAGATTCTTATGGAAGGTAATTCGTGAACTGAAATTTTGTTAACCGAGGTTCTCGTTAACTGAGGGATCACTGTATATGATGTAATATTTCAGAAAGTGGCATATAAAATAAAAATTAATTTTACTATTTTTTACGTATTCAACTAATTTTATTTGAAAGAAATAAACCTACATGTCTTTATTTTGACAAAGGTTTTCTTTGGTTACAAAAGCTCTCAGAAGTATGGTAGCTAATTATTTTTTTTTGGGGGGGGGGGATATTTATAATATACATGAAGGATGTGATTTTCAAAAATTGAATTTCTTTCCTGTGCTAAAGAATAAAGTTTTGTTTTGTGTTCATTTATAATATAGGTTGTGCTGTGCAAAGTACTGTATAGAGGAGATTTTTTGTTATTAAATTTTATGCATTCATATAAATTGCTTTAGAAAAAAAGTCAATATTTCGTTTTTGTGCCAAAGATATATTTTCACGTCAGTTACAAATATTGTCCAAAGTTTGGCAGTTAAGATTTTTTTATATCTATTTATAATATGAGCTGTGAATTTCAGGAAATGCAGAGTCATGTATAGAAAAATTAATATTTATTTTCTTAATTTTTACACATTTAGAAAAAAAATAAATCTATACAGTGATCCCTTGGTTATCGAACGCTTCGGTTAACAAAATTTTGGTTGACGAATTACCTTCCATAAGAATCTTCATTTCGGTTTACGAAATTCTTACAAGATTGTGTCAAAATGCTTTCACTTGCTCACCAGCTGGAATATTTGTCCGCCAATACAGTAATCGGTTCTAGGGCTTAAATTCGTTCCCATTTGAGTAAATATCAAGAAGGTTGTACTATTCAATAATTTTACGAGTTTTATATTAAAATTTTTAGTCATTTTAACACTTATTTAACATAATTGGAGTACAGGTAACTAGTTTTTGGTGCACCAATCAGCCACTTGACTCACCCACAAGGGCATCAGTTTGTATCTCTGGTCAGTGGAGGTAACATCTTGCTTGTGGCTCTCTTGAACTATTTTTACATTTTTACAGTACAATTATTGGTCATTCTGAAATTTATTTAACATATTGATAATATATAATGCAGTGCAGTGTTGATTTAAAAAAAATAATCTTTATTTACAGCAATTAAACTTAAAATTTTAGTGTTGAAATTGAATCCAGCATGGGTCCAAAGAAATCTAGAAAGGTGATTTCAATCCAGGTAAAACAGGAAATAATAAAGAAACATGAACATTGAACAAGGCATTAGAACAAATGTGCTTAGTAAAGACTATGGCATGTTGGCATCAACTATGTTGACAATTCTTGCACAGAAAGACAAATTCAAGGAAGTGAAAGTGAGAGACAAATCTACCAGACTGTTTAAAGGTAGATCCTTAATTGTAGAAACAGAGAGGTTACTTTTCATTTGGATTAAGGAAAAACAAATGAAAGGAGATTCAATTTCGACAGAATTTATTTGTGAAAGAGCCAGGGAAATTTACGAACATTTGAAGTAAGAGCAACCTGGTTCTTCTGGCACTGAGTTTGAAGAGTTTAGGGCCAGCAAGGGCTAGTTTGAAAAATTTAAGAAAAGAAGTGACATTTTCAGTGTTATTAAGCATGGTGAGACTGCCAGTGCAGATAAAGAAGGAGCAACAAAATTTGTAGTGGACTTTAAGGAACTGGTGGAGGAAGAAAATTATCTTCCATAGCAAGTGTTCAATGTGGACAAAACTGGGCTGTTCTGGAAGAAAATGCTCAAAAGAACATTCATCATCATAGATGAAGCCGCTTTATCTGGGCATAAACCCATGAAAGACCGTCTCACTCTATTGCTTGGTGCCATTGCTTCAGGGGATTTCCAAATGAATCCTATGCTTGTCTACCACTCTGAGAACCCCAGGGTGTTCAAGCAACAAAAGGTGGTAAGAGGACAACTTTGGAGTTTATTGGAAGTCCAACCGTAAGGCATGGGTGACAAGACAGCTCTTTAATGAATGGGCTGTTGAGGTGTATTGCCCTTCTGTGAAGAGCTACCTAACCACCAATAAGCTCCCTTTAAAGGCTCAATTTGACTTTGTCAAAGTGTTGTTTTTGCCTCCCAACACTACATCAATTATACAGCCAATGGACCAGAATGTGATCAGCAACTTCAAGAAGTTGTACATGAAGAAAATGTTCAGGAAGTGTTATCAGGCAACTTCCACTGATCCTGATCTAACACTAGCACAGTTCTGGAAGACACAATTTAACATCCTGGAGGCTGTAAAATTGATTGTGTCCTCATGGCGAGAAGTCTCCATTAGATTCCTCAATTCTGCATGGAAAGCACTGTGGCCATCAGCAGTCCATGATTTTGAGGGATTTGAGGAAGAAGCAGAGTTGGACAAGGAGATTGTGTCCATTGGTCAGTCAATGGGCCTCGAAGTGGAGGAGGATGATGTGGAAGAGCTTGTGATGTCTCATGAGCAGGAACTTACTCCTGAAGACTTGCAGCAACTGGATGAGATGTTAGAAGCTGACAGTGGTGAGGAGGAAAGGGAAAGTGATGACCATATGTCTTCTTCAGACTTGAAGGATGTTGTTCACTACTGGGAGAAGTTCAGGAAACTGGCTTCAAGGCACCCTGATGTGGAAACAACAGAACCTATTTTGTGTAATGTTGAGGATAGAGTGGTCTCCTTCAAAAATCAGTTAATGATGAGGAGGAGAAATGCCCCACAAACAAAAATTGACAGTTTCTTCTCTAAGAGGCAGCGGGAGAAAGATGCTGCCCCTCAGCCTTCCACTACAAAAAAGGAGAGAGGATTTTCCTGCTGGAGAATCTGTCAGTCCAGAGGTTCCTGGCATTTTTATGGAAGGTGACTCGCCTTCCAAGATGCAGTAAAATGCTTCTCCTCCACCCCCACTTCCTTCTCTTCTCCCTTCTCCTCCTCCACCTCCCACTTCAAATTCACATCAGCATCATCAACCAGGAGCCTTCTACATACACACCTCAAAGTAAGTGTACTTTACTGCATTTTTCTTTGACTTTATGTAATTTTCGGTGAGCTGGAACCAATTACCCAAAATCCCATTGAAACAGTGGTTTCGGTTAACGAACGACCTTCTGGAATGAATTGTGTTTGTTAACCGAGGGACCACTGTATTTCTTTCCTTTGGTTGTCTTCATAAAACCTTACAGGTGAATTACCTTACATATTGAGTTACGCTTTATTATTAAAGACCTCAGTGAAGTAAAACTTAGACAATTTGAGGCAATGTACCGTATATCTCGGCCTACAAGGCGACGGGGTGTATAAGACAACCCCCCAAATTTTCATTTAAAAAGTAGGTTTTGAGCTCTATATGCTATATAAGATTACCTCAAATGTTACACTTACCATTGGGAGCTTACTGACCCAGTAGTCCTTTACCAACCATCTCACTGACCAGAGCTGTTTACACATCCTTGGTAATTGAAAATATAAGGCCAATTCACTTCAAGTATTGGCATCAACTGTTACTGGCTGGTAAAGACTAGTGATGTCACTTAAGTGTCTGTTATTTAACTGGAACTAATGTCGGTGTCGAGTAAAATTTTTCCATTTACTTGAAATGGATTTACCGATTTATTTGTTTATTCATTTATTTATAATATAATGTAATATATTAAACACACTGCAAGTATTTTCTTTAATTTATAAACTTGCTTCGTGACAAAGGAAGGCTATACCCGGTAGGTGAAGTTTACCTGATACATTTATGGTTGCATCATCATTAAGGATCAATCTCCGAATCAGATGACGTGACTTCGGCTTCTTCATTCAATTCCTAAATTTAGCATGAAGAAAACTACCACTACCGGTAGTTTCAAGAATTATCGCAGTTATTTACTGAATATTCTTTGGAAAAAAATAAATTTTAAATTAATTATTTATAGGAGATAAGTATTATGATCAGTAAATATACCGGTATGCATTACTGGCCACTTCAGACACAAAGACGGGCTAAAAATAGCCCTGTCTCCCCCTCTTGCAGCGGCCAATGGGTAGCGTCTTGGTAATTAAATTTTGTTTGTTTATTTTCATTGTTTGTCTAATTTATCATATTGTATCAAAGTAATATTACTAAAAGTTGTGTCGGTAGTAGGCAGCTACCAAACAGGGAGGTACTACCACCTGGGAAGATATTGAAAGCATAATGTATTGTCTTATGGTAGACCCTGCTGCCATATGGCATCACGAAAATTGTGACAACGTCCTAAGTTGCTGATCTGACTTTCTGCCTCATTTACACACAATTGCAGAGTTTCAATTGTTTCTCTTATTTTGACAACACAACATACACACAGTATATTGTTTCTCACTTTTGATCCTTTTTTCATTTTTGTATTTATTTATGGTTCTTTATTACCGTATATCACGACCTATAAGACGAAATTTGAACATTAAAAAAATCTGCCCAAAGTTAGGGGGTCGTCTAAACCACCAAGTTTAAAATTCTTACCTCTTAAATATTGTGGTTTAGTGTGTCAAGAGTGGTGATGAAAACATCGTAAGCCACTCACAAGGTCTTACCACTAATTATTTTATACTGAAACTTACGTTTGGCAAGCTGGATTCAAATTAAGATTACCGGTATATTAAAATAATAAAAATGTATTATAAACCTGTCTAACATACCGTAAAAGAGATTTATACCCCTATAATAAACACAGCTATCATCACACACCCCTCCCCACGCCCCCCCCCCCATTTGCCAGTGAGGAGCCGTGGAGGTGGTCAGTAATGCATACCGGTATCGGTATATTTACTCATAATAATATTTATCTCCTATAAATAATTGATTTAAATTTTATTTTTTTACAAAGAATATTCAGTAAATGAGTGCATTAATTCTTGAAACTATCGACGGTTAATTACAGACGCTCAAGTGACGTCACTAGTGTTTACACTACACCAGCTGGTAATATTTGATGCCATTACTTGAAGTGAATTGGCCTTATTTTAAGTAACTAACTATAAATAAATACAAAAATTAAAAAAAAGATCAAAACTGAGAAATAATATACTGTATGTATGTTGTGTTGTCAAAGTAAGAGGAACAATTGAAACTGCAATTGTGTAAATGAGGCAGAAAGTCAGGTCAGCAACCTGGGACTTGGTCACAATTTTCGTGATGCCATATGGCAGCAGGGTCTACCATTAGACAACACATTATGCTTCCAATATCTTCCCAGGCAGTAGTACCTCCCTGTTTGGTAGCTGCCTACTACCTACACAATTTCTAGTAATATTAATTTGATACATGATAAATTAGACAAACTGAAAATAAACATCAAATTTAATTACCAACACGCTTCCCATTGGCAGCTGTAAGAGGGGGAGATGGGCTATTTTTATCCCGTCTTTGTGTCTGAAGTGGCCAGTAATACCATATATTTATTGATCATAATACGTTTCTCCTATAAATAATTAATTTAACATTTATTTTTTTACATAGAATATTCAATAAATGACTTTTAATTCTTTTAACTACCGACAGTGGTAAATTTAGCATGACAATGATGAAGAAGAAGTCAGGTCATCTGATTCGGAGTTTGATTCTTAATGATTACCATATATGTGTAAGGTGACCACGTCAGGTCATGTGTAAGGTGACCACGTCAGGTCATGTAACGGTATCTATCCCCAAACGTGATACCCCTTCTCTCATTTGCCTTGTCCAGTTGTTGAGTTATCACTCCATAAGCAATAGCACTCTCTCCGTGTGAACACTACGGTATATTAATACTGTATCCAGCTACCACAAAACCTCACCATGGCTCCAATTGTTAAACGCATGAGATATGAAGCTTGTTTTAAGCTGAAAGTGATTGCATATGCCCAGTCACACAACAATTGTGCTGCTTCAAGAGAATACGGTGTAACTGAGAAGATGGTGCGGGATTGGAGATCAAAGGAACACTTACTACGAAGTATGCCCAGGAATAAATGTGCAATGAGAAGAGGCACTGCACACTGGCCGATTCTAGAGAAGCACGCAGTAGACATGGTCCATGAGCAGCGTCAAAATGGGTATATTGTATCAAGAAACATGATACGTATGTGGGCACTTAAGTGGGCTAAACAAAATCAAGAGCACAGCAAAGACTTCAAAGCCACGACTTCATGGTGTAGCCGTTTTATGGAAAGAAGCAATCTGGTACTGAGGCAGAAGACAAAAATAGCACAAAAATTACCAGCAGATCTTAACTGTAAAATTGTTAATTTCCATCGCTACATAATACAACAACGTAAGAAACATTGTTATCCATTAAGCAACATCGGGAACATGGATGAAACACCTATGAACTTCGACATGGTCGGTAATCATACTGTCGATACAAAGGGTGCAAAAACAGTGTTAGTGAAAACAACAGGACACGAAAAGACACGGTTTACAGTAGTACTTTCATGCATGGCAGACGGAACCAAGTTGAACCCAATGCTAATTCTCAAGAGGAAAACAATGCCCAAAATCAAGTTCCCGGCTGGAGTTTTTGTTCACGTCAACGAGAAAGGGTGGATGGACGAACAAGGAATAAAGTTATGGATTGATCATATATGGTGTAGGCGACCTGGTGGCTTTCGAAAACAGCGTAGCCTGTTAGTATGGGATATGTTCGCGAGTCATTTAACAGAGGGAACAAAAACCAACATGGCGAGGAACAACAGTGACATTGCAGTTATTCCTGGTGGATTAACTTCAGTTTTACAACCACTTGATGTTTGTCTAAACAAACCATTCAAGGACCGCGTTCGTGAACAATGGAACAAATGGATGAACAGCGGCAAAAAGTCTTACACGAAAGGTGGGAATATGCGTGCTCCCGAACTGGATGTACTGTGTGATTTTGTTATCAAGGCATGGAATGATATTAATGTGGAGACAGTTATCAAGTCTTTTAAAAAGTGCAGAATATCTAATTCAATGGATGGCATGGAGGATGACATGTTGTGGGAGGACGAGGATGAAACAGAAGCCGAAGCCACGTCATCTGATTTGGAATTTGATCCTTATGATGAAGCAGCCATAAATGTCTCTCAGGATGTACTTGAAGAACTTATGATGTCAGATGTTGATGATGTGGATTTTGAAGGTTTTTAATACATGATGACGTCAGTAATAATCATGTGCTAATAACATTTTTAACTTGTCGGGTAATTTGCTTTTAAAATATTGTGACTTAGTAAATTAAATGTGTGCATGTGTATGTATGTATACATACAGTATATATAAATATGTTTGTGTAATAAATGTATGTAGTAAGTACGTAATATTTTTTCACTCAAATCCTAATGAAACACTACTGGAGAACATTCCTTTGTCGCAAAACAGTTTATAAATTAAAGAAAATAATTACAGTGTGTTTAATATATTACAGTATATTATAAATAAATAAATAAAACAAATAATTCGGTAAATCTATTTAAAGTAAATGGAAAATAAGCAAACATGTTATTTACCAAGACGCTTCAGTCTGGCTCAGGGTGAGATGGAGGGGAGATAAGGCTATTTATAGCCCATCTGAAGTGGCCAGTACCCTAATGCACCATAAATAATTCATTGAACATTCATTTTTTGTACATAGTATATTCAGTATATATATATATATATACAGTCTACGCGGAAGGTTAAGGCACAAATTGGGCTGTGACTTCACTTTTAGCACAAATCGTTTTACCCTCAAGATAGGGATAAATTTTGATTAGAAATATTTAGTCACAATTCTAACGGCATCTGGAACCCTTAGGCGACAGCTGTCACATAGCAGCAACCGCTCAGTCTTTGTTTAGGTTGCGTGGGTGGAGGTTATTGTACCCATGTGAGCGCCACGTGCCGTGATTTTACGCCTGAGTTACAGTGCTTTATCGTGTGATTTCTGGGTCTTTAAGATGTCCAGGAGAGTTATTAAGCGTGAGGATATTGCACAGGTGATTGGTTTATAAAAGACTAATCATAAAGTTACTGAAATAGTTGAATTAACCGGTGTGTGCCGCCGGTCAGTGTACCGATTCATCTCGGAGTTTGAAGCAAACAGCCAGGAAGAGTTGCCTACCCCTAAACCCAGGTCTGGGCGACCACGGCTTACGTCTCCTAGAACCAGGAAGGTGATTGCTAGGCAAGTTAATGCTAATCCTAAGCTCACGGCCCGGGAATTAAAGCAAGCTAACCCCGGACTCCTTGGTCACGTCTCCTTAAGGTCGGTGCAGCAGCTTCTTCATGACGATCTCGGTTATCGCGCCTACCGCCCACGCCGTAAGCCCCTGCTGACTGCTGCCCAGAAGAAGAAGAGGATCACTTTTGCGAAGAAGTACAGTGTCTGGTCCCTTCAGGATTGGAGGAACGTCCTGTGGAGTGGTGAAGCCAGGGTTTACAGTGAGTGGTTGTGGTCACGATAGGGTGTACCGCCGGCCAGACTCTGACCCGCTCGACCCCAGGTACACCGTCAAGACGGTCAAGCATCCTGACTCAGTGATGGTATGGGGTTGTTTCACTTATTACGGTGTTGGTGAGTTGGTTGTGCTTGATAAAAACATTAAAGTTAACCAGGGTGTGTACCTCGAGCTTCTCTGTGACGTTCTGCCTGACTCGTTTGAGAAAACAAGCGCCGTCGTGTTCATGCAGGACGGTGCTCCCTGCCACACAGCCAAGTCGGTAACTCAGTGGTTGGAGGATTGCCAGGTTTCATATTTTAAGGACTGGCCTGGCAATTCCCACGACATCAACCCTATTGAGAACCTTTGGGGGCTCATGAAACGTCGCCTACGTGACCTCGACACCTCGTCCGTCCCCAAGCTCACCACAGCAATTAAGCAACTGTGGGCCAATTTCACCCCACAGCACCTGCAAAACCTTGCAGACAGTGTTCCACAACGACTGAAAGAGGTGCTGAAGAGGAAGGGAAACACAACAAAATACTAAGAGGGGTGGGTGAGTGTTATTTTCATTTTTTTATTGCCTTAACATGATTTTTTTATTTTTTCCCCACGGTGTGCCTTAACCTTCCGCGTAGACTGTATATATATATATATATATATATATATATATATATATATATATATATATATATATATATATATATATATATATATATATATATATATATATATATATATATATATATATATATATATATATATATATATATATATATATATATATATATATATATATATATTTGTGTAATAAATGTATGTAGTAAGTACATACTGGTAACCTTTTTCACTCAAATCCTAATGAAACACCACAATTAGAATACGGTGGTTGCTGTTGAACCACATGTTGTATAAATAGTCGGAACACAGCCACACCACCGAGACGAGGGAACACTCCCACCACCGATCGTCTCGTGTGAAGCAAGCGTATAAATGAAAGAAAATACTTGCAGTGTGTTTAATATGTTATAGTATATTATAAATAAATAAATAAATAAACAAATAAATCGGTAAATCCATTTCAAGTAAATGGAAAAATTTTACTCGATACCGACATTAGTTCCAGTTATCGGTAAATAGCAGACGCTTCAGTGACGTCACTAGTGTTTACACTACACCAGCGGGTATAATTTGATGACATTACTTGAAGTGAATTGGCCTTATTTTAAAAAATCAAGGATGGTTGGTAAAGGACTACTGAGTCAGTGGGTAAGTGTCACATTTGGGGTACTGGTCTTATACAGCAAATAGAGCTCAAAAGCTACTTTTTAAATGGAAATTTGGGGGGGGCGTCTTATGCACCCCGCCGCCTTATAGGCCGTGATATACGGTATTACTATTTTACTTTAAATTTTGAATTTTTTATTATAAATTTTATTTACTGTGAATTATTATTATTATTATTATTATTATTATTATTATTATTATTATTTATTATTATTTATTATTATTATTATTATTATTATTATTATTTTTTTTTTTTATTATTATTATTTATTATTATTATTATTATTATTATTATTTATTATTATTATTATTATTATTATTATTATTATTATTATTATTATTACAGTATTATTATTATTATTAATATTTATTATTATTATTATTATTATTATTATTATTATTAGTATTATATTTTAGCCCCCCAGGCCGCCATGTGTGGGTCAGTGACCTGTGCCCGGGTGGGTTAATCCCCGTTAAAAAAAAAAAAAAGAATACCAGTAATGCTATGATTGTGTTATAAATATATTTATTTGTGGAATTATTATTCCGATAATTATTTGTAAAACCTACGTGGTCTCCCAGGTAAAGTCTGACAACAGTCTGCGTGGGTGTGTTGCTGAGAACTTCTTAAGAAGAGTAATGCAAATAAAATAAAGTCTAAATGAATTATTTTTGGGAAATACGTATTATGATCAGTAAAGAAATGCATTATTGGTTAATTCGGACACAAAGGCAAGCGGGAAAATGACCCCTAAAAGTGCGCAGTGACAGCGAGCGCTGGATGTAAAAAAAAAGCTTTCCCTTTTTTGTCTCGTCACTGGCAAATGGCTGGCGGTGCGTGACGATAGCTGCGTTTATTACCGGGGTATGTTGTTATTTTACGGTATGTTAGACAGGTTTATAATACATTTTTATTATTTTAATATACCGGTAATCTTATTTTTAATCCAGCTTCCCAAACGTAAGTTTCAGTATAAAATAATTAGTGGTAGGACCGTGTGAGTGTTTTACGGTGTTCTCTATCACCACTCTTGACACGCTAAACCACAATATGTAAGAGGTAAGAATTTTATACCCGGAATTTAAGACGACCCCTAATTTTGGGCTGATTTTTTGGGGAGTTCAAATTCCGTCATAGGCCGATATATACAGTAATTTAAGAATGAATGACTACGCATTAAAAATTAAATATTTTATAACTAGTAGAGTCTGATAAACCAATGTTTTATTAAAATTTAATGACATAATCGTTCACCACTTAAAGATGATATTTGATTTCTGTAAGCAGCTCCCTGGTGCTGTCCTTAGATACTCTGTAGCACTGAATAAATTCCTCTTCATTATAATACTGAAAAGGATCTCATCTTACATGAAATCGTCGCTTCCTCTTATCATCAAGCTGACATAACATCCTTATTTCTTCGATGTCATCAAGGTGTTGTCTGTAGGTCTGCATGCTGTAAAATCATAACATTGTCATTTTATTTATTTGTTATAAATTGAAATTTTTTAACAAAATTTGGTTCTAGGACAATTGCCCCCCTACAACTGCCCCCCATTGGACAACTGCCCTCCTTGAAAATTGCCCCACATTACCAGTGAATAACGCACAAAACATGGATCGAACCTAACTTTAACTTAAAAAAAAAACCTTACCTAACCTAACTTTAACTTAACCTAACCTCACTTTAACTTAACCTAATCTAATTTATACTTAACCTAACATAACCTTAACCAATTTTAACTTAACCTAACTTTACCTAACCTAACTTAATATAACTAAACTTAACTTAACCTATATTAACCCTTCAAAATGTTAAATATGACTGATCCACAATTTTTTCAATTAACCAATGTTTTTTATAGAAATCGGTAAGTGTTGTTGATTGAAAATACCATAATACAGATGGCAAAGCTAAACTGATCTGTCATGCCAGTGCAGTGGGGGCCCCTGCCTTGCATTGTACACATTTCAAGTTACATAGAAAATTCTTAAGAGCCAAACTGCATGAAGTTGACAAATGTGCATCTCATGTGGGTTTTTTTTTGTGACAAGTTTGGTTCATTGTCACTCCCTTTCTGCTGTGTGCTTTTCTTATATTGTTTAGAATATAGCTAAAAAATGTAGTTACAGTCGGCCCTTAACATTCGCGGGGGTTAGGTAACAGAGATACCCGTGAATGTTAAAAATCCGTGTACTATTGCTGCCCCCCCCCCACCTAAAAAATCCCTGGCCCCCCATGTCCTTATTTACCGTATATACCTGTGTGTAGTTCGACTTTTTAAGACCAAATTATTTGGCAAAAATTGGGGGTCGACCTCTAAACGGGTAATAGTTTCGTTAGGTTGAAAAATATTTACCAGTAACTACCAGTAAACAATGGAAACGATGCACCAACGCACCACCAGCTGTGAGTGTCGGTACAGTTCCCAGGGCAGATCTCTTGCGAGCCCAAAGTAGCCAAATCCATGGTATGGTAGCACAGGACGATGTAAAACAAAGTATTCATTTATTAAAGTTAATTTATAGATACTGGACATAAATTTTTGTTCATTACATTTGAAACATCAATCTTTGTTAATTAAATTTGAAACAAGAGAAAACTACGATACTGGATTTTCATTAAAATATTACATCACAAGTATATTTTACCTTAACTGTGACTGAATGAATATATTCTCGGAAATAAATATGTAATATTTTTGCTGGAATGACGTACATATTATAGTGGGAAGTGGGATAAAATCATGACAAAAGACTTTCGCTTTCTTTCGTTGTTCAAAATATTTTACCGTAATTGCTTTTCGAATGGTTTTCAGTTAAAAAACTGTTGCATCACAAGTGAATTAGGATAGAATATTATTGTAATACAACAGTTTTTTAACTGAAAACCATTCGAAAAGCGATTACGGTAACATCTTTCGAGCGAAAGAAAGCGAGTCATTGCTTTCGTCACTTTCCACTGTAATACATACGTCATTTCAGCAAAAATATTACATTTCCATGTTCTCAGAAATAAATGGTGGTTTTGTTGAAACGTAATGTACAGTATTTAACATTAAAATGCAAAAATAGCTATAAAAACAATTAATACACCCATAATGTACTGGCTGGCATCTCCACTCGTCCCTGCTCCCGCCAGTCACCTCCTCCCCGCTCTATTCCTCCGCCTCCTCCCCACTCTATCCCTCCGCCTCCTCCCCGCTCTATCCCTCCGCCTCCTCCCCGCTCTATCCCTCCGCCTCCTCCACATCGTCACTACTGTTGTATTACAATAATATCTATCCTAATTGACTTGAATAAATACTACAATACCATATTTCTGAATATTTTCATTAAAATCCATCCAAATCATTTTCCTTGCCATCGTCTGCAGCACCAAACAGCTTCTCCCAGTCCTCTCCTTGAACAGGGCTAGAGGGTACGTGTTTTTTGAATCGTTTTCAATTAAAAAAATGTTACATCACACGTATATTTTACCTAAACTGCGCCTGAATGAATATATTCTTGGAAATAAATAGTAATTTTGCTGAAACGTGATGTATTTCAATGTAAAATAGGATAAAGTACACAACGAAAACAAAAGACTTCACCTAACCTTCCAATGTTCAAGGGATGTTACTCGTTTTTTTAATAGTTTTCGGTTAAAATACTGTTATATTACAATGATATTATATTCATAGTGTGCTTGATATACTACATTCACAGAAATGAAATATTTTTGCTGAAATGACTTAAGTATTACAGTGGAATGTGGGACAAAATCGTGACGAAAACAATGACTTTCGCTTTCGTTCAAAAGATGTTACCGTAATCGCTTTTCGAATGGTTTTTAGTTAAAAAACTGTTGCATCACAAGTGAATTAGGATAGAATATTATTGTAATACAACAGTTTTTTAACTGAAAACCATTCGAAAAGCGATTACGGTAACATCTTTCGAGCGAAAGAAAGCGAGTCATTGCTTTCGTCACTTTCCACTGTAATACATACGTCATTTCAGCAAAATATTACATTTCCATATTCTCAGAAATAAATCGTACTTTTGCTGAAACGTGATGTATTTCAATGTAAATTAGGATAAAATACATGACGAAAACAAGAGACTTTACCTAACCTTCCGATGTTCAAGAGATGTTACTCGTTTTTTTAGTAGTTTTCGGTTAAAATACTCTTATATTAGTGACATTCAATTCATACTGTGCTTGATATAATACATTCACGGAAATGTAATATTTTTGCAACTACAATGCTGATGTCAACACAAGTGTGGTTACAGCGAGACTGACTGAGTGAGGGAGAGCTATGCGTGTGTGTGTGTGAGGTTGCGGGAGCGGGCGGTGTCCCGTGTTCGGTGCCGCACGCGAGTTGAATGGCGCGCGATTTGAATGTACTTCAATTACTTCAATGTACAGAATATTCCTCTGGCGGGGCAATGCGCGTATTTGCGAATCCGTGAATGCTAAACCCGCGTATGTGAAGGGCCGACTGTATACTTAAATGAATGAAAATATCGTTTGTAAAACTTAAAAGCAAATAGATTTTTTTTAGCAAAGAGTGCAGTGTACAGTATCTGATGTTGCTTGTATCATTAAAACTATGATGTAGCCTAGTATTGCAGAATTTTAGAGCCAATTATTTGTATTGATAGTAATCAGGACTTATTCTTTATATAATTATTGACAGTAAATATTTCAGTTAAAGTATAAAGAAAAATAAATCTTCTGCTTACTTACTGTATGTCGGCCTACTGCTGCCTGACACACACAGACATTGTAGATCGTAAACCATAGCTTCTATCTTGCTTATAATAAACTATATTACTTGGCCCATCCCTGTGATATTTTCCTTGCTAAGCTCAAGATAGAGTGAGCTCACTTGGCTTGCCTCATTCGGGAAAAAATAAGTGAATTTCGTGGTTTAGATGGTTGAAAATTTATTACCACGACGACAAAAATATTGTATAAATGAATATACAGTTATATTCCCCACTTAACGCGGTCAATTGAACCCAGAGGGTCCCGCGTTAAGTGAAAACCGCGTTAAGTGAATAACAGAACATATGGGATTAATTCCAATAGAACCCAGCCCGACCCCCAAACTCCACTTTTTGACGACAAATAACTATGTTGTAGTAAAAATAACATCTTAATTTTATGATGGTACATGCACACAATTAATACTTAAGAGAAATACAGTCGCCAAGTTAATGTCCATTCAAATAATGGACTCAACTCTCCCCCTCCCTCACACTACTACAGTACACAGCCAGCTAACAGATGGTCGGTCGGTCCCTCCCTCCCACCCCCACCAACCGCCCCAAGGAGATGTGTGGGATAACCTCAAACTAAAGTTAGGATAATATAATTGACATTGCTGGATTCCTTGTAAGACCAGGAATATTTTGAATATAAATGTCATATATTTTGGACAAAAGATAACATACTTACTCAGATTAAACATTTTATCTAAAAATTGTATGTTTAATGCAAAAAATATGTTGTTTATATTCAAAATGATCACCAAATTATAAGAATTCCAGCAATGTAAATTATATTCTGGCTGGGTAATTTGTATGAATTTTATGAGCTAAAACAGGCAGTCAGGCAGGGTGGCGGGTGGGGGGGTGGTGCGAATCTAAAAATAGCTCTCGAGCCGGACACTCACCGCGTTGCTGTGGAAAAATCCGCGTTAAGTGAAAGTTCAGCTTTGGCAAGGCACCGCGTATATGCGAAAACGCGTTAAGTGAAAGCGCGTTAAGCGGGGTAATACTGTAGATAAAAAACACACCTTAGATTATAACAGAAGAAAGTGTTAATTGAAGATGAGACTCAGCAGTCGTCAGCGAGTCGGAGCTGTGATGTCAACATTCCAATAATGTTTCAAGTTCATAACATTGTGAAAGTTGATTTATCCGTATTGACACTTCTTTTAATTGTACTTATAAAAAAAATATAATATCATTCGACGTAGACATCTGTAATAAAATACTGGAAGAACTTTCATAAAATATAATGATGATTATTATTCGTCGTAAGGCAGTCACCGGTAGAGGGTAGGCACCCGATGTTGTTTCCAACAATATAGGGGTATGCGCACTGTTACCTTCCAATACCTCGTTTATCGGGATAACTAGTAATAGACCAGCACGAACACTATCAATAGGCATTGTGCTTCGTAATGACTAGGAATACGGCCCCTTATCTAGCGATATATCCCGACCCTACTGTACATTGAAATCCCCTAGGTAGAGGATCTCGGTGTTGGGGTGTGTGGATAGCAACGACTCATGGCAAGAAGTGAGATAGTCAAAGAGTTCCAAATAGTTGGTAGAGTTGGGAGAACAGTATAGGAAACAAAGAAAAATAGTCACAGTAGGTAGAGATATTTTGAGCCAGATGACATCATAAAGGGAAGATTCAAGATCCGTGAGTCGAGCTATAGGTGTACGTGTGTTACAGTAGGCGCATACACCTTCCTTAGAACGGAAGGAGGATATAAAGGTTGTAGTTGGAGACTTGAAAAGGTTTGGGTGAAGCTGCTTTGGTCAGTTGAAGTTCAGATAGTAGTAAGAGGGCGGGGGAAGAGGTTAATAGATGGTGCTCCACAGAAGGAAAACTGGATCCCAGGCCGCGAATGTTGGGAAAATGAAGTATGAAAAAAGCCGATCCTCCAGCAAGTTGAGGCCCCAGTAGTTTTATGATGATCAGGTCGGCCCTGGGGTTCACAACCTTCCCGACCAGTGGGACCCATCCGGGAAGGCCCCGCTTCAATATTAATATCAACTGACATCATAGGTGAATAAAATAAAATAAATAGAACAGATCAAGAGTGAGTACGGTTATATTTGTTGTGTTGTCATTAGTAAGAGAGACAATTGAGACCCTGCAATTGTGTGTAAATAAAGCAGGAAGGAAGATCATCAACCTGGGACTTGGTCACATATGGCAGTAGGGTCTACCATTAGACAATACAGAATGCTTTCAATATCTTCCCAGGTGGTAGTACAGTACCTCTCTGTTTGGTAGCTACCTACTACCTTGGGGTCAATTCCGTCTCGTCAATTTAAATCAAATTCCAACAAAATGGAAATTTATTAATTCCAATTTAATTCAAATCAATTATGAGTATGAAAAATAATTCATCAATTCCAGTTCAATTCATGTGCTTTTCAATTGCAATTCAGTTCAGTTCAGTTAGATGTTCGAAATAGTTATCATTCAGATTTTACCTCTCTGTCTTGAAGAATTTGCCAGCAAGGGAAAACAGTTGTTCTACAGGAGCTGATGTAGCAGGGATGACCAGGTGTTGTGATGGGAGCCTAGTGAGGACTGAGAACTCAGGCTACTTGGCCTTCCAGTATCCAAGAGGATACATTCAAGAATGAAACTGGTTTTATACATTAGACATGTTGAACAAACTTTGATGACATATCACCAACATGTTTGCCATCCAAAAAACACATTTGATTATTTTTATATACTGCAACAGTACTTCACATCAATACATTGCATCAGTTCCAATTCACATATTTACCCAATCAGTTCCAATTTAATTCATAATGGACCCCATCCCTGGTTACATATAACACTTTACAGTACATAACAATCATCGGTGAAAATGGCTGTTGACAACCAGACTGATATTGAACCCAAACAGTTATATCTCATTGTTGATGTAATAGTGTTTTAATAACCTTGTTATACACTTAAAGAACTTAGTTGTTGAAGTTCACTAATAACATTATAACAACAACTGATTTTCTTTAAAGTCCAAATAAGCAGTTTTATCTCCAACCCCCCTCCCCCCTCCCTCCCCCCCTCCCCCAAAGATTTGATTTTTGGGGCTTTGCATTTTCTGGACTGGGGTCTGCCCCAGTTACCCCCATGTATCGAGGTACTACTGTATACATTTTTCTGAGACGCCCTTAACTAGCAGTATTTACCGCTAAATCAAATTTCCGTTATTTTCGCTTGATTTAACGAACTAGTTCACTAAAGGAGCGTGATTCCATTAAATTGCACGCCAAATGCGCCGCTTGGCGCGTGCGGTTTGTTTACAACCGCTCAGTCTGTGTTCTGTCACCACCGCTTCCTCTCGGTCAACTAATTACTGTGCTGAAAGTCTCTCTGAAGTCTCAGAAAGGAAGTGGTGTGGGGGAGAGTGTGGCTATCAATTGGAAAAAAGTTTGGAAATACCCGTAATAGAAAATATTGAAAACAAACACTGACCCCCCTAGTTTAAGGTAGACCATGAATAATGGTTCTATGTACACATCGTGTGTCTGAGGTGTCTCCTTAGGTGTGAGCGTATTAACGGAGTTAATCTAGATTTAGTGAACTACAGTAGTTCACTAAATTGAGTGAAAATGACGGAAAAAATTCCTTCCGCTAAATCATGAGTTGTAATATCTCCGTCGGCTGGAACCCCTCACACCCGGAACTCTTCAATAGCTGGAATTGAAATTTACTCTTGAATTTATCTGGAAAATTCTCTGAATTCCGGGTTTGGGAACAAATTCTGAGGTTGATCAGGTGCATTTTCTGAAAATTCCAAGAAAAATTCTGGAAAATCTAATATTTTTATTTCTGGATCTGGGAATAAATTTTCAGGGCATTCCAAAAGATTGCATCATGCTCCAACCCATCCACCACATGCCAGACGCGTGGGTGGCCCGGCTGTTTGGATTGCTTAGTTCATATTCTGCTGCCTTTGTAGAAGGTTGTTCCCTTGCTAGCTGCTATTTTTTGTACAATTTATGTTGTGCAGTGCTGTTAACGGTTAACAGTGCCTCGGTTAACGAGTTACCTTCCATAAGATTCTTAACTTCGGTTAACGAGCAATCCCTCGATTAACGAGTTCTTTACGAGCCGAACTCAACATGTTTTTGCTTGCATTTGGCGGTCCACCAGCTGTAGTATTAGTCCGCCAATACAGTAATCTGTTTTAGGGCTTAAATTCCTTACTATTTTAGTAAATATCAAGAAGTTTATACTATTCAATAATTTTAAAAGTTTATATTAAATTTTTTAGTCATTTTAACAATTATTGAACATAATTGAATGTAAGGACACTAGTTTTATGCGCCCCATCCAGCCTGGCAACACACCAAACAGGCGCCAGTCTCTCTGTCTTTTCAGTGGAGGTAACATCTTGCTTGAGACTCTTCAACTAAATGCCTTTTTTCTGTGTTTGCAAGCAAATTATTGGTCATTTTGAAATTTATTTTACATATTGACAATATATAATGCAGTGCAGTGTTGATTTAAAGAAAATAATCTTGAATTACACCAAGAGAACTAAAATTTTATGGGTGAAATGGTGCCATGGGGTGACTTCTCTTCCACCCCAATGCCTTCTCTTTTCCCTTCTCCTCCACCCCCATTCTAATTCCCATCATCATCATCATCATCATCATCATCATCATCATCATCATCCAGGAGCCTTCTACATACAAACCTCAAAGTAGGTGTACTTTTCTACCTTTTTTGTTGAATTCAGGCAATTTTCGGTGAGCTGTAACCAATTACCCAAAAACCCATTGAAACAATGGCTTCTGTCGACTCCTTAGTTAAGGACATTCAGGTTACGGGCAAGTCGAAGGGAATGATTGAAACCCGTCTTTTGACGCATTCAATATTTATTGATGTGGTCAAAACATGCAGAGGAGAAGGCGTTCATAATATTACAAGGTGATCCATCTGATACATAATTAGTTAGTCTCACACAATTTTATCTTAATTACAATTTATTAAACATACTGACTTAAGACAAAGTTCATAACTCTATTAATCTCAGCTTCGCTTCACTCTGCATTGTCTTATTATTCCAGGTTAGGCAGAAACGAGTAGGCGTAATTATTCAACAATATTTTAGTACCGAGGGGTAGGTCATCACTTAGGCTGTACTTACAAGTGCGGGTCAATGCAGATCAGTATGGTGTTCCAAGAGAAAACAGTATTGCGTAAATCATCCCAGCACAAATTCTCGGACAGAAGGCTGGTCTTCACAGCATCACTAGAGAGGGCGATCTGTCTCATGGAGGGGCGGGCAGCCACCGCCACCAGTCTAAGACAGTCCACTCAGCAGAACCAGGACTTGTCTGTAAACACTTCTACATCTGGCGAGGTCACAGGTCGAAAGATTTAATGGCATCACACGCCAGCACTGTAGCTGAAGCCAGCGGCGATAACAGTTTCGGTTAACAAGTTTTTCGGTTAACGAGCAACCTGCTGGAACGGATTGTGCTCGTTAACCGAGGGACCGCTGTACTGTACCAGAACAAAGTTAACCAAGAATTCAGTGTTAAAACAACAGTGTTAAGATTGTAAAAAGTTATTACAGTTACGTATACTATACTGTATCTACAGTAAGTGGGAAACACTGGAGCTCCTTACCTTTCATCTTTATTCAAGACATCTTCAGGTCATAAGATCCACTAATCCCCCACCCCAACAATGGGTGACCTGATTCAAGTCAGAAACATGACCCACTAATCTCTCACCTAACCTCCATTACAAATGTTAAGACATGATTACAGTTAAGCATTACAGTACTGTACAGTCTGCTGTTGACTACAGTATACTGTACAGTATAGTAGTGCAGTAGTATAAATTATTTTGTTTACAGTATGAACATATTATATGTGTACAGTGGTGTTTGTGTAAATAAATACAGCTCCTGCGAGTTGCATTGTTTAGACTCGTGGAAATTTTTCTGTGAAGCGCGGAAAATAACCCAAGTCGATTAACGTCAGTATGGCAGACACCCAACTCTTCAGAGGTAGCTAAGCAGCAACCATTTCTGAACTTTTAAAATGCCATACCTGCAACATTTATTTTTAAATCTACAAATACCTGATACAAATGAAGATTTACATATACAGTAACTTTCTTTTCATATTTGCGTCTGTTAATATCGCTGGCAGCATTGTAGCCAGGTTAGACTTGTCACTATAACCACCAGACTACTGGTGTTATGGTTGTTTTTCATCTCGTATTTTCAGGTAGATATACCTAACTTTCTTCATTTATTTGTTCTCAGTTACATACTCACACCATCTTACATATATTTTGAGAAAAAGCAAAAGAAATAATTGTCCTAAGGGCAAACACATAAAGGGAATACATATACATTTCTTTGCACACAAGTTAGCTGTCTCACTGGGTGACCTGACATTCCATCAGAAGGTCAGTAACGTGACACCACTAATCCCCCACCCTACCCCCACCTGACAATGCGTCAGGTCAGGTACACAAGACCCACTAATCCCCTACAGCTCCATGGGAGTGGAAAATATCAGTTTGCTGTAACACAGTTTCAGTCATGCCCATATTCTTTTGATTTTGATTTTTTAAATATATTTATTTAACCAAGCATTTCGATAAACTATTCTGGATTGTTATAGTAAAGAAATGGAGTTTCTAACTTAATTAGAAATGCATTTACGGACTCTGGTGGTTTAGACGCAAGGAAAACTTCCCCAGCACCCAGAAACATTCTGGGGAAGTGGGCTAGTGTCTGTGTGTGCAAGAGGTCTAGTTTAGACACTCAGAAACTTTTCCCAGTACAGCCACTCCTCGACTTACGACGGGGTTAGGGACCCAAATCCAGGTCGTAAGTTGAATTGGTCGTAAGTCGAAAATGCGAAGATAATACACAGAAAATCTAAAATAGGTGTCTCTTTTTCTTCTCAGCACCACAAAACTCTCACTTTTAAGCTTGCCAGCCATTTTAAAGTGAATTACAAAAGAAAATTTTGTCAGTACACAGCGCAATCACTAACGTCGGGACTCGAAAATACGTAATTTGAAAAAAATTTGGTACGACGGGCGGTCGTAAGTCGAGTAGGTCGTGAGTTGAGGAGTAGCTGTAACCGGAAAATATTCTGGGGATAAAGATTTTTCCGGGTTTGAGAAAGTCGTCTGGTTAGCCGGAAATCTCTCATCCCCGGAAGTGCTCTACACCAATTGTTCCGGCTAACGGGGATTGAATTGAATTGAATTGAAACAGTTTTTTTAGCCAGAAAAACACAGATACAGAGTGGATAATAATAACAATATTAACATGGCTGAGCCAGTTAAAAACCTGACCTCTCCTGTAGGGTTAGGGACCCAAATCCAGGCCGTTAAGTCGGAAATGCTTAAATAATACGTAGAAAATCTAAAATGGGTGTCTCTTTTTCTTCTCAGCACCACAAAACTCTCACTTTTAAGCTTGCCAGCCATTTTAAAGTGAATTACAAAAGAAAATTTTGTCAGTACACAGCGCACTCACTAACGTCGGGACTCGAAAATACGTAATTTGAAAAAAATTTGGTACGACGGGCGGTCGTAAGTCGAGTAGGTCGTGAGTTGAGGAGTAGCTGTAACCGGAAAATATTCTGGGGATAAAGATTTTTCCGGGTTTGAGAAAGTCGTCTGGTTAGCCGGAAATCTCTCATCCCCGGAAGTGCTCTACACCAATTGTTCCGGCTAACGGGGATTGAATTGAATTGAATTGAAACAGTTTTTTTAGCCAGAAAAACACAGATACAGAGTGGATAATAATAACAATATTAACATGGCTGAGCCAGTTAAAAACCTGACCTCTCCTGTAGGGTTAGGGACCCAAATCCAGGCCGTTAAGTCGGAAATGCTTAAATAATACGTAGAAAATCTAAAATGGGTGTCTCTTTTTCTTCTCAGCACCACAAAACTCTCACCTTTAAGCTTGCCAGCCATTTTAAAGTGAATTACAAACGAAAATTTTGTCAGTACACAGCGCAATCACTGATGTTGGGACTCGAAAATAAGAAATTTAACAAAATTTTGGTACAACTGAGGCAGGTTGTAAGTGCAGGTGGTCATAAGTCTGGGAGGAGCTGTATTATGTAACATTTTGTAAAATCTGGAATAGTACAATAGCTTGGTGGTAATAAGAACATCTCATAATGTTACCACGGTTATAACTTCAATATTTATTTATTTATTTATTTATTATTTTTTTATTATTTATACAGTAGAAGTCCAAAAATCCGGACTGCTTGGGGATTGGGTCTGTCCAGATTTTCGGATTTTCCGGATTCTCAGGCACTTTTAAAATTCAAATTTAAGGAGGAATAAAGAAGAGATGAACAGGCACATTTTGATAGTTTATTCATTAGCAAATATAGCATGCTTTATTGATCAAAACGAGCAGTTTTAATGAAAAAGCTGTGAATTCTAGAATTTTATTCTTTGCCTTTTTTATATCATAAATTGTAGACTTTTCAATGTCGTATGTTTCCATTAGAACAGTATTGCTCACACCACGTTCTAGTTTCTTAATTATTTCAAGTTTGTCAATCAATTTCAACGTGTTCTTCTTTCTCTTCACACAACGAAGTTTATCTACTTTAGGAGCCATTATTATGGGCTTGTACAGTACTCTGTAAATGGAAAGAGTAGGACTCAAAATATTGTTATATTACAATGGTATTCTATTCATACTGTGCTTGATACAATGCATTCATGGAAATGTAATATTTTTGCTGAAATGACGTACGTATTACAGTGGAAAGTGGGATAAAATCGTGACGAAAACAATGACTTTCGCTTTCTTTCGTTCAAAAGATGTTACCGTAATCACTTTTCGAATGGTTTTCAGTTAAAAAACTGTTGTATTACAATATATTCTATCCTAATTGACTAGAATAAATACTACGATACCATATTTCTGAATATTTTCATTAAAATCCATCAAAATCATTCTCATTGTCACTGTCTGCAGCACCAAACAGCTTCTCCCAGTCCTCTCCTCGAACAGGGCTAGAGGGTACGTGTTTTTCGAATCGTTTTCAGTTAAAAAACTGTTACATCACACGTATATTTTACCTAAACTGCGCCTGAATGAATATATTCTCGGAAATAAATAGTAGTTTTGCTGAAACGTGATGTATTTTAATGTAAAATAGGATAAAATACATGACAAAAACAAAAGATTTTACCTAACCTTCCGATGTTCAAGAGAAGTTACTCGTTTTTTTATTAGTTTTCGGTTGAAATACGGTTATATTCCAATGATATTCTATTCATACTGTGCTTGATATAATACATTCACGGAAATGTAATATTTTTGCTGAAATTACGTACGTATTACAGTGGAAAGTGGGATACATTCATGACGAAAACAATGACTTTCGCTTTCTTTCGTTCAAAAGATGTTACCGTAATCGCTTTTCGAATGGTTTAGTTAAAAAACTGTTGTTTTACAATAATATTCCCTCCTAATTGACTTGAATAAATACTTGAATGGAAATATACAGTATTTTTGTTGAAACTACCCGCGTTTCAGTGTAAAGTGTCATAATAATAAATGGTAAACAATTTGCCTTCGGCACTCGTGTTTCATGCACGGCGAGCCTCGGTTTATAGGACGTAGAGCGTTTTTACTGAAGGTTTTGTTGTTCCATTACCCTCAAGAACGTGGGTTGAACTATAAACGAGGAATATCATAAATTAACGATTTACTGGTCAAAAAATCAGGGTCGACCTATAAACGAGGGGGGGTTATAGACGAGTATATACGGTATGTTGTCACAGTTTGATTGCTCGTTTTAAAGTGGCGACCACGTGGTCGCTTGTTGTCACTGTGCAGCTGTGGCGCTCACGCATGCGCACATTCACACAAAAGCCCGCTAAAAAAAAAAAAGTTTTCGAAAAGTCCGGATTCTCGGGTAGTCCGGATTTCTGGCATCCTTATTTTTGGACTTTTACTGTAGTATATGCATAAATTACAGTGGAATTGAAAAACATAAGTATAAAGGGGGAGCAGTACAACATGGGTTGTACAGTATTAAGGTTGAACAAGAGGACAGAGCTGTCTGGATTATGTCTAGTTGGCAAATATACTTATTACAGTCGACCCTCGTTAATTCGGACCCCTTTAATCCTGATTTCGGATAATTCGGACAAAATCTGAACCTTTTTTTTTTTTTTTTTTTTTAAGATTTGTAGGAATATTACCTACGCGGACCTTAAGCTGAAATGCTGGTCCACCCACTGCTGGGATAAAACATCTCCACCACTAGTGTGGGGGGGGGATGCAACTTTTCGCTTCAGACATGAAAAATATTTACCATTTACTGCCAGTAAACAATGGAAACGTAAAATATGTACCAATTAGTAATGAAAAGTTGTGCAGTTCCTTCAGCAAATGAAGCTCACCAAATTACAATGGGCTAAATTACCTTACAATGTGTTTTCAGTAGTCTATGTTGAAGTTCTTAGCACAGTCTAACTTATCATATCATATACGGTATCACACTTCTCATTGATCTACAAAAAATATCGGTAATAAAAACCTTTTCGATATTTCACACTTAATATAATACCCGGTAATCTACTTCAACCTCCTGTTGTTTACAACGAAGCATGACGCACCACCAGCTGTTGAGTATCAGCTAGACGGTACACTTGTTTTTCGAATCGTTTTCAGTTAAAAAACTGTTACATCATATGTATATTTTACCTTAACTGTGCCTAAATGAATATATTCTCGGAAATAAATAGTAGTTTTGCTGAAACGTAATGTATTTTAATGTAAAATAGGATAAAATACATGACGAAAACAAAAGATTTTACCTAACCTTCCGATGTTCAAGAGAAGTTACTCGTTTTTTAATAGTTTTGGTTAATATTCTCTTATATTACAATGGTATTCTATTCATACTGTGCTTGATATAATGCATTCACGGAAATGTAATATTTTTGCTGAAATTACGTACGTATTACAGTGGAAAGTGGGATAAAATCGTGACGAAAACAATTACTTTCGCGTTCTTTCGTTCAAAAGATGTTACCGTAATTGCTTTTCGATTGGTTTTCAGTTCAAAAACTGTTGTATTACAATAATATTCTATCCTAATTGACTTGAATAAATACTACGATACCATATTTCTGAATATTTTCATTAAAATCCATCCAAATCATTTCCCTTGTCATCGTCTGCAGCACCAAACAGCTTCTCCCAGTCCTCTCCTTGAACAGGGCTAGAGGGTACGCGTTTTTCGAATCGTTTTCAGTTAAAAAACTGTTACATCACACGTATATTTTACCTAAACTGCGCCTGAATGAATATATTCCGGGAAATAAATAGTAGTTTTGCTGAAATGTGATGTATTTTAATGTAAAATAGGATAAAATACATGACGAAAACAAAAGATTTTACCTAACCTTCCAATGTTCAAGAGAAGTTACTCCTTTTTTTAATAGTTTTCGGTTAAAATTCTGTTATATTACAATGATATTCTATTCATACTGTGCTTGATATAATACATTCACGGAAATGTAATATTTTTGCTGAAATTACGTACGTATTACAGTGGAAAGTTGGATAAAATCTTGACGAAAACAATGACTTTGAAATATAATGCAATATTAACCCCTAAATCGGTTAATTCGGACAATCGGCTAAAACAGACACCCTGCAATATTAACCCCTAAATCGGTTAATTCGGACAATCGGCTAAAACGGACACCCTTCCACCCCTATTACTCCGAATTAACGAGGGTCGACTGTACAATGGTAATTTCTTATCTATTTACATGATAATTTCCGATAAAACGGTTTTGATGGTACAATAAAAGCAGGTACTGTAAATATAGTAGGTAATACAAGGAATATTAATACTTAGACAATAGATATTTTTTAAGAGATGATTTAAAGGAAGGGAGCGTAGTCTGTGAGGGAATTACTACACCACGTCAAGCCCCTCATAACACCACCTGTGAGGGAACTAGTACTCCACGTGATGCCCCTCATAACGCCATCTGTGAGGGAGTTACTACTCTACGTGTCTGCTGTTCAACACCTCAGCTCACATGATCTACGTGTGTAAACATTAATCTGTATGTTCACTGTATGTTCCTTCACCTTTCTCTAATGAAGGCTTTTGTTAAACCACCAATGTATGTAATAAGTCATTTATGTCCAATGTATTTTTCAGCCTTCGGGCTGCAAACTTTTTCAATAAACCGTTTATTATTATTATTATTATTATTATTATTATTATTATTATTATTATTATTATTATTATTATTAAGTTGTTCCACACTTTCACACCGTGATATTTTATGGAGGTCTGGGACTGAGAGGAGCATATGTGGGGTGGTCTTAGTAGCTCTGAGTGCCTAAAGTGTTAAGTTCAAATAGTGAATTTGATTGTTTGTTTTGCAGTGTTGAAATACGCCGAAGTCTGAGGCAACGGAACCTAACACCAGATGGACTGCATCTGCCGCTGCCTTCAGAGATGGAAGTGGCAAGAGTTGCTTCAGCTACTGAGTGGTGGTCCAGACCCTCACCTGGTGAGTATCCCCCCCACTCTACTGTACTCTACTGTACTGTACAGTGAAACCCTTATCTAATGAACTCTGCAGATCCTCAGATCCTCAATCTAGCGGACTTCTCTCCCCATATAGACTGGTGGTGGGGGGTTAAGGGAATCTGGAATAGTGCTCCTGTTGTTGGTATGTATGATTGATGTTGTTGGTATGTATGATTGATGTTGTTGGTATGTATGATTGATGTTGTTGGTATGTAAGATTGATGTTGGTATGTATGATTTATGATGTTGGTATGTATGATTGATGTTGGTATGTATGATTTATGATGTTGGTATGTATGATTGATGTTGTTGGCATGTATGATTGATGTTGTTGGTATGTAAGATTGATGTTGGTATGTATGATTTATGATGTTGGTATGTATGATTGATGTTGGTATGTATGATTTATGATGTTGGTATGTATGATTGATGTTGTTGGCATGTATGATTGATGTTGGTATGTATGATGGATGTTGGTATGTATGATTTATGATGTTGGTATGTATGATTGATGTTGTTGGTATGTATGATTGATGTTGGTATGTATGATTGATGTTGTTGGTATGTATGATTGATGTTGTTGGTATGTATGATTGATGTTGTTGGTATGTATGATTGATGTTGTTGGTATGTATGATTTATGATGTTGGTATGTATGATTGATGTTGTTGGTATGTATGATTGATGTTGTTGGTATGTATGATTGATGTTGTTGGTATGTATGATTGATGTTGTTGGTATGTATGATTGATGTTGTTGGTATGTATGATTTATGATGTTGGTATGTATGATTGATGTTGTTGGTATGTATGATTGATGTTGTTGGTATGTATGATTGATGTTGTTGGTATGTATGATTGATGTTGTTGGTATGTATGATTTATGATGTTGGTATGTATGATTGATGTTGTTGGTTGTATGGATTGATGTTGTTGGTATGTATGATTTATGATGTTGGTATGTATGATTGATGTTGTTGGTATGTATGATTTATGATGTTGGTATGTATTATTGATGTTGTTGGTATGTATGATTGATGTTGTTGGTATGTATGATTGATGTTGTTGGTATGTATGATTTATGATGTTGGTATGTATGATTGATGTTGTTGGTATATGATTTACGTTGTTGGTATGTATGATTTATGATGTTGGTATGTATGATTGATGTTGTTGGTATGTATGATTGATGTTGTTGGTATGTATGATTGATGTTGGTATGTATGATTGATGTTGTAGTATGTATGATTGATGTTGTTGGTATGTATGATTGATGTTGTTGGTATGTAAGATTGATGTTGGTATGTATGATTTATGATGTTGGTATGTATGATTGATGTTGGCATGTATGATTTATGATGTTGGTATGTATGATTGATGTTGTTGGCATGTATGATTGATGTTGGTATGTATGATGGATGTTGGTATGTATGATTTATGATGTTGGTATGTATGATTGATGTTGTTGGTATGTATGATTTATGATGTTGGTATGTATTATTGATGTTGTTGGTATGTTTGATTGATGTTGTTGGTATGTATGATTGATGTTGTTGGTATGTATGATTTATGATGTTGGTATGTATGATTGATGTTGTTGGTATGTATGATTGATGTTGTTGGTATGTATGATTTATGATGTTTATGTGATGTTGGTATGTATGATTGATGTTGTTGGTATGTATGATTGATGTTGGTATGTATGATTTATGATGTTGGTATGTATGATTGGTATGTATGATTGATGTTGTTGGTATGTATGATTTATGATGTTGGTATGTATGATTGATGTTTGTTGGTAAGTGTATGATTGATGTTGGTATGTATGATTGATGTTGGTATGTATGATTGATGTTGTTGGTATGTAAGATTGATGTTGTTGGTATGTATGATTGATGTTGTTGGTATGTATGATTGATGATTGATGTTGTTGGTATGTATGATTGATGTTGTTGGTATGTATGATTGATGTTGGTATGTATGATTGATGTTGTTGGTATGTATGATTGATGATGTTGGTATGTATGATTGATGTTGTTGGTATGTATGATTGATGTTGTTGGTATGTATGATTGATGTTGTTGGTATGTATGATTGATGTTGTTGGTATGTATGATTGATGTTGTTGGTATGTATGATTGATGTTGTTGGTATGTGTGATTGATGTTGTTGGTATGTATGATTGATGTTGTTGGTATGTATGATTGATGTTGTTGGTATGTATGATTGATGTTGTTGGTATGTATGATTGATGTTGTTGGTATGTATGATTGATGTTGTTGGTATGTATGATTGATGTTGTTGGTATGTATGATTGATGTATGTTGGTATGTATGATTGATGTTGGTTGGATTATGTATGATTGATGTTGTTGGTATGTATGATTGATGTTGTTGGTATGTATGATTGATGTTGTTGGTATGTATGATTGATGTTGTTGGTATGTATGATTGATGTTGTTGGTATGTATGATTGATGTTGTTGGTATGTATGATTGATGTTGTTGGTATGTATGATTGCATAAAAGTTTTTAGGGAACTAAGTGATTCACATGAAGATTAGGTTTAGACACACTAGCTTATTTCACCTGATAATTAAACACCTTTTCCTATTTCACCTGATAATTAAACACCTTTTCCTATTTCACCTGATAATTAAACACCTTTTCCTATTTCACCTGATAATTAAACACCTTTTCCTTTTTCATCTGATAATTAAACACCTTTCCTATTTCACCTGATAATTAAACACCTTTTCCTTTTTCATCTGATAATTAAACACCTTTCCTATTTCCCCTAATAATTAAACACCTTTTCCTATTTCACCTGATAATTAAACACCTTTCCTATTTCACCTGATAATTAAACACCTTTTCCTATTTCACCTGATAATTAAACACCTTTCCTATTTCACCTGATAATTAAACACCTTTTCCTATTTCACCTGATAATTAAACACCTTTCCTATTTCACCTGATAATTAAACACCTTTTCCTATTTCACCTGATAATTAAACACCTTTCCTATTTCACCTGATAATTAAACACCTTTTCCTATTTCACCTGATAATTAAACACCTTTTCCTATTTCACCTAATAATTAAACACCCTTTCCTATTTCACCTGATAATTAAACACCTTTTCCTATTTCACCTGATAATTAAACACCTTTCCCTATTTCACCTGATAATTAAACACCTTTTCCTATTTCACCTAATAATTAAATACCCTTTTCTATTTCACCTGATAATTAAACACCTTTTCCTATTTCACTTAATGATTAAATACCCTTTTCTATTTCACCTGATAATTAAACACCTTTTCCTATTTCACCTGATAATTAAACACCTTTTCCTATTTCACCTGATAATTAAACACCTTTTCCTATTTCACCTGATAATTAAACACCTTTTCCTATTTCACCTAATAATTAAACACCTTTTCCTATTTCACCTGATAATTAAACACCTTTTCCTATTTCACCTGATAATTAAGCACCTTTTCCTATTTCACCTGATAATTAAACACCTTTTCCTATTTCACCTGATAATTAAACGCCTTTTCCTATTTCACCTGATAATTAAACGCCTTTTCCTATTTCACCTGATAATTAAACGCCTTTCATGCTACCTGGTGGGGGTTAGGTTAGGTCAAATAGCATGTCCAAAGAGTTTAGAGAACTGATTCATGTGTGTTATATTACAAGTATTGAAAGGAGAATCAGCGCTGTGAAATAAGGAACTACTGTACTGGTGACAACTATAATGCATCATGTTTGAGATGTAATTTTTTGCAGGTCCAGCGCCTCTGACAGACTATTACAGCTCCCAAAACAAAGAGAATTTTGAACTATTTAAGAAAGACTTTGAGACATTGTCATCCCCTGCAGGAGGAAAGGGTGTTTGGTCTGGCAGCATGACAAGGTATGTACTGTACACTATTCCATAATCATGATTGGATAATTATTACTATGTATAATTATTGTGGTATTTCTCAGAATGATTTGATTATGTCAGCAACTGGAAAGGGTGAAGCCTTAACCCCTCCCTGTATAGTCATGATTCAGTTCAGTAGAGTATGACAGATTGTTTCAGCATTATAAATGTACAGTACATGTCAGTGCTTGTTGCTGCACTGTACAGTATTAACTGCAAACTGCTATCACTTAACTTCCAGTGTCAGTTTATCTCCTAACATATTTTTTACCTCTACATATTAACAATAACCAAGATGTTATATTGGACTTGGAATACTGTATACAGTACAGTATCTCGTTAAAATAGAAGCAGTGGATTTTGTTTTTTTGCTCAACAATGTACAGTTGGGTCGGGATATATCACCAAATAAGGTCCAAGGATGTTCGCTATATACTAAATCGTGATATATAATTACATGTAATTAATGGGGAAAAGAGGGTTAGGTTCTGGAGGCCAATAAAAGTGACTAAACTTGACATAAAATGGTACAGTCTAAAGTTAACAGAATATAAACTGCATTGCTGGAATCCTGGCAAGACCGCTAATAATTCAAACATAAACATCATATATTTTGCACAAGAGATAACAATTTTAAACCTTTGTAATAAAATTACTAATTAGAACTAAAATTTGTATGTCTATTGCGAATTATAGCATGTTTATATTCAAACTAATCACTATGTAATAAGAATTCCAGCAATGTTAATTATATTCTCCCAGGTCAGTTCAGTGACAGATAAATAAATAAGCACTAGACCTTGTCATCAACTGTCAAACATATCACCTCACCTCCCTCCCTCCTTCCCATCTTCCCAGCTGGGGTTTGGTGGTTATAAGCTTACAGTTTTTATCTTATATAATATCACAGACTAAAGTTATGTGAATATAATTTGCATTGCTGGAATCCTTGCAAGACAACGAATAATTTTAATATAAATGTCATATATTTTTCACAAGATATAAAAATTAATCACCTGTACGTATCACATTACAGTAGTGAGTTATGAGTTTTAGTGTATATGTAAGTATATATTTTATATAGTGATTTATGGGTGATTTAGGAGTGTTTCTGACTTTACACGAGGCCCCAGGAACGTAACCCTGCGTAAGTTGTGAGTCTACTGTATATTGGAAAATGTCGATAATTTTGGTAACCGCAATATAAAAAAATTCTTTATATAAAGTCGCTATATATCCCGACCCTACTGTACCACATAGCACTTGAATGAATTACAGGTTTCCCTCATTTAATGGTAGGGATGAGTTCCTGAAAAACCTGAAGTTAGTCAAATTTCTCTAAACGGTGGATCATGAGGAGTAATATCCGTGGAGATGGCATGTTGCCCTGTTACACGTAATGAAACTATGTAATTTGTGGAATAACCATTACAATACCCCAATGTGGCTTAGTTATAAAGAAACATACAATATATTATAAAACTATAATTTGGGATGACACTTTTGTTATATGGTTACAGTATACATATAATTTTGTTCTTTCATTTCAGTGTGTTACAGACGATGAAAAAAATGGAAATCAATGAGGCTCGTGTGGCTAAGGTCATGCCCAGCCGGACTTTTTCTGTGCAAATCCACCCAACTGTGGACAAAACTTTGCTGCTGGTTGGTGGTAAATGGGGTGAATTAGGTAGGCTCCGTGGACTGTGTTATAAGTTTGGTTGTTGTATTATTGTGGAAGTGTTAAGTCTCCCAACATCAAAACCATTTTGTGAATTGAAAGCTTTACTGAATTTATGTTTTACTAATGTCATATTTTAAGTCCTGGTTATGAACATTTAAATCTTGCTTCCTTGAGTGTCCAGCCCATCTACTGTACAGAGCCAGAGAAAACATGCCTTCTCTAGATAAGTCATATCTATTATTTTCTTATTTTTAAATCACTTATGATAAATGTAACTGTATATATGAGTCAGTAGTGTCATGTAATCCGACCGCCCGCCCGCCTCATACCACCACCATCATTGATTCCAAATTGATAGTGTATTAAAATAGTTGGTGTTCGTTTGTGACTGGGAATTTGATCACTACATGTCACCTGTACACTCCTCCCCCTCTAAATCTTACACTTTATGTACTGTAGCTTCTCTTATGTAACAACTTATGCTATGCAGTTTTCCTTCATTTTCTTCATGTTCTCTCTTCTTACAGTGTGTGTGTGTGTGTAATAATAATAATAATTAACGGTTTATTGAAAGAGTCGGCAGCCTTAAGGCTGAAAATATACATTAGACAAAAATGATTTATTACATACAAAGACATGGGGTGGGTGGGTCATTGACCAAAAGCTTTCATTACTGAAAGAAGAAGGAACAATGATTGAACATACAAATTATTATAGTTTACATTTGATGGCCCGGGCGTGGGCTGGTCATTTAGACACCAGGTGGTGTGGTGTTCACGTGGTGTACTAACTTGTCCTCGGGTGTTGATATGAGGGGTCTCACGTGGTCATGGAGACACCGGGTGGTGTGATGTTCACGTGGTGTGGTAACTCATTCTCCGGTGTTGATATGAAGGACCTCAAGTTGTCATGGGGACACTGGGTGGTGTCACAGTACCTCACTGCTCGGTGATGTTGTGTTATCCCGTAGTCAGGTGCATAGCCGGCCGGCCCTCTGTTGTTCCCAGGGTGGACTGATTAGCACCTCCTGGTCAGAAGATGGTGGTCAGTTCCCAGGGGTGCTTATCTCACTGGTGGGTCACGGTTCTCACTGGTACTGTCTAGTGCTGAATTCACTGGCTTAAACACTGTTGATCACTATTCAACACTGATCCCACTTCTTTCCGAAACTAAATTGTCTTTTTTTTGTGTGTGTGTGTGTGTGTGTGTGTGTTATTTATATATTATGAAGTGTACCCTACAAGACCCAAGTGACTCCTGAATCCTTACAGGAATCTGGGATGTTGAACGTAAGGACGAGACTTGTGGCGCATACTACTTGAGTCCTCACTCCCGCCCCATTAACTGCCTCACTGTTGACCCTTGGAACCACAGGCATCTGTACACAACAAGTTATGACGGCTCACTCAGAAGAACAGACTTAGAAGCTGGTGTTGTCCAGGAGGTACAGTATGTCACTCATTAAGATCTTGTGGCAGTTGTGGTGTTGAGGAATCACCATTGAGAAAGTTACATGTGTTGGGCATCATGTTAACATATTCTGCCCATTTTGATATTGATGTGTTGTGTTATGAGTTCCCTTAGCCTAACAGAGCATTTAAATAGTTGAGTTTTAATAAGGTGAGCAGCAGTATGAACAGTTCAATCTATTGAAGAATCTCTAACATTGGTGTAGTAGGTTGCCAGCCCTTTATAGGACACTTAATATTAACTCCAGTGGGAGATGTTTTAGCAGGCCCAACATCGACGCTGCGTATGTGCCAAGAAATGTGAATTTAAATTTTTGATTAATTAATCAATTTTAGTCTAAAAATATTTTTCCTACAATTATTTATGACAAAATTTTACATAATTTTTTTTTTTTTTTTACCTTGAATTATGTGGTAATGATTTATGTTTTTTATGAGGATGAATTTCATAATCTGGGTATTCATAACTTGGGGGACCAGTGTTCCTCGAAATTGAGGAAATATGGTTTAGGGCGCCAGTTTAGACAAAGACAATGATGCCTAGCTTGGCATAGCTCAATTCACTTTACACACAGTTTATAGGTTAAAATCAACACTTTACATACATTCACTCGAATCCTGGCACTGTCCGTGGCTACCTGTCAAATGAGATATATTAACCTCATACAGACATAAATACGATAACTTCAGCCTTTATTTTAATTTGGTGACATTTGATCTAAGCTGTTGCATTGCCAGGGAAGTAATTACCACAACCAATCAATCAATTTAACACAGTTTATGTGTCAACCTCAACACTGTACATATACCTAATACACTTGTGAGGTTCTCAGATCATTATACTTGTAAATATATCTCTCTGTCACAGAAGATAGTTATGTTTATTAATATCTGATGAACATAAACAAAATAGCCTTCAGACAGTGTTCTACTATTACAGTATTACACAATTAGGTACCAATTAGGCCTTCCCAACAGTCATACAAATAGGCACCTTCAATTTTCCCTTAATCCTGGTTATATGATGTACAGACATAAGGCTACATGCACGATTACCCCTTTGAGGCACTGACCATTTTGTGTGGCACAACACATCAGTAAACTTTGATACTAACTACCTTGAGTGATAATATTTTGTTTGTTATGCAACTGTGATATAAAGCATAAGACTAGTGGTGCAGTGAATGGGTGAAAATAAAGTATTTTGTACGGGATGTATATTATGGTAACTGATATTTTACTTTGTTTCCACAGGTGTACAAGTATGTTGAGGAATCGTTGTACAATATGTATATAAATTACCATGCACACGTGGACATGAACAACATACTCGTTGGAGCAAGTCACGGTGAAGTCATCCATGTAAGTAGAGTACAATGCAGTATTGTAAACTACTAAATCCAAACAACTTTTTCAATTAGACAAATAGAGGGAGTGTTCACTTGACCCACCATGGTATAGTAAGTACAGATAAAACTCTGGCAACCAAGTACAGGTTGGACCCCGCTAATCCGATACCACATAGTCCGGCAGCTTCGATGGTGCGGGACGTCTGTCATAGCAGCTGTTGCCACTATTTTATCTTTAAATACTTATAATTTACCCCTAAATATGCCTCCTAAGAGACCAACAAGCATTGGAAGTGGTTTTAATGTGGCAAAACATAAGCATGTGGCATCAACTATTTTATTAAAAGTGTCTTTACTGAAGAAATTAGACAGTAATTATACATTTATTGCATTATTTTGCCGGGTTTTTTTACCTCAGCTTCGATGGTTCAGAATTTTTGCTCATCCAGAGCCGGTCTGGTCCCAAGCTTACCCGATTAGTGAGGTCCAACCTGTAGATATCTTCACAAAATTCAGGGAAACTTGGTTGTCATAGATAGATTTAATATGTACAGTGGGGTCTCATTTTAATTGGGTCTCGTGTGCGTGGTTATCGCTTACACGATTGGTTCAAATGTGACCATAGTTATAGCATACGCAGAAAGCCACGAGTAGTGCGGGTAGCGGTATAACATTAATTTAGTGATCTTTTGCTTATTTAGGTTAATTCGACAAAAAAGGGGCTCTGGGTCAGTCGAATTACCGAGTTGACGAGTAATAAGACAATTAGTTTACTGAAGGAATATCAGTACAGAGGCAAAAGCACGGGACAGACGCGTGCTCTGTATGGACAGACTGGTAAGACTGCCGGGTGAGCCGCAGACCTACCCATGTTGATATGGTTTACTACCGTGACGGTAGTTTGGGTGACTGGGTAGTTTGCCAGGTGTTGAACAATATAACAAAACAAAGTAATGGTAACTGAACCTACATAGGCTTTATACATATACAGTACACCTAGCTAACTGAACACTCAGAGAGTTGGTGAGTGCTGGCAACATTGTTAGGGAGAGCAAGAACGATCAGCTGATACCACGCTGTACTGTAAACAAGAGACTGCAATGGCTCATATGGGATTGAGTGCTAGATTTTCTTGGTAAAATTATTTACTCGTATTTGTCAATAATGTTTTAATCACCCGGCACTAAATGAACCTAAATACAGTCATGCGCCGGTTAACATAATTTAAGTACAGGGAAACTAGTTTCCCTGTACTTAAATTATGTTAAATAATTGTTAAAATGACTAAAAATTTTAATACAAGTTGTACCTCTCTAGTCCGGCATTCTGTGGTCCGGAAACTCCCGTGGTCCGGAACGATTTTAGTTTGTCCAATAGGTAGATAGGCAGTTTTTTTTTTTTTATCTGAATTATTATTATTATTACAGGAGTATTAAATTTTTGCCCCTCAGGCCCCAATGTGGGTCAGTGACCTATGCCCGGGTGGGCTAATCCCCTTAAAAAAAAAAACAACAAAGCCACGGTAAATTAAGGTTTGTTTACATCCGACAGTTCGGCTGCTCTCTCTCTCTCTCTCTCTGCTTGTCTATACAGAGTACAACATTTAACCCTTCAATATATATGAGCAGTAAATAAGTGTTGCTTTCATATTCTTATGTAGAGTAATGACGATATGTTTTCACATGTACGCACTTACATACGCACAGTCTCACTTTTTTTTACCATTAATGGTTAGCTAATTATATTGTTCCATTTATTAACATTAAATAACATTACAGGTACTTCAAACAACCATATTCATTTTTTTTACATTAATTTTACTACAGTTACAATCAGGGTCTTATTTTCTTCAATTTTATATGTAGAACCAATCAGTCACTGGTTTTGTAAGCTTTAACATAAACAATGCCGGCAGCCGTCTCGTCTCCTCATTATTAATAAATTGTATTGTTAATTTTGCACACACAAACATTAATTCAATAAAAACATATTCAGAAACATTAATTAAAATACCGTATATACCCGTGTATAGCACGAGTTCTGAAGACCAAATTTTTGGGCAAAAAGTTGGGGGTCGACCTCTATACGGGTAATAGTTTCGTTAGGTTGAAAAATATTTACCAGTAACTACCAGTAAACAATGGAAACGACGCACCAACTCACCACCCGCTGTGAGTGTCGGTACAGTTGCCAGGGCAGATCTCTTGTGTCATCATAGCAAGCCCAAAGTAGCCAAATGCATGGTATGGTAGCACAGGAGTATGTAAAACATAAAGTATTCATTTTTAAAAGTTTATTTATAGATACATAAATTTTTGTTAATTAAATTTGAAACATCAATCTTTGTTAATTAAATTTGAAATAAAAGAAAAATACGATACCTTATTTATAAATATTTTCATTAAAATATTACATCACAAGTATATTTTACCTTAACTGTGCCTGAATGAATATATTCTCAGAAATAAATATGGAAATGTAATATTTTTGCTGAAATGACGTACGTATTACAGTGGAAAGTGGGATAAAATTGTGACGAAAACAATGACTTTCACTTTCTTTCGTCGTTCAAAAGATTTTACGGCAATCGCTTTTCGAATGGTTTTCAGTTAAAAAACTGTTGTATTACAATAATATTCTATCCCAATTGACTTGAATAAATACTATGATACCATATTTCTGAATATTTTCATTAAAATCCATCAAAATCATTTTCCTTGTCATCATCTGCAGCACCAAACAGCTCCTCCCAGTCCTCTCCTTGAACAGCATCGTCATATGGATCAACACCATCATCAGCCATAGGATCATCAATATCTTCATCCTCATTCACGCTCTCATTAGCCTCATAATCCCACAACAAGTCGTCTTCTGTTCCATCAAGAGCATTCGAAATCCCACATTTCTTAAAAGATTTCACCACAATTTCTGGTCTGATTGCATCCCAGGCCTCTACAATCCATTCACATAATGTTGCTGGTGATGGAGCTTGGATGTTGCCTCCCTTTGTGTATGTCTTATCGCCTTCTATCATCCAGTTGTTCCACTTCACTCTTACCGCATCTTCAAATGGTTTGTTTATGGAAACATCCAGTGGTTGGACAAGACTTGTTAATCCACCAGGAATCACAGCTGTATCAGTGTTTTCCTTCCTAATCCCAGCAGTAACACTGTCAACAAGATGTGACCGAAACATATCCCACACAAGAAGACTTTTTTCTTTGCGCAGTCCCCCTGGTCTAAAGTTCCAGACTTTTTTAAGCCATATTTGTATGCCGCCTTCATCCATCCATCCTTTCTCGTGCACATGGATGATTAAAAAAATGCTGTCTGACTTGCAACACTGTTGGTAGGGTCAGGTGGTTCTAACGGCACCTGCCAGGACCCGGCAATCAAATTTATAACAGTGTCTAACCTCAATTACTGTAGTTTATCTGATGTAAGCAATATGAAGTAAAAAATACCAGTTAAAGTGAGAAATTGGAAGAGAATATACAAGAAAGATGTCATTGGGCTATTTTTGGTAGGGCTGAGGGACAGAGTACCAGCTGTTTGGTCCTTTTTGGCGGGAGAGTCACGCAAATAACCACAGTACTGGTATTTGTTTGGTGTCTTCTGTATTTTTAAAAATGAATACCGTAACATTGTATTATATACAAACTTGTCATATTTCTGGAAAATAAGAAGCAAGAAAATAAAAATATACCGGTAAACACAATTTCAACTTACACTAAAATTAAAAGCTGCTTAAGAAGGGCCGATGCAAACACAAAGCCTCCGCGACCAGGGCGCTGCCGTATCAGCTAGACGGTACACGTGTTTTTCGAATTGTTTTCAGTTAAAAAACTGTTACATCACAAGTGAATTAGGAGAGAATATTATTGTAATACAACAGTTTTTAACTGAACCATTCGAAAAGCGATTACGGTAACATCTTTTCAACGAAAGAAAGCGAAAGTCATTGTTTTTGTCACGATTTTTTCCCACTTTCCACTATAATACGTACGTCATTTCAGCAAAAATATTAATTTCCATATTCTCAGAAATAAATAGTAGTTTTGCTGAAACATGATGTATTTCAATGTAAATTAGGATAAACTACATGATGAAAACAGAAGACTTTACCAAACCTTTCGATGTTCAAGATATGTTACTCGTTTTTTTAATAGTTTTCGGTTAAAATACTGTTATATTACAATGATATTATATTCATACTGTGCTTGATATACTACATTCACGGAAATGTAATATTTTTTGCTGAAATGACGTACGTATTACAGTGGAAAGTGGGATAAAATTGTGACGAAAACAATGACTCGCATTCTTTCGTTCAAAATATGTTACCGTAATCGCTTTTCGAATGGTTTAGTTAGAAAACTGTTGTATTACAATAATATTCCCTCCTAATTGACTTGAATAAATACTTGAATGGAAATATACAATATTTTTGTTGAAACTACCCGCGTTTCAGTGTAAAGTGTCGGAATAATTAATGGTAAACAAGTTTATAGGACCTAGTGTTTTTCTGAAGGTTTTGTTGTTCCTTTACCCTCAAAAACTTGGGTCGACCTATAAACGAGGAATATCATAAATTAACGATTTCTTGGTCAAAAAATCGGGGTCGACCTATATACGAAGGGGGGTTATAGACGAGTATATACGGTATATATGAACAGTATATAAGTGTTGCTTTTATATTCTTATGTAAAGTAATGACGATATGTTTTCACGTGTGCGCACTTACATACACGATCTCTCTTTTTTTCTTTACCATTATTGTTAGCTACTTCTATTGTTCCATTTATTAACATTACTTAAAACAACCATATTAATTTTACTACAGCTACAACCAAGGTCTTATTTTCTTCAGTTTTATATGTAGAACCAGTCAGTCACTGGTTTTGTAATCAACGAAAACAATGCTGTGTCATTTCCTCGTGTGTTTTAATATTTTACGTATTATTAATGAATTGTATTGCTCATTTTGCACACATAAACATTAATTCAATAAAAAAGACATTCAGTAATAAACAATAATGAATCTTTTGTACATAAGAGAAATGACGCTGTTTACACGATTATGCACGTCGTCTGCACGTTGGCGGGCCGTTCAAACCCGTCGAAATTCAAGTTGCCGCTGTCAAAATTTATATTTATATTTTTTTTGTGTGTGTTCCAATAAAATAAGTTGAATTAAAAACTCGCGAAATTTGAGAAGCTACTATACGACATTTAACCCTTCAATATGTCTTCAAAGAGACCATGATGCAGAGAAAGTGGTGCTAGTGCTTCCAAGCATAAGCACAAGTCACTATCTATCCAGGAAAAGGGTGAATTTCCATGGTCCGGCACCGGTCACGTCCCAAGGTTGCCGGACTAGAGAGGTACAACCTGTATAAGACTTTCAAAATTATTGAATAGTACAAACTTCTTGATATTTACTAAAATAATTTAAGCCCTAGAACCGATTACTATATTAGCGGACCAATACTACAGCTGGTGGCCAGCCACATGCAGGCGATAACATGTTGGGAAAAATTCGTAAGAAATTCATTAATCGAGAGAATGCTCGTTAACCGAAGTTAAGAATCTTATGGAAGGTAATTCGTTAACCGGTGGATCACTATATATATATATATATATATATATATATATATATATATATATATATATATATATATATATATATATATATATATATATATATATATATATATATATATATATATATATTTCATGTACAGTAGATCCTCAATGAAAACGTGGATAAGATAAATCTTGATAAAATCACACGTGTGATTTTATCAATATATATATACACCTAGACCCCGACTTACGACTACGTGGACTTACGACCGTCGGGACTTACGACCGCCTCAGATATAGATAAAAAATAAATAAATAAAATAAAATAAATTTAAATGACACACGCATTTTCTATACCGAAACGTTTCCAGTTAATGTAGTCTCCATGTATAATTAGAAAATTATGGGGGCCCCATGTGCATTCAGCTGACTACATTAAAGGTTAAGCGCTCAGTCACACTGTATCCATTCCTTATTATTTATTACTTTCACTGTACTGTATCCATTCATCATTATTCATTACTTTTACTGTACTGTATTTCATTGTAGATTTTTTATTAAAAAAAAAAAAAAAATGTTTTTTTTTATCTATGTCGGACTTACGACCATGTCGGACTTACGACCTGGATTTGGGTCCCTATCCCCGTTGTAAGTCGGGGTCTATCTGTATGTATATATATATATATATATATATATATATATATATATATATATATATATATATATATATATATATATATATATATATATATATATATATATATATATATATATTCACACAGAGTCATGCGCAGGTTAACATCCTAGATACGTTCTTGGAAACGTGACGTTAACCAAAATGGATGTTGTCCGATCATCACATAAACTTTGTATTTATACTTACGTGTATGTGGAATACTATATACATACATATACAGTTGTACCCCACTTAACGCGGTCAATTGAACCCAGAGGGTCCCGTGTTAAGTGAAATCCGCGTTAAGTGAACAACAGAACATATGGGATTAATTCCAATAGAAACCAGCCCGACCCCCAAACTCCACTTTTTGACGACACATAACTATGTTGTAGTAAAAATTCTATCTTAACTTTATGATGGTATGAAAAAACAAGTAATATAGAAGAGGTTAGGTTAGGAAAGATAAAGGTTAACATAGGAAAAATGAAGGTTAAGTTAGAGAAACTAAAAGTTAGATGTAACACTTACGGTTGTAGAAGAGATGGGTCGGCATACGGGGATGGAGGCTGGTTCCGAGGCAGAGGGCAGATTACTGGCCCTCAGGTGAATCACCATTACTAGGTGAATCACCATCACTGTCACTTACAGTTGTCAGGGCTTCCCTGACAAATCCCTCAAAGTCAACTTCACTTTCACTATCACTGGCTTGGGCTGGCTGTGGTGGGTTGCGGGCAAAGAACTCGGTTATGCTTTGCTGACGGCTGGCGTTGATGTTGTCATGATACACCGTGATGTACGGCTCCATAGCCTGCACCAGCCGGGTATGGAAGACTTCATAGCGTTCATCGTCATTGTCGCGGGAAAGGACGGACTTAATTTTTTCTGCAAACTCTATGGCACACTTAATATCACTATGACTTAAACTAGGTTCTTCGGAGAATGACGCACCTTCTTCCTCCTCTTCACTGGCGTGTTCTTCTTCCAACATCTCGTCGGCAGTCACTTCAGGATCTTTGATCACCTCCAGGATGTCTTCGTTGGTGGTCTCGGAGAAGCCTTCAGCTGTAATATTGAGCGCAGCTTCTCTGGCAAGGTCCACTGCTACTGCAACAGTCTGAACCTGACCAGTCACAGGTTCACTCCTCCTCTCACCTGGTATGCCATGCAACACATGTCTCCATGCGTGACGAATCGTAGCAATAGTCAGCAGATCCCATGCCTCCACCAAGAAGTCTACAGCTTGTTTAACGTTAAACTTCTTCCAAAATTGTTTGACGAGAAGTTCTTGAGTCACCGCCTCTTGTTCCTTGTCCTCGTCGCTTTTGCTCTCGCTGTCGGTGTCACCCAGCTTACGCAACTCATCCTTGGTGTTGGTAGAGTCGTTCAGCAGCTTGAACTTCTTTGCAGAGTACGCAGCTTTAACATTGCAGATCAACTCCTGGTCCATGGGCTGGATTAATGACGTAGTGTTGGGAGGAAGGAAGACCACTTTTACGTTGGGGTGACGATCCATAAGTAGGGGCGAGTGTCCAGGTGCGTTGTCAAGGAGCAACAAAATATTGAATGAAACATTCTGTTGCTCGCAGAATTTCTTCACGTCGGGAACAAAACAGTTGTCAAACCAGAAGAGGGACAGAGAAGAGGACATCCACGCCTTATGTGCGGTTAGTCAGTGGACATTATGCTTGTTCATGTCCATATTCTTGTAGGCTTGGGCTTGCGGGCTGTGTGAATCACCGATAACTTTGGTTTACAGGTACCGGAGGCATTGGTGGTAAACAGGACGGTGATGCGTTCCTTCTGCAACTTCCGACCCCTTACCTTGCTGGCAGACTGGACAACGAAGGTCTTGGAAGGTAACTTTTTCCAGAAAAGACCAGATTCGTCCATGTTAAACACCTGGTCGTCACTGTACTGTCCTTCCTCCATAATCTCACGTAAGAACGGAGGAAAATCTCTAGCCGCCACACGGTCAGCACTCGCTTCCTCACCACCAATGTTGATGTTGGTGATCTTGTTCCTCTTCTTAAACCTATGCAGCCAACCAGAGGAAGCATTGAAGGGTTTGGGCTCTGCAATTCCCAGCTTACGTGACACTGCTGCGTATAGCTCACGTGCGTACTCCTGCACTGAGCGCGTGTCCACCGCCATGTTGCGTCGCGCCTGACGAACCAAATAACTCACCAGCAAATTTTCCACTTTTGCCAGCACCCTGTTCTGGCAATACCTGATAGATGAAGCACCTGCAGACTTTGTGATTTTCATGTGCTCTTTGATCTTGGCTGCATCCTTCTTGATCGTGCGAATCGTAGATTCGTTGACGCGATGCTGGCGCGCGAGATCAACTTGCCGTGTTCCTTTCTCCAAATCTTGAACAATTTGGTACTTCACCTCGTAGCTTAATGAACGTCGTGTCTTCTTTGGCTTAGTGCCGCTGGGTCCAGGTAAGGAAAGGTCTCTCTCTGGGGGCGGTGGTGGTCCGGCGGAAGCCATTTTACGGAACAATGGATGCGCGTTTACACGGTGTGGCCTTGAGGGATGAAACTGCCGCAGCTAGGTCAAGCATCGTCTCTCCTCCCTCCCTCCCTCCCCGGGGTGGTCACGTCATAATACTTTAAGCCAATTACAGCTAGCAGCAGAGGGGGGTAGGGATGCATGGCCAATCACAGTCCGATACGTCATATGACGTCAGTGATAACGCAACAAAGACACACACTGCGCAACCTTACCGCGCGGCTTGCCCAAGCGGAGGGAGGAGGAGGGAGAGGCAGGCAGGCAGGCAGGCGGGTGGCGCGTGGGGAAAATCTAAAAATAGCGTCTCGAGCCGGACACTCACCGCGTATATGATGAAAAATTCCGCGTTAAGTGAAAGTTCAGCTCTGGCAAGGCACCGCGTATATGATAAAACGCGCTAAGTGAAACCGCGTTAGGCGGGGTAATACTGTGAATATATATATATATATATATATATATATATATATATATATATATATATATATATATATATATATATATATATATATATATATATATATATATATATATATATATATATATATATATATTGATTTAGGGAAGATTTAGAGGAATTTTAGGAGTGTTTCTGACTGTTTTTGGCTTTACTTTGTATATACTTTTCTGTGAGCTGGAACCAATTACCCAATATCCCATTGAAACAATGGTTTCGGTTAACGAAATTTTTGGTAACGAACGACCTTCTAGAATGAATTGAGTTCGTTAACCAAGGGACCACTGTTCACCCATTTTTAAGGACATGTTAAACAAATTTGCTAAGGGCATGCTAAGCTCTTCCTTACATTCCTTTAATACTCTGGCAAATATCTCATTGGGACCTGGTGACTTATTAGGCTTTAGTTTGTCCATTCTCTTACTAACATCGTTACTCGTCACTGTTATCTTGTCTGTGCCTCAGGTATCATGTTTAAATTTTCGGTGGTGAAAACTGTTGAAAAATATTTATTCAGATTATTGCTCATTTCTCCGTCATTATCAGTTAGCTTGCCATGACATCACATACGGGGAGCCAGCGCACTGTTGGGCCGGTGACGACGACCCAGGTGTTATAAGAGAAAATACCATTTTTTACGACATATACTATCAGACATAATGTTTCCAGTAGGCTAAGTTCTACCTAACCCAACTCCAGAATTTGAAATATGTTATTGTTTGCTTAAACACATTATTACTTTTATTAAATAAAATAACAATCAGTATTATTGTGTACGTATACTCCAGTAGAGTCATGCGCCGGTTAACGTCCAACCGAACAACATCCGATCGCATATACGTCCGTGGTCCCCCCCCCCCCCCAAAATAACTTCCGTGACGTCTGCTGGACCACCACTCCATGACCCCCTGACGGAGACACGATGATCCTTTCCATACTGGCCAGATATTATGTGTTAAAGAAATATCCTTCCCTAGGCTTTAGTAAGCATTTGCCTCCAGGTCTAATGTTAACCTACATCTATTGAGGATAAAATCTTTCACCTACAAATTGACAATAACTTATTTGCTGTAATCAGACATATCTAGTTGCCTCAACAATTGCAACCCCAGTTGCAATTGGGGTTGCAATTTCAAGTTCTGTGTCATTATTAAGGAATAACGAAGTCTCTGGTGCACTCTAAGATTAAGAGAGAAAACGGAGGTCTCAGGCGTCCTGAAGCGAGAGAAAACGGACTCCTATGATGGGGGACACAAGAACTCACACGTGCCACTCATATTGACAGACTTGACACTCACTTACTTGACAAGTTTTACCAACCATTAGTTGTGTACATTATCTAGTGAATTTACTTAATATTGTACAGTACAAGTACACTGCAATACAGTGGTCCCTCGGTTAACAATGGACCTAAGTGCAAACCTCTACTGTACATGTGCTAAAATTGTTATGTCTATTGCAAATGTAGCTTGTTTATACAGGTATTCAAATAAATCACTGTCTTACAAGAATCCCTCCAATGTAAGTTATATTCACCCAGGTCGTTTGGGTGGCAAATTATGAGAAGAGCTTAGTCACTCTTAAATTTTGATAAATAAATACGCTGGCAGGCCTTCAGCGCCAACTGTCAAATCATATCTCAAATAAATAAACAAACAAACGCCAGACATTCTGTCACCTCACCTCTCGCTCCCCCCCCTGCTCCCCCCCTCTTCCCACGCTCGCTGGCTACCTCCCTCCTTGCCTCCCTCCTTGTGTTCCCAGACAAAAGATTGGTGATTTCTTTATGCTTTAAGGTGTTTGTTTTATGTAATATCTCAGACTAAAGTTAGGATAATATAATTTGCATTGCTGAAATCCTTGCAAGACAGAGATTAATTTAAATATAAACGTAATATATTTTGCTCGAGACATAAAAATTGTAGTACATTAGTGTACAATACTGTAGTACATTTTATAATATAAAGTTTTTCAACTGTATTTTTGGGTAGATTTACATAAATTTCTTCATTTATTTTCATCCATTTACATGCACACACCATACTAAAAGAAAAGTAAAAGAAATAAATGACCTTAGTGCAAAGCTGGAGTGCACATGTACTAATTTGATTATGGTACTAAAGTTGTTATGTCTAGTGCAAATTATAGGTTGTTAATATTTAAATTAATCAACATCTTACAAGAATCCTAGCAATATAAATTATATTCACCCAGGTCATTTCACTGGTTTTTTATAAAAGAGAAGCTTAGTCACTTAAAAATTGATAAATAAACACGCGTTAGAGGCAGTGCCAAGTCAAACATACCACCTCACCTCCCGCTCGCCTCCCCCCCCCCCACGCTCGCTCGCGTGGGGGGTTTTAGGCCTTAAGTTTTTCATCTAATATCTCAGACTATAGGAGAATATAATTTGCATTGCTGAAATCCTTGCAAGACAGAGATAGAGATTAATTTAAATATAAACGTCATATATTTCACTCAAGAGATAAAAATTGTAGTGCATTAGTGTACAATACTGTAGTACATTTTATAATATAAAGTTTTTCAACTGTATTTTTGGGTAGATTTACATAAATTTCTTCATTTATTTTCATCCATTTACATGCACACACCATACTAAAAGAAAAGTAAAAGAAATAAATGACATTAGTGCAAAGCTGGAGTGCACATGTACTAATTTGATTATGGTACTAAAGTTGTTATGTCTAGTGCGAATTATAGGTTGTTTATATTTAAATTAATCAACATCTTACAAGAATCCTAGCAATATAAATTATATTCACCCAGGTCATTTCACTGGCTTTTTATAAGAGAGAAGCTTAGTCACTTAAGAACTGATAAATATACACGCGTTAGACCTGGGCCTGTGCCAACTGTCAAACGTACTACCTCCCCTCCCCCCACGCCCCCCCACACCCTCTCTCTCCCCCATCTGCCCAGCGTTGCTGGAATCCTTGTAAAACAGTGAATAATTTTAATATAAACATCATGTATTTTGCACAAGAGATAAAAATTAATCATCTGTATCACATTACAGTAGTGATTTATGAGTAAGAGTATATATGTACGTATATAGTATTCCACATACACGTAAGTATAAATACAAAGTTTATGTGATGATCGGACAACGTCCATTTCGGTTAACGTCACGTTTCCAAGAACGTATCTAGGACGTTAACCGGCGCATGAATTTATACCAAATAAATTTCTTTACATTTGTATCTGTTAACATTGCTAGTGGCATTTGTTGCCATGTGAGACTCATCCCCATAGCTCTCTTGCTACTAGGCCAAGCTGTGAGTTTTGTTATGGTAATTTTTCAACAGAATATGCAAAAAAAAAAAAAAGTAAAAAAAAGGATGGAGAATAAACAGTTCTTCATGTGCGAGAGTGAGCACACTGAGTGGGGGAGCGGTGTGTGGAAGCCCTCCATTGTTAGGGGTCAGCGTCCTAATGATGAGTCTGGAGGCCAAGCTGACTGGCAAAGTGTGTTATGCGCTGCACACTTTGTGTTGTTTGACTCAAAATTAAAACAAAATCCATGGTGATGCATTTGTGTTGGTTTCTTTTGTTTTAATAATTTTTCTTTATTTTAAACAACAAAAGGGAGAAACAAACATTATAATAAAGAGGCATCATTGCCAGAGATACACTCAGTACTTGTTTGGGACAAGCTAGTGTTCAGCCCCGGATAATTATATCTTGTATAAATGTATGTATACTGTACTTCACATATATATTATTTATTTACTATATGTGTATGTCCTTGAGTACATTATACTGTACAGTCTTGTGTATCACATATACAGGCAATTACTGTACACAAGTAGACACACAAGGTTTGTTGTGGGTGGTACATACAGTACAGTCTCTCTTCGACTTACGACGGGGTTCCTTCCCGATGACCAGGACGTAAGTCGAAAATGCGAAAATAATACATAGAAAATCTAAAATGGGTGTCTCCTTTTCTTCTCAGCACCACGAGAACTCTCACTTTTAAGCTTGCCAGCCATTTTAAAGGGAATTACAAACGAAAATTTTGTCAGTACAGCGCGATCACTAACGTCAGTACTAGAAAATACCTAATTTGAAAAATAATAATATACGACCACGGCGGTCGTATGTCCGGGTTGTCGTAAATCGAGGAGTACCTGTACTGAAAATGTCCAGCTTTGTTTGTTAGTTTACATAACTGAAACTTTGGCCTTATATTTCTATCAAAAATGGGGTTTGGTTGGAAAAAATATAAACTTGAAGTAAAGCAAAAGTGAGACATTTAGAAAAGACAGCATAGAAGAAGAAAGACATTTTTTAAAGAGAAATAAGATGTACAAGTTGGTAAGAGAGAACCTTGGTAATGTTGATGTGTGCCAGAGAGGGTGTAGGGAAACACCAGCTGTTATGTGTGGCTAGTCAGTTTTTCTCTCACCAGAACCAGGTGAAATATTATAGGCTCTGAGCTATCCACCTGTCTTCATGCAAATGGTTTCTGCACAGTAAGCAAAGATCAAATGACGTGAACCCTCAAAGATCTGGACTAAAAGGGGGGACTACCTGTCCGGAAAAGCCGATTGTCTGAATCTTCCGGCGAATGTACTAATGTATAGAAATTATAAATAATGATATAAAAAACACCAAAAATACAGTACATATTATCCTGACTACTGGGGTTAGTTATATACACATTTTCCTGTGAAAAACCATAATTTTGAGCAACATATTACTGTACTCAAATGTACTACACTAAATGTTTAAATTTTTATCTCACGCAAAATATATGATATCTGTACTCAAATTAATTGCTGTTTTGCGAGGATTCCAGCAATGCAATTTATATTCTGCTAACTTTAGTCTGTGACATTTTATAAGATAAAAACTTTAAGCCTAAAACTACCTTCACCCTGTTTTGGGAATGCTTTCTTAGGGAGGCTTCTTAGCCCAGAACCCCCAAATTTTTTGTCCGAATCTTCTGAAATTTGGATTTACCGAGTCCGGATCTTCGAGGGTTTACTGTAGTCTCATTACAATCAATCATAAATAATCTTCAGACATAATACATGAATCATTCCATCGATGGCTCAGATGTCAATTAATTTTGCAGGTTGACTTGCGAGCTGCGGAGAAGAAGCCCGTGGAGTACCTGGTTCACAACAAGACGAGTGTCAAGTTGGTGACGGTTCACCCAACTCAGAACCACTATTTTGCCACGGCCTCACGAGATGGGTTAGTTTTGAAGGAATTTCATCTCTTGATGGTGTACACTGGTGAAATGATGATGTCAGTACTGTGCTCCTTTTGACTAAGCTCTCCTAGTTTTGGTGGAATCTGTCCCTGTGGCAATCACGGGTGTCTGCTGTGGGGGGATCAAGCTTGCGTCAAGGGAAGCAATGTTTGGTTGGATCAGGGATTTATGTGGTCAATTTTCTGAGGTCAGGCAATCAGGTGCAGGTGTGAGGTTAGGTTAGGTTAAGTAGCTGAGGTAAGACTCCTGACCCTAGGGTAAGCAGTTTGACAACACTGATAAAATTAGATCAGGTCATATAAAGCAGACCCAGGTCACCCAGCTACTGTACAAGACACCATCATGCCACTGACTACCTCTGTTTTAGATTCAGTCATTTACTCCTTTGGAATACATGAAGTTATAAGGTAAGAAAAGTTTGGTATTTCTTTAAAAGATATTAACGTGATTTCATATAGATTTTTTTGTATCGGCTCTGTGGGTTTGTACCAAGACTAATGTTTTGGTACCGTACCATGGTTTTAGATCACCAGCTGCCCATGGTGGCAATATTCTTCTCTTAACAAGAAGTTAACTGCTGTGTAATACTGTACAGTGGTTACTGAGGACATGAGATGTTGGCACAACTTAGTCAGTAGTTCAGTTGTGATGTATTTTGTATCTTTTTTCCTCCTAAATTTAGAAGATCAATTTGTGCTAATTATTAGGTTTATAATTATTTGTGTGATTTTATTATTTTGAAACATGAAAACCAAAAGTATATACTGTACTATACAGGGTGACTCAGAAAAAATTTATACATACTGCCTGATAGATTATTATGGTGACCACAAGAATGCTTGTACCTGTACAGTATTACAACAGAAGCATTGTCATCACTTGCTGGTATACAAGGTCTTCTACAAGTGAGAACAGTTTTACATTGCTATGCTTCAAGCATTTGTGTAATTACTATGAGAATCTGTAAGGGGCATGTATAAATTTTTCTGAGACAACCTGTAGTAAGTTTTATTTTCAGTACAGGTTGTACCTCTCTAGTCCGGCATTCTGTGGTCCGGAAACTCCCGTGGTCCGGAACGATTTTAGTTTGTCCGATAGGTAGATAGGCAGCTTTTTTTTTTTTTATCTGAATTATTATTATTATTACAGGAGTATTAAATTTTTGCCCCTCAGGCCCCAATGTGGGTCAGTGACCTATGCCCGGGTGGGCTAATCCCCTTAAAAAAAAAAAAGCCGCGGGAAATTAAGGTTTGTTTACATCCGGCAGTTCGGCTGCTCTCTCTCTCTCTCTGCTTGTCTATACAGAGTACAACATTTAACCCTTCAATATATATGAGCAGTAAATAAGTGTTGCTTTCATATTCTTATGTAGAGTAATGACGATATATTTTCACATGTGCGCACTTACATACGAGCAGTCTCACTTTTTTTTTTACCATTAATGGTTAGCTACTTATATTGTTCCATTTATTAACATTAAATAACATTACAGGTACTTCAAGCAACCATATTCATTTTTTACATTAATTTTACTACAGCTAAACTCAGGGTCTTATTTTCTTCAGTTTTATATGTAGAACCAATCAGTCACTGGTTTCGTAAGCTTTAACATAAACAATGCCGGCAGCCGTCTCGTCTCCTCTAATATTCCACGTATTATTAATAAATTGTATTGTTAATTTTGCACACACGTACATTAATTCAATAAAAACAAATTCAGAAACATTAATTAAAATATATATGAACAGTAAATAAGTGTTGCTTTCATATTCTTATGTAAAGTAATGACGATATGTTTTCACGTGTGCGCATGCGCACTTACATATGCGATCTCTCTTTTTCTTTACCATTATCGTTAGCTACTTCTATTGTTCCATTTATTAACATTAAATAACATTACTTAAAACAACCATATTGATTTTACTACAGCTACAACCAAGGTCTTATTTTCTTCAGTTTTATATGTAGAACCAGTCAGTCACTGGTTTTGTAATCAACGAAAACAATGCTGTGTCATTTCCTCATGTGTTTTAATTTTCTACGTATTATTAATGAATTGTATTGCTCATTTTGCACATACCGTATATCACGGCCTATAAGGCGGCGGGGTGCATAAGACGCCCCCCCCAAATTTCCATTTAAAAAGTAGCTTTTGAGCTCTATTTGCTGTATAAGACCAGTACCCCAAATGTGACACTTACCCACTGACTCAGTAGTCCTTTACCAACCATCCTTGATTTTTTAAAATAAGGCCAATTCACTTCAAGTAATGTCATCAAATTATACCCGCTGGTGTAGTGTAAACACTAGTGACGTCACTGAAGCGTGGTGGGAGTGTTCCCTCGTCTCGGTGGTGTGACTATTTATACAACATGTGGTTCAACAGCAACCACCGTATTCTAATTGTGGTGTTTCATTAGGATTTGAGTGAAAAAGGTTACCAGTATGTACTTACTACATACATTTATTACACAAATATATATATATATATATATATATATATATATATATATATATATATATATATATATATATATATATATATATATATATATATATATATATATATATATATATATATATATATATATATACTGAATATACTATGTACAAAAAATGAATGTTCAATGAATTATTTATGGTGCATTAGGGTACTGGTCACTTCTGATGGGCTATAAATAGCCTTCTTTATCTCCCCTACATCTCACCCTGAGCCAGACGGAAGGGTCTTGGTAAATAACATGTTTGCTTATTTTCCATTTACTTTAAATAGATTTACCGAATTATTTGTTTTATTTATTTATTTATAATATACTGTAATATATTAAACACACTGTAATTATTTTCTTTAATTTATAAACTGTTTTGCGACAAAGGAATGTTCTCCAGTAGTGTTTCATTAGGATTTGAGTGAAAAAATATTACGTACTTACACAATTGTTCCTCTTACTTTGACAACACAACATACATACAGTATATTATTTCTCAGTTTTGATCTTTTTTTTTAATTTTTGTATTTATTTATAGTTAGTTACTTAAAATAAGGCCAATTCACTTCAAGTAATGGCATCAAATATTACCAGCTGGTGTAGTGTAAACACTAGTGACGTCACTTGAGCGTCTGTAATTAACCGTCGATAGTTTCAAGAATTAATGCACTCATTTACTGAATATTCTTTGGAAAAAAATAAAATTTAAATCAATTATTTATAGGAGATAAATATTATTATGAGTAAATATACCGATACCGGTATGCATTACTGACCACCTCCACGGCTCCTCACTGGCAAATGGGGGGGGGGGCGTGGGGAGGGGTGTGTGATGATAGCTGTGTTTATTATAGGGGTATAAATCTCTTTTACGGTATGTTAGACAGGTTTATAATACATTTTTATTATTTTAATATACCGGTAATCTTAATTTGAATCCAGCTTGCCAAACGTAAGTTTCAGTATAAAATAATTAGTGGTAAGACCTTGTGAGTGGCTTACGATGTTTTCATCACCACTTTTGACACACTAAACCACAATATTTAAGAGGTAAGAATTTTAAACTTGGTGGTTTAGACGACCCCCTAACTTTGGGCAGATTTTTTTAATGTTCAAATTTCGTCTTATAGGCCGTGATATACGGTATAAACATTAATTCAATAAAAAAGACATTCAGTAATAAACAATAATGAATCTTTTGTACATAAGAGAAATGACGCTGTTTACACGATTATGCACGTCGTCTGCACGTTGGCGGGCCATTCAAACCAGTTAAAATTCAAGTTTCCGCCGTCAAAATTTTTATTTATTTATTTTTTTGTGTGTTCCAATAAAATACGTTAAGAATTAAAAACTCGCGAAATTTGAGAAGCTACTATACGACATTTAACCCTTCAATATGTCTTCAAAGAGACCATGACGCAGAGAAAGTGGTGCTAGTGCTTCCAGGCATAAGCACAAGTCACTATCTATCCAGGAAAAGGGTGAATTTCCATGGTCCGGCACCGGTCAGGTCCCGAGGTTGCCGGACTAGAGAGGTACAACCTGTATCTTTATTGAACCCCCCCCACCCCTCCGCTTGATGCGGGTTTGCTCGAACACTTTTTTTTATTACTACCCGGTATTGCTTAACATGGGTCTCAGATTTACTCGAACGCAAGTTAAGCCGGGCTAACGTGGGAAAGTTCGGGCAAACATTGTTTGGTAGAAAACATTGTGTGTGGACCAGTGGTTGGGTCCATTACAGTTCATGAGTAGTGTCCTCAGCAGGCCAGTGGTTGAGTCCATTACAGTCCATGAATAGTATCCTCTGCAGACCAGTGGTTGAGTCCATTACAGTCCATGAGTAGTATCCTCTGCAGGCCAGTGGTTGAGTCCATTATAGTCCATGGGTAGCATCCCCAGGCCACGTGGTCTCAGAGTTTAGCTAGTGCTCAGTCCGGCCACAATAGAAAACTTTAATTGGATTAACTTCAGTTTTCTTTGCTTGGTTTTGTCACCATGGCTTCACCTAAATGTTCTCTAAGTGCCCCTCTGCCTAGGGACACTCCAGCAAAGAAGAGCAGGACCACATTTACTCTAGAGAATAAATTGGACATTCTTATACGACTCGAGTGAGGCCAATCCACCGCCACCGCCATCATGCATGAGTACAGAATAATTATTATTCTCACTTAAATACTGATTCATCATGTTTAAGTTTAGACATTCTTATGACTAGAGAGAGGCCAGTCAGCCCACTCTGACAGAGTGGTTTCTCCGTGAACGAGTCAATCAAGAGGAAAGTTGAGAAAATTAAAAGTTGTAATTTGGGGGGAGATAAAGATAACTTTCTTCGTAATTTTTTATTCATTTATATGCACACACAATCCTACATACAGAATGTGCAAAAAAGAAAAAGAAAAATTAATCACCATTAGGTCAAAAACATAAAATAATTAAACATTTCTTGGTGTGCCAGTAGGAGGGGGAGCATTGCTAATGGAAGTCCCCAGCCAGGCCGGGTTGCCATGGTGAGGCTTGAGGGAGGCCACGCATGACTCAGCCAGGCTCTGCAAATGGCTGCTGTGTTAAACTTTTGTGAACTGAGTTCATGAACATGTCAGTGCCTCCACAACATCATGTTTGAGTGAATTTGGTAGCTGTAGGTGTATTAATGAGCTACTTAGAGCAGCAAATGTCTTTGAACTTTGGTTTTTTAATATTTTTGGTGTGTGTGTATGTGGAGGGGGGTCTGCCTGACACATCCCCTGTCTCCCTTTTTATAATGGGTTAGCTCTACACGGCATTTTCTGAGAACACAATCTCCAGGTTAAGCAAGGGAGCAGTGTATGGGGGTCACAAGTTTTGTCCTGGTTTCTTTATTTGTTGTTGTACCCAATAAAGTCATGCCATTTTTTCAGTCAGGTGGAGAGTGACTGTTTGCCAAGTTATGTAATGAAATATGAATTTTGAAAATTAAAAAAAAAAATAATAATTCCAGAAGTGTTTGCCTGTGGGATGTTCGTCACCACATAAAAAATATCCCAATTGCCACATGTGCTCATGGAAGGAGTATCACTGGTCTACAATTTTCTCCATTAACAGGTTTGTCTAATATTTATACTGGAGGTCTGATGGGAGGCTACAGTGTTATGACAATTACATTACGTTACAGAAGTTAACCTGTTGAGTATTATTTGCTGATGATTAATAAAAGAGAAGCTTGTAGCATTAGGTTATGACATCTTGATTCCTTGTCTTATTTATAATCGTGTTTACCATTACAGGAAAGTCCTTGATATCAACCTGCATGGACAACAATTTACGATTCATAGCCTGTGATCTGACGGACCTGAGAGGTAAACACTTTGCTCTTCATCTGGGACTACAGTGAAACCTCAATATAACGGACTCATCTCTCTGTATTGTATAATCCGTTAGTTGGGGGTTTCATATCTAATGGAGCTTTGTTATAATGAACTTTCATCACTATAATTCGTTAAGTAGCGGTTTCATTTACAGGGGATCCCCGACTTACGAACGGGGTTCAACTTTAAATTTACAGTATTTTACTTACCTGATGACTTATTTTTTACTTTACTGTATTTTGTCATTCTGACTTAAGAACGTCCTCAGGACGTAACCCGGGGACCCCCTGTATAATGGGCCGTCGATATAATGGATTTTCCTCTCCATATACCGTACAGTATACCCTTGATTTAACGGAATCCAATATCACGAACTCTCAATTTAGTGGAAGGAATTTTTTTCGTTATTTTTCGCTCGATTTGGTGAACTAGTTCACTATATTGAGATCAATTCCGTTAATATGCTTACACTTACAGAGACACCTCGGACACATGATATGTAGAGTACAGTGATTTCTGCTATAACGCGTGTTTTGATAACGCGAATTTGCTCTAACGCAATTTACGAATTAGGAACGATATTTGTATAACGCGAACGCTTGTTTGCTATAACGCGATTTTTGCTTACTATTTCTCCAATTTTGTGTAAAGAAGAATATCAACAAGAAGCGTTCTGGTGATAGAATTCCTGGTGATGATCGTAAAAGAAAGGATATAACACTTGAAGAGAAGCTCGATTTTATCAACCTCAAAATCACCCTTCTCCCCCATCAAGTAAAGTGTTACATTTACTGTATGATTTCATTATTAGATATGAATGTAACATTTATTTAGACTGTGCTATCCTTTGTGTTAGGCTAACTACTAAATTTTTTCGATTTCGAGTAATCTGCACCTAACCCTATTTTCTCCATAAGCCCTGTTATTTCTATTACGCGATTTTCTATAACACGATATTTTACAAGAACACAATTATCGCGTTATAGCAGAACTACCTGTACATATAAACATTAGAACCATTATTCATGGTTTACCTTAAGCTAGGGGGTTAGGTGATTGTTTCCAAACTTTTTTCCAATTAATAGCCACACTCTCCCCCACACCACTTCCTTTCTGAGACTTCTGTGAGACTTTCAGCATGATGTCTAAGCACAGTACAGTAGTTAGTTGACCATGAGGTAGCAGTGAACAACACACTGAGCGGATGTAAACAAACTCCACACGCCAAGCAACGCAAAATTTAACAGACTCACGCGGGATTTAGTGAACTAGTTCGCTAAATCGAGCAAAAATAACAGAAAGTTTGATTTAACAGAAAGGGGCGGCTCGAATTAGTTGGTTAAATGGAGAAAATGGTGTCCATTAAATAGAGCCTTCACTGTACTGTACTCTACTACTTCACCTCAAGTTTATTATTGTGTGTCGATAAAACTGTTTAGTGTAGTTTTATTTTTCTCAGTCTTCATATAATGTTAGCAGTTAGCATCACAAATCTAGTACTGTACAGTATTTGCTTAATCAGTTAACATTATTCACTTAACAAGTTGAATGGCTTTTGTGTTATTTTATTAACTTGTTACATTAATAAAGTTGCTTTTATTTTTGCTTGAATATATTATGTATTATGGTGCATTATAGTGACTCCTTTTGTTACTTGAATATATTATGTATTATGCAGTATAGTGACTCATTTTCTTGCTTGAATGTATTATGGTGCATTTTAGTGACTCATTTTATTGCTTGAATATATTATGTATTATGGTGCAGTATAGTGATACATTTTGTAACTTGAATATTTTGGGTATGGTGGTGCAGTATTTGCAGTGTTCAAACTCATATACTGTAACTAATTTTTTTTTTTTTCAGTTGAACGAAAAATCCCACACAACAACCAGACTGGGAGATGGCTGACCACCTTTAAGGCTCATTATGTTCCCTGCCGTGAAGACTTGATAGTCGTGGGTTCACTTCTGCAACAACGAAGAGTAAGGAACTCTCAGTTTTAACTCTTCTCTGGGTATAACATTATGCAAGACAGTTTTGTGATGTACACCCAGCATCACTTCCACCTGGTACAGTGGCTGGTGTGATTTGTGAAATGTAGCAATTCTGTGTAAGTTTACATCACAGTAAATCTACTGGAATGGCCAGAAGGACCATGCAATAGTAGTCAGATGTGTGTTGCAAAATAAGCAGCAGATGTTATCTGCATGGACAACAATACACTGCCAAAGCAGCTACTCTGTGGTCATTTAAAGAATGGCAAACAATGCTGATGGACAACAGAAAAGGTACAGTATAAGGATAGTCTTGAAAAGTGCCAGATCGACTCCTGCATCTGGGAGACCATCACTCCACACCATAATGTTTGGATGAGCACAACATGAGAAGGTGTTACTACTGTCCAGGTAGCTCAATTATATACCAATGCAACCAATGCCAGAGCTAGAAAGACACCGCTTCCTCTGCCCCTCCTGCACTACACTTAACCCTCCACTCATGCAACATGTGCAGACAATCCTGCCGGTTCCTTATTGGGCTCTCGAGTCACCTCTGAATTCACCAACGAAGGTGACATTATAAGCCTCTTGGGGGTACTGGGAGTTTCTCTGTGCTAAATAAAATATTGAAAGTGGTTTCCAGTAGTGAATGGGTTGATAACCTTGTATCATTCTGTCCTCACTGGATGATCATCATACTGTACTCGATTATGAGTGACAGCAAAGTAGTGGTAGTAGTTGTGCTAATGCAGTATGGATGTTATATTATTTTGATTATAAGAACATTTTCAAAACATTGATATGTAGACTAAATTTTTCATTGTAAATGAAGTCTAAGTTGAAACCTATCACATTTGTACTTTTAAAAATATTTAAATACTATAATAAGGTAATTATGTATCCCATTCTGCTTGCAGGTGGAAATCTGGGGGTGTGATGGACAACTGAAACACAATTTTATGGGAGAACACTTTGCATCAGTTGCAAGTGTCACCGCTCTTCACCCCACCTTACCAGTCTTGGCCGGATGTAACTCTTCAGGCAGGGTTCATGTCTTCAAGTAGTGTTAGTCTACCTCATCTGGATGACAATGTGCCAGAGTTGCTAGTATTTGTTTGAAGGATTTACAGTGTTATTTATGGCACAGGTGAATTACTGTGAATATTCACTTAGCTCACAGCATTACTAAGATAAGTCAGGGTTTTGCTGAATCTCTGGGCAATAGACTGATAGATGAAGTCTGTAACATTTTTGTTTGTGCATATTACTCTTATGTTTTTATTCACTCTAATCCAGGGTAAATTATTTACTTGTAATCATAAACAACTTCATTTAAAAAAAATATATTTACCGGTCCAAAAGAAGTTGACCTGCATTTGAAATTTTAAAGAGAAACACAGGAGAAATAATAAGTAGTATCATAAACTTTACTACAGTATGTCCTTTGGTTCTCACATTTTCTCTTTTCAGATTATTATTCAAGATCATAATTTTTAATTTTGCTGCACTTTACAATGTCTGAAGTGAATAAAAAAAAATAGGGTAGATTAATAAGGCATTTCTCACTGGTCTTTTTTCTTATTTGATAATTTTATATTTTTTTTACTTCTAAGTTATATTAAGAGTATTTAGATTTTTTTTTCTCAAACAATCATAGGTAAGTGTTAAACACAATGGCTTAAGTGAGATGCTAGGTGGGTTGGCTCGCTCGAGAGGAAGATCCAAGCGTAAGGAGCGACTCGGGTCAGACTCGTTTAAGCAGGGTCGCATACACATACTCTGAAATCCTACTGTCCTAAAAAAATTTATCATAATACAGTAATTAACTTAGTGCTGTATGATAATTGTGTAGTATATATTTTATAAATACCTCTAGTACAATTATATTTTATGAAACAAATAATGTTATTCTTTTTAACAACTACTGCACCAATCTGTCTGTAACCTTTTGTAACTGGTATGTTGGGCTAATGTACTTGTAGGTGTATCTCAACCTGAGTGGGTCAAATTTGTCTGGGTTACTGTTTGCTAAATTATATAAGTGGTCAGAAATAAACATTGTGTGAAACAGAAAGAAAAAGGTTAGATATTCTCAGTGTTGTAGTCAAGAAAAACTACCATAACTGTTTCAGTCCTTGTTTCCATGAAGAAGAAAACACTTCGTCACTTTGGCAACAATAGTCACGGTCTTCTGGGTAAAGTAATCCAACTTAATTTTGTTTGAGACATGGAGACATGTGATGGAGATGTATAATACTGTACTGGGGATATTATTCTCTTAAAGTATAATACTGTACTGGGGATATTATTCTCTTAAAGTATATTACTGTACTGAGGATATTATTCTCTTAAAGTATAATACTGTACTGGGGGATATTATTCTCTTAAAGTATAATACTCTACTGGGGATACTATTCTCTTAAAGTATAATACTGTACTGGAGATATTATTCTCTTAAAGTATATTACTGTACTGAGGATATTATTCTCTTAAAGTATAATACTGTACTGGTAACACTGCCAACATTACCTCCAGTTTTACACAAGGTAGTTCAGTATATCCCTGTGTTGTCGGGTTTAAGTGGAACATTGAATAAAGTGCAGTTGCTGTTACTGTGCTTCATCCCGAGTGTCTGGTGAGGACCACAAGTGTATTTTACAAAGTTTTAGGGATAATGGTGACTCAAATGACATATGGTGTGACTTATAATGTGTGTATGTGTATGGTGTCTTATAATGTGTGAATGGTGTGTCTTATAATGTATGTATGGTGTGTCTTATAATGTGTGTATGATGTGTCCTATAATGTGTGTATGGTGTGTCTTATAATGTGTGTATGGTGTGTCTTATAATGTGTGTATGGTGTGTCTTATAATGTGTGTATGGTGTGTCTTATAATGTGTGTATGGTGTGTCTTATAATGTGTGTATGGTGTGTCTTATAATGTGTGTATGGTGTGTCTTATAATGTGTGTATGTGTGTGGTGTGTCTTATAATGTGTGTATGGTGTGTCTTATAATGTGTGTATGGTGTGTCTTATAATGTGTGTATGGTGTCTTTATAATGTGTGTATGGTGTGTCTTATAATGTGTGTATGGTGTGTCTTATAATGTGTGTATGGTGTGTCTTATAATGTGTGTATGGTGTCTTATAATGTGTGTATGGTGTGTCTTATAATGTGTGTATGGTGTGTCTTATAATGTGTATGGTGTGTCTTATAATGTGTGTATGGTGTGTCTATAATGTGTGTATGTGTCTCATAATGTATGGTGTGTCTTATAATGTGTGTATGTGCATGGTGTGTCTTATAATGCGTGTATGGTGTCTGCACGTGTGTATTTTGTGTCTTATAATGTGTGTATGGTGTGTCTTATAATGTGTGTATGGTGTGTCTTATAATGTGTGTGTATGGTGTGTCTTATAATGTGTGTATGGTGTGTCTTATAATGTGTGTATGGTGTGTCTTATAATGTGTGTATGGTGTCTTATGATGTGTGTATGATGTGTCCTATAATGTGTGTATGGTGTGTTTTAATGTGTGTATGGTGTGTCTTATAATGTGTGTATGGTGTGTCTTATAATGTGTGTGTATGGTGTGTCTTATAATGTGTGTATGGTGTGTCTTATAATGTGTGTATGGTGTGTCTTATAATGTGTGTATGGTGTCTTATAATGTGTGTATGGTGTGTCTTATGATGTGTGTATGATGTATCCTATAATGTGTGTATGGTGTGTTTTAATGTGTGTATGGTGTGTCTTATAATGTGTGTATGGTGTGTCTTATAATGTGTGTATGGTGTCTTATAATGTGTGTATGGTGTGTCTTATAAATATTATTGTGTATGGTGTATGTCTTATGTGTGTATGGTGTGTCTTATAATGTGTGTATGGTGTGTCTTATAATGTGTGTATGGTGTCTTATAATGTGTGTATGGTGTGTCTTATGATGTGTATATGATGTGTCCTATAATGTGTGTATGGTGTGTTTTAATGTGTGTATGGTGTGTCTTATAATGTGTGTATGGTGTGTCTTATAATGTGTGTATGGTGTCTTATAATGTGTGTATGGTGTGTCTTATGATGTGTGTATGATGTGTCCTATAATGTGTGTATGGTGTGTTTTAATGTGTGTATGGTGTGTCTTATAATGTGTGTATGTGTATGGTGTGTTATAATGTGTGTATGTGTGTATGGTGTGTCTTATAATGTGTGTATGTGTATGGTGTGTCTTATAATGTGTGTATGTGTATGGTGTGTCTTATAATGTGTGTATGTGTATGGTGTGTCTTATAATGTGTGTATGTGTGGTGTGTATAATGTGTGTATGGTGTGTCTTATAATGTGTATGGTGTGTCTCATAATGTTTGTATTTTGTGTCTTATAATGTGTGTATGGTGTGTCTTATAATGTGTGTATGGTGTGTCTTATAATGTGTGTATGGTGTGTCTTATAATGTGTGTATGTGTATGGTGTGTCTTATAATGTGTGTATGGTGTGTCTTATAATGTGTGTATGTGTATGGTGTGTCTTATAATGTGTGTATGGTGTGTCTTATAATGTGTGTATGTATGGTGTGTCTATGTGTGTATGTGTATGGTGTGTCTTATAATGTGTGTATATGTATGGTGTGTCTTATAATGTGTGTATGTGTATGGGTGTGTCTTATAATGTGTGTATGTGTATGGTGTGTCTTATAATGTGTGTATGTGTATGGTGTGTCTTATAATGTGTGTATGTGTATGGTGTGTCTTGTGTGTGTATGTGTATGGTGTGTCTTATAATGTGTGTATGTGTATGGTGTGTCTTATAATGTGTATAGGTGGTCTTATAATGTGTGTATGTGTATGGTGTGTCTTATAATGTGTGTATGTGTATGGTGTGTCTTATAATGTGTGTATGGTGTGTCTTATAATGTGTGTATGTGTATGGTGTGTCTTATAATGTGTGTATGGTGTGTCTTATAATGTGTGTATGTGTATGGTGTGTCTTATAATGTGTGTATGTGTATGGTGTGTCTTATAATGTGTGTATGTGTATGGTGTGTTTATAATGTGTGTGTATGTGTATGGTGTGTATAATGTGTGTATGTGTATGGTGTGTCTTATAGATATGTGTATGGTGTGTCTTATAATGTGTGTATGTGTATGGTGTGTCTTATAATGTGTGTATGTGTGGTGTGTCTTATAATGTGTGTATGGTGTGTCTTATAATGTGTGTATGTGTATGGTGTGTCTTATAATGTGTGTATGGTGTGTCTTATAATGTGTGTATGTGTATGGTGTGTCTTATAATGTGTGTATGTGTATGGTGTGTCTTATAAGTGTGTGTATGTGTATGGTGTGTCTTATAATGTGTGTATGTATGGTGTGTCTTATAATGTGTGTGTATGTGTATGGTGTGTCTTATAATGTGTGTATGTGTATGGTGTGTCTTATAATGTGTGTATGTGTATGGTGTGTCTTATAATGTGTGTATGTGTATGGTGTGTCTTATAATGTGTGTATGTGTATGGTGTGTCATATAATGTGTGTATGTGTATGGTGTGTCTTATAGTAGTGTATGGTGTGTCTTATAATGTGTATGTGTATGGTGTGTCTTATAATGTGTATGTGTATGGTGTGTCTTATAATGTGTGTATGTGTATGGTGTGTCTTATAATGTGTTGTATGGTGTGTCTTATAATGTGTGTATGGTGTGTCTCATAATGTGTGTATGGTGTGTCTTATAATGTGTGTATGGTGTGTCTCATAATGTGTGTATGGTGTGTCTCATAATGTGTGTATTTTGTGTCTTATAATGTGTGTATGGTGTGTCTTATAATGTGTGCATGATGTGTTTATAATGTGTGTGTATGGTGTGTCTTATAATGTGTGTATGGTGGTTCATAATGTGTGTATGGTGTGTCTTATAATGTGTGTATGTGTATGGTGTGTCTTATAATGTGTGTATGTGTATGGTGTGTCTTATAATGTGTGTATGTGTATGGTGTGTCTTATAATGTGTGTATGTGTATGGTGTGTCTTATAATGTGTGTATGTGTATGGTGTGTCTTATAATGTGTGTATGTGTATGGTGTGTCTTATAATGTGTGTATGTGTATGGTGTGTCTTATAATGTGTGTATGTGTATGGTGTGTCTTATAATGTGTGTATGTGTATGGTGTGTCTTATAATGTGTGTATGTGTATGGTGTGTCTTATAATGTGTGTGTGTATGGTGTGTCTTATAATGTGTGTATGGTGTGTCTTATAATGTGTGTATGGTGTCTTATAATATGTGTATGATGTGTGTATAATGTGTGTGTATGTGTGTGTCTTATAATGTGTGTATGGTGTGTCTTATAATGTGTGTATGGTGTGTCTTATAATGTGTGTATGATGTGTCTTATAATGTGTGTATGGTGTGTCTTATAATGTGTGTATGGTGTGTCTTATAATGTGTGTATGTGTATGGTCTGTCTTATAATGTGTGTATGATGGTGTGTCTTATAATGTGTGTATGTGAAGTGTGTCTAATAATATGTGTATGGTGTGTCTTATGTGTGTATGTGTATGGTGTGTCTTATAATGTGTGTATGGTGTGTTTTATAATGTGTATGATGTGTCTATAATGTGTGTATGATGTGTCTTATAATGTGTGTATGGTGTGTCTTATAATGTGTGTATGGTGTGTCTTATAATGTGTGTATGGTGTCTTATAATGTGTGTATGGTGTCTTATAATGTGTGTATGGTGTGTCTTATAATGTGTGTATGTGTATGGTGTGCCTTATAATGTGTGTATGTGTGTGTCTTATAATGTGTGTATGGTGTGTCTTAATGTGTGTATGATGTGTCTTATAATGTGTGTATGTGTATGATGTGTCTTATAATGTGTGTATGTGTATGGTGTGTCTTATAATGTGTGTATGTGTATGGTGTGTCTTATAATGTGTGTATGTGTATGGTGTGTCTTATAATGTGTGTATGGTGTCTCTTATAATGTGTATGATGTGTCTTATAATGTGTGTATGGTGTGTCTTATAATGTGTGTATGGTGTGTCTTATAATGTGTGTATGGTGTGTCTTATAATGTGTGTATAGTGTGTCTTATAATGTGTGTATGGTGTCTTATAATGTGTGTATGATGTGTCTTATAATGTGTGTATGGTGTGTCTTATAATGTGTGTATGGTGTGTCTTATAATGTGTGTATGGTGTGTCTTATAATGTGTGTATGGTGTCTCATAATTTGTATGGTGTGTCTTATAATGTGTATGGTGTGTCTTATAATGTGTGTATGGTGTGTCTTATAATGTGTGTATGTGTATGGTGTGTCTTATAATGTGTGTATGTGTATGGTGTGTCTTATAATGTGTGTATGGTGTGTCTTATAATGTGTGTATGGTGTGTCTTATAATGTGTGTATGGTGTGTCTTATAATGTGTGTATGGTGTGTCTTATAATAATGTGTGTATGGTGTGTCTTTATAATGTGTGTATGATGTGTCTTATAATGTGTGTATGGTGTGTATATGTGTATGGTGTCTTATAATGTGTGTATGGTGTGTCTTATAATGTGTGTATGGTGTGTCTTATAATGTGTGTATGGTGTGTCTTATAATGTGTGTATGTGTATGGTGTGTCTTATAATGTGTGTATGGTGTGTCTTATAATGTGAATGGTGTGTTAAAATGTGTGTATGGTGTGTCTTATAATGTGTGTATGGTGTTTTATAATGTGTGTATGGTGTGTTTATAATGTGTGTATGGTGTGTCTTATAATGTGTGTATGGTGTGTCTTATAATGTGTGTATGGTGTGTCTTATAATGTGTGTGTATGTGTATGGTGTGTCTTATAATGTGTGTATGTGTATGGTGTGTCTTATAATGTGTGTATGTGTATGGTGTGTCTTATAATGTGTGTATGTGTATGGTGTGTCTTATAATGTGTGTATGGTGTGTCTTATAATGTGTGTATGGTGTGTCTTATAATGTGTGAATGGTGTGTCTTATAATGTGTGTATGGTGTGTCTTATAATGTGTGTATGGTGTGTCTTATAATGTGTGTATGGTGTGTCTTATAATGTGTGTATGGTGTGTCTTATAATGTGTGTATGGTGTGGTGTGTCTTATAATGTGTGTATGGTGTTTCTTATAATTGTGTATGGTGTGTCTTATAATGTGTGTATGGTGTGTCTTATAATGTGTGTATGGTGTCTTATAATGTGTGTATGGTGTGTCTTATAATGTGTGTATGGTGTCTTATAATGTGTGTATGGTGTGTCTTATGATGTGTATGATGTGTCCTATAATGTGTGTATGGTGTGTTTTAATGTGTATGGTGTGTCATAATGTGTGTATGGTGTGTCTTATAATGTGTGTATGGTGTGTCTTATAATGTGTATGGTGTCTCATAATGTGTGTATGGTGTGTCTCATAATGTGTGTATGGTGTGTCTTATAAGTGTGTGTATGGTGTGTCTTATAATGTGTATATGGTGTGTCTTATAATGTGTGTATTTTGTGTCTTATAATGTGTGTATGGTGTGTCTTATAATGTGTGTATGGTGTCTTATAATGTGTGTGTATGGTGTGTCTTATAATGTGTGTATGATGTGTCTTATAATGTGTGTATGGTGTGTCTTATAATGTGTGTATGTGTATGGTGTGTCTTATAATGTGTGTATGGTGTGTCTTATAATGTGTGTATGGTGTATCTTATAATGTGTGTGTATTTTGTGTCTTATAATGTGTATGGTGTGTCTTATAATGTGTGTATGGTGTGTCTTATAATGTGTGTATGGTGTGTCTTATAATGTGTGTATGTGTGTGTCTTATAATGTGTGTATGGTGTGTGTCATAATGTGTGTATGGTGTGTCTTATAATGTGTGTATGGTGTGTTTATAATGTGTATGTGTGTCTTATAATGTGTGTATAGTGTGTCTTATAATGTGTGTATGGTGTGTCTTATAATGTGTGTGTATGGTGTGTCTTATAATGTGTATGGTGTCTTATAATGTGTGTATGGTGTCTTATAATGTGTGTATGGTGTGTCTTATAATGTGTGTATGTGTATGGTGTGCTTATAATGTGTGTATGGTGTGTGTCTTATAATGTGTGTATGGTGTCTTATAATGTGTGTATGGTGTGTCTTATAATGTGATGTGTATGGTGTGTCTTATAATGTGTGTATGGTATGTGTGTCTTATAATGTGTGTATGGTAGTGTGTGTATAATGTGTGTATATGTGTATGGTGTGTCTTATAATGTGTGTATGGTGTGTCTTATAATGTGTATGGTGTGTCTTATAATGTGTGTATGGTGTGTCTTATAATGTGTGTATGGTGTGTTTATAATGTGTGTATGGTGTGTCTTATAATTGTATGGTGTGTCTTATAATGTATGGTGTGTCTTATAATGTGTGTATGGTGTGTCTTATAATGTGTGTGTATAGTGTGTCTTATAATGTGTGTATGGTGCTATAATTTATGGTGCTAAATGTGTAGGATAATGTGTATGGTGTGTCTTATAATGTATGGGTGTCTTATTGTGTGTATGGGTGTGTCTTATAATGGTGTGTATGGTGTGTCTTATAATTATTGTATGGTGTGTCTTATAATGTGTGTATGGTGTGTCTTATAATGTGTGTATGGTGTGTCTTATAATGTGTGTATGGTGTGTCTTATAATGTGTGGTGTGTTTATAATGTGTATGGTGTGTCTTATAATGTGTGTATGGTGTGTCTTATAATGTGTGTATGGTGTCTTATAATGTGTGTATGGTGTGTCTTATAATGTATTGTATAGTGTGTCTTATAATGTGTGTATGGGTGTGTCTTATAATGTGTATGTGTATGGTGTGTCTTATAATGTGTGTATGGTGTGTCTTATAATGTGTGAATGGTGTGTCTTATAATGTGTGTATGGTGTGTCTTATAATGTGTGTATGGTGTTTTATAATGTGTGTATGGTGTGTCTTATAATGTGTGTATGGTGTGTCTTATAATGTGTGTATGGTGTGTCTTATAATGTGTATGATTGTGTCTTATAATGTGTGTGTATGTATGGTGTGTCTTATAATGTGTGTATGTGGTGTGTCTTATTGTGTGTATGTGTATGGTGTGTCTTATAATGTGTGTATGGTGTGTCTTATAATGTGTGTGGTGTGTCTTATAATGTGTGAATGGTGTGTCTTATAATGTGTGTATAGTGTGTCTTATAATGTGTGTATGGTGTGTTTTAATGTGTATGGTGTGTCTCATAATGTGTGTATGGTGTGTCTTATAATGTGTGTATGGTGTGTCTTATAATGTGTATGGTGTCTCAAATGTGTGTATGGTGTGTCTCATAATGTTATGGTGTGTCTTATAATGTGTGTATGGTGTGTCTTATAATGTGTATATGGTGTGTCTTATAATGTGTGTATTTTGTGTCTTATAATGTGTGTATGGTGTGTCTTATAATGTGTGTATGGTGTCTTATAATGTGTGTGTATGGTGTGTCTTATAATGTGTGTATGATGTGTCTTATAATGTGTGTATGGTGTGTCTTATAATGTGTGTATGTATGGTGTGTCTTATAATGTGTGTATGGTGTGTCTTATAATGTGTATGGTGTATCTTATAATGTGTGTATTTGTGTCTTATAATGTGTGTATGGTGTGTCTTATAATGTGTGTATGGTGTGTCTTATAATGTGTGTATGGTGTGTCTTATAATGTGTGTATGGTGTGTCTTATAATGTGTGTATATTGTGTCATAATGTATGGTGTGTCTTATAATGTGTGTATGGTGTCTTATAATGTGTGTGGTGTCTTATAATGTGTGTATGGTGTCTTATAATGTGTGTATGGTGTGTCTTATAATGTGTGTATGGTGTGTCTTATAATGTGTGTATGATGTGTCTTATAATGTGTGTGTGTGTGTATAATGTGTGTATGGTGTGTCTTATAATGTGTGTATGGTGTGTTTTAATGTGTATGGTGTGTCATAATGTGTGTATGGTGTGTCTTATAATGTGTGTATGGTGTGTCTTATAATGTGTGTATGGTGTGTCTTATGATGTGCATATGATGTGTCCTATAATGTGTGTATGGTGTGTTTTAATGTGTATGGTGTGTCTCATAATGTGTGTATGGTGTGTCTTATAATGTGTGTATGGTGTCTTATAATGTGTGTATGGTGTGTCTCATAATGTGTGTATGGTGTGTCTTATAATGTGTGTATGGTGTGTCTTATAATGTGTGTATGGTGTGTCTTATAATGTGTGTATAGGTGTGTCTTATAATGTGTGTATGGTGTGTCTTATAATGTGTGTATGGTGTGTCTTATAATGTGTGTATGGTGTGTCTTATAATGTGTGTATGGTGTGTGTATAATGTGTGTATGGTGTGTCTTATAATGTGTGTATGTGTATGGTGTGTGTCTCATAATGTGTGTATGGTGTGTCTTATAATGTGTGTATGGTGTGTCTTATAATGTGTGTATGTGTGGTGTGTCTCATAATGTGTGTATGGTGTGTCTTATAATGTGTGTATGGTGTGTCTTATAATGTGTGTATGGTGTGTCTTATAATGTGTGTATATTGTGTCTTATGTGTGTATGGTGTGTCTTATAATGTGTGTATGGTGTGCTTATAATGTGTGTATGGTGTGTCTTATAATGTGTGTATGGTGTGTCTTATAATGTGTGTATGGTAGGGTGGTCCGGAATTTTTTTGGTTTAAATTTCAAGCCACCCTGCCTAAGTCAATGTGTATACCATTAAACAATGTATCCGTCATTTTTTTAAAAATTTGGATAAACTAGGAGGTGCCACAAAGACTATCTAGTTTTTATATTGAATGCTACCGTAAATGCAAATCAGATAACAAGGTCAAGGATCACAGTTAGTTGTTAATAGCTGTAATACAGCAAAATCAATGAAATTCTAGCAACACAGGTCATTCTTTCCGAGTGCTTTCTATTACAGTCTCTTTTAGAGAGTTTGAAAGTTTCGATGATCAATGACCACCCGGGAGAGTAGAACCATGTTGTTCCTCATCTCTTTGTTATTACATGGATGTAATTCTGGATGAGTGCCACACCCTCTCAGCCACATCGTTAACCACACTTCTCTATTGTCTTGAGCTTTTGTGCTTTGCAATAACCTGCATGAAGTTGTCACAAAGATGGGGAAAAACTGTAGAAAGTCAGTTGGTGATTGAGCATGTCGTACCCTATTTGTTGCAGAAGACACAAAATCTTCAAGGTGAATGTCAGCTCCACGCTTGAGGCTTAACCACTGCTCATGGTTACTATTTTGAGCTCTTTTTAGACTGTCCACCATCTCTGCTTTGTTTCATCACCAACATTCATCAAAGAAGGCAAAGCCAACAACTTTGGCTGAGGTACCACAGATGATTGATAAATTTATAAAGTTTCTTTCAACTTCCTTGTTGTACCCTTGTGTAGTTGAAATTTTTCAGGAAGAGGTTATTTGTTGGAGCTGAACTGGCAAGTAGCTAGGAAACATGCTTTTAAAGATAAAGGCGATGAATGAACCACCACGTAGCTCCTGGACTTTCGGGTTGTCAATTCTGAATCAGACCGAAATCCATATTTTGAAGGAATACAGCTTTGCTATCCACCTGCTCTGTGCATGGCCCAGGCTTCCTGAAAGATATCTATGTGTGTGTGAGTTCTCCCAGCAAATATAACAAACCAATTGTTACCCTTGC
>NW_024733126.1:8857029-8878129 GCF_018991925.1 Homarus americanus | reverse complement strand
AACATGTATTGCTGGACTGGACCAAACCGACCTGACCGACCATCTGTTACCCAGTGAAGAATTATTTTTTTTTAACTGAAGATATTTGTTTTAGCTCATAAAATCCATACAAATTACCCGTCAGAATACACTTACATGCTAAAATTTACAATTTGTGATCATTTTGAATATAAACAAACATATATTTTGAGTATTAAAACACAACTTTTAGATAAAAAATTTTTCTCTAGGTAATTATGTTATCTTTGTCCCAAAAAAATACATGACATTTATATTCAATATTCCTGGTCTCACAAGGAATCCACAACACAATTATATTATCCCAATTTTAATCTGAGGTATTATTTAATACCAAATGTTAAAAACTCTTGAATGGAGGATTGGTGGGGTGGGGGAGGGTTGGGACTGACCGCGCGGTTGAAGAGGGGGAGGCAAGGTGGGTACTTGATTGACAGATATAGTATGAAGAATATTATTAACTGTAGATATTTATTTTAGCCTCAAAATTCATACAAATTATCCGGCCAGAATTATAATTTACATTGCTGGAATTTATAATTTGCGTGATCATTTGAATATAAACAATATATTTTATAAAACATACAATTTTAGATAAAATTGTTCTCTAGGTAATTATGTTATCTTTTGTGAAAAAAATATAAGACATTTATATTCAAAATATTCTGGTCTTACAAGGAATCCAACAAATGTCAATTATATTATCTTAACTTAGTTTGAGGAATTATTTATTACTACCTGGTTTTCCCCAAAAAATTTCTCAGAGGAAGAGCCAGGAGTGTAGTGAGAAGAGGAGAGGAGTTAGTCCATTATTTGAATGGACATTAACTCACACTGTATTTCTTATTTCTCTAGCATTAATTGTGTGCATGTACCATCATAATTAAGATGTTATTTTTAATACAACATAGTTATTTGTCGCCAAAAGTGAGCTTGGGGGTCGGCTGGGTTCTACTGGAATTAATCCCATATGTTCTGTATATTCACTTAACGCCATGTTCTTCACTTAATGCAGGACCCTGTCCACTTAATCAACTGCACATATATATATATCATATATATATATATTATATCACACACACGCAACTGCAAATATATATATATATATATATATATATATATATATATACATATATATATATATATGTATATATATACAGTGACCCTGCTTAATCTAACGCCTGTTAACTAAATTTTGTTAACGAACTGCTCTGTATGATCTTCAATTCGGTTAACTTAATCTACTTAAACCTCAACATGTTTTCGCCATACCTGACCGGGCAACCAACTTAGTATCAGTCCGCCAATATTAATCGTTCTAGGCTTAAATTCTTACTATTTTAGTAAATATCAAGAAGTTTACGTTATTCAATAATTTTAAAAGTTTAATATTCAATTTTTATTCATTTTAACAATTATTGAAGATAATTGAAGGTAAAGTGACAAGTTTAATGCGCGCATCCACTAACACAGCAAACAGGCATTAGTCTCTGTTTTCACTGGAGGTAACATCTTACTTGAGTCTCTTCAACTAAATGCTTTTTTCTGTGTTTCCAAGCAAATTATTGGTCATTTGAAATATATTTTACATATTGACAATATATAATGCAGTGCAGTGTTGATTTAAAGAAAAATAATCTTGAATTACACCAAGAGACTAAAATTTTATGGGTGAAAATGGTGCCAGGTGACTTTCCACCCCAATGCCTTCTCTTCCTCTCCTCCACCCCATTCTAATTCCCATCATCATCATCATCATCCAGAGCCTTTACATACACACCAAAAGTAAGTGAACTTTTCTACCATTTTGTTGAATTTAGGAAATTTCGTGAGCTGGAACCAATTACCCAAAACCCATTGAAACAATGGTTTCAAGGAAATCCTTTCAGTTAATCTAACGACCTTCTGAACGGATTGAGTTCGCAACCGAGGGTCACTGTATATATATAATTTGTGTAATAAATGTATGTAGGTATGTACAGTAATCTTTTTCACTCAAATCCTAATGAAACACTATTGAATTAGAATACTGTAGCTGGTTGAAGCAAGCTTATAAATTAAAGAAAATACTTGCAGTGTGTTTAATATATTACAGTATGTTATAAATAAATAAATAAACAAATAAATCGTAAATCCATTTCAAATAAATGAAACAATTGTATTCTTATAATCGACATTAGTTCAAGTTAAATAACAGACTTTTAAGTGAGTCACTAGTGTTTAACTACACCAACCTGTAACATTTGATGCCATTACTTGAAGTGAATTGGCCTTATTTTAAAAAACCAAGGATGTATAAACAGCACTGGTCAATGGGATGGTTGGTAAAGGACTACTGGGTCAGTAAGCTCCCAATGGTAGGTGTCACATTTGGGGTACCGGTCTTATACAGCGAATAGGGCTCAAAAGCTACTTTTTAAATGGAAATTTTGGGGGCCGTCTTATACACCCCGTCGCCTTGTAGGCCGCGATATACGGTATATATTTGTTATAACATACAGAATCCAACCAAAAAACTCGCCCAAAAGGAATACAGAATGGAGGTTATTGTAGGCATGTTGGATGGGTACTCTCTCAAGGAATCAAAACATCAGAGGAGTAGTGTAGCACTTTACATTAATTATTACCATAGTTTTGGGTCATGATTTATCATTCTGGAGGCAATTTTGGCAACATCTGAGTTCCTCAAACCACTTTACCTTAAGAAAACCTGAGATATATATATATATTTTTTACCTTTTTTCCATAAAAACATGATTTTCCACTAGATAACAACATTTCTAAGGAATATAAATGCCATATATGGAAAGACCAAGTTTTTTTCATTATAGAAAAGCAATAAAAAAGCTCAAAACAGCACTTTAATTTTTTGGTGACTTAATGACACTTTCCGGGAACAACCTTGAAATCGGACGGCGCGGTCAAAGGGTTAATCTTAAGAGTGCACCAGAAACTTTACTATTTTTAGTAATGACACAGAATTTGAAATTGCCACCCCAATTGCAACTGGGGTTGCAATTGTTGAGGCAACTAGATATGTCTGATGACAGTAAATGTGTTATTGTCAATTTGTAGGTGAAAGATTTTATCCTCAATAAATGTAGGTTAATATTTCACCTGTAGGCAAATGCTTAAAAAAAGCCTAAGTAAGGAAGCATATTACTTTAACACATAATATCTGACCAGCATGGGGAGGAGCATCGTGTCTCCGCCAGGGGGTCGTGGAGTGGTGGTCCAGCAGGCGTCATGTTTTTTTTGGGGGGGGGGGAGCCCACGGACATATATGCGATCGGACGTTGTTCGGTCGGACGTTAACCGGAGCATGACTGTACTTAAAACATATATATATATTTTTTTTTACATTAAATTTACTACAGCTACAACCAGGGTCTTATTTTCTTAAATTTTCGTGTAGAACTATTGTCCTGGACTCCCGGCTGTAAACACAAACGAAAACGATGGCGTTCCATCTCCTCTTGTGTGACCATATTATTATTAATTTTTATTGTATAAGGTGCATTCAGAAACATTATTTAAAGAATATAGTTTACAATTTTCATTAATTGTATTGTTTTGGGGGGAAAAGAGGGTAAAAAGCCACACAAAAGATATGAAAAGGTCACACTTGGGAACGCATCTCATTATTATTGCTATATTTTAATGGTAATTAATGATTCACAATAAGACGATTCACCTTACACTGCAATATTGGAGGATACATTTACGTCATTATTCGAGGCTTTACTGTACAGTATTACCCCGCTTTACACGGTTTCACTTTCCGCGATTTCTCATTTACGATTTCTCATTTACGCGGTACCTTGCCAGAACCGGACTTTCACTTTCCGCGGTGCATCTACTCATACGCGGTGAAGTATAATTTTTTTTTTTATTTAGCTCATAAAATTCATACAAATTACCTGGCCAGAATATAATTTACATTGCTGGAATTCTTACAATATGATGATCATTTTGAATATAAACATCATGGATTTTGCATTAGACATACAAATTTTAGATCTAATGTAATAATTTGGTTTACACAAAGCAAATATTTTATCCTTTGTGCAGAATATATGAAGTTTCCATTCAAAATATTCCCTGACCTGCAAGGAATCCAGAAATGTCAATTATGTTATCCTAACTTTAGTCTGAGTTATTATTTATTACTAAAAATGTAAATATACTATTTTCTCCCAAAGCTTCTCTGGTAGGGAGGGAAGGTGGGGGGTGGGGGGTAGGGAGGGAGAGAGGGAGGGAGGGAGGGAGGGAGGGAGGGAGGGAGGGAGGGAGGGAGGGAGGGAGGAGGAGGAGGGAGGAGGAGGAGGGACAGGACCCACCCAGCTAGGGCAGAGTATTTTGATTGACAGATAGTGTCCTCGAAGAATATTTCTTTGTTTATTTACTGATGATATATGTTTTAGCTCATAAAATTCATACAAATTACCCAGCCAGAATATAATTTACATTACTGGAATTCTTACAATATGATGATCATTTTAAATATAAACATCATGGATTTTGCATTAGACATACAAATTTTAGATCTAATGTAATAATTTGGTTTACACAAAGCAAATATTTTATCTTTTGTGCAAAATATATGAAGTTTACATTCAAAATATTCCCTGACCTGCAAGGAATCCAGAAATGTCAATTATATTATCCTAACTTTAGTCTGAGGTATTATTTATTACTAAAAGTTAAAATCTAGTTTTTCACCCAAACATTTCTCTGGTAGGGAGGGAAGGTGGGGGGTGGGGGGGAGGGTTGGGACCGACCGACCCAGCTGGCGTGAGTGTGAGGAGGGGGGGGAGGCAAGGTGGGGTACTTTGATTGACAGATAGTGTCGTGAAGAATATTTTTTTTTTATTACTGAAGATATTTGTTTTAGCTCATAAAATTCATACAAATTACCGGCCAGAATATAATTTACATTGCTGGAATTCTTACAATATGATGATCATTTTGAATATAAACATCATGGATTTTGCATTAGACATACAAATTTTAGATCTAATGTAATAATTTGGTTTACACAAAGCAAATATTTTATCTTTTGTGCAAAATATATGAAGTTTACATTCAAAATATTCCCTGACCTGCAAGGAATCCAGAAATGTCAATTATATTATCCTAACTTTAGTCTGAGGTATTATTTATTACTAAACGTTAAAATCTAGTGTTTTCACCCAAACATTTCTCAGAGAGGTAGGAGCGAGTGAGCTGGGAAGAGGGGGGGGGGGATTTGAGTCCATTATTTGAATGGACATTAACCTGGCGACTGTATTTCTCTTAAATATTAATTGTGTGAGCATACCATCATGAAAATTAAATGTTATTTTTACTACAACATAGGTATTGTGTCGGAAAAAGTGGAGTTTGGGGGTCGGGCCAGTCTCGATTGGAATTAATCCCATATGTTCTGTTGTTCACTTTACGCGGTACCCTGTGGGTTCAATTGACCGCGTAAATCGGGTACTACTGTATTAGAGAACGATACTTAAGTAAAAGCACTAAAATGTTTGAGTACTTTTTAAAATGTAAATACCCACAAATATTATTCAAGTACAGTACCCATGTGAATTTATTTATTTACTTTACAACTCTGATGCCAGGGTAATTGTAAGAACCTGCCATTTTTATAAGAAAGTTGATTAATTAATTTCTATAATGTCAAAATGAAGAATCACTTAATTGAGAAAAGTGAATGAAATATGATGCATTAAAGTATGTATTGTTTGCTTTTGTATCACCATAATTCTTAATGAATGTTCAAACACCCTTACATGCTTGTGTCTGGAGGAAACTGCCAAAGTGCGCTGGTCCTCCAGAAAGGCTGCATCAGTCACCCAAACAGGAACTCGCAACTCTAGCATGTCTGGTTTCACCTGAATGAAAGAAAGAAAGATTAAATAAAAAAAATTCTGTTATTAGAAGATGCATGCAAGTGAAACAAGTGTAAATCAGTACACAAAAAAGTAAAAAATATTGTGAGAAATATATGTGAAGGGTGTAAACTGATGTCAGCCTATAGGATAATGATAGACTGAAAGAGCAGTACTACTACAGGGTATATAAATACAGTACAGTATAGATTAGAGGTACAGTTAAGACCCAGAGAACCAGACTATTTAAACCACAGCGATGTTGTTAATTAGACGGAATCTGTTATTCATATCAGCAGGGAGGCACAACTGTTCAAAACAACAGTCAGAATATTACAGTAACATAAAGTTTGACTAATATAAGCTCATAATAAATAAGTTTAAGTAAAATGATCATACTTATGATATACTTTCAGTTAATTCAATTGTTGTTATCTAAAGTGTTAATAGATGTAGGTAAGGTTCTTGATTGTAGAAGCTTTCAGAGCAGCAGAGAAGATATTTTAAGGTTACTAAGTTCCGACGTATGTGTATATGGCATGGATGGCCTTGTGGTAAAGTGGGTGATGTGGATGTGTACAATAAACCCTGTACTGTATCATATAGATTTTATAGATCTTTTGTTTTTTAAATATTTATTTTTTTAACCAAACTTTTAGATAAAGTATTTTGGTAAAAAAATGATGTCTAGCTTAATTAGAACTGATTTTATTGTCTCTAGAGACTCCATGAATGGAGCTGTGTTTTACAGCAGACAGTGTGGTATTTTCTACGAGTCTAAATGATACATCTGGCAGGAGCATACTACTGTACTACTATACTGCATCAACCAGCAGATTCTGCCATCTTTAGCCTAAAGTAGGCAGACACTTCAATCAGCTGATTACATAACTGTAATCATGTCTTAAAATTTGGGATGGAGGTTGGGTGGGGAATTATTGGGTAGTGTACTGATCTGATGCAATGTCAGGTCACCCATTGTTGGGTGGGGGTATAGTGGGCCTAATGACCTAAAGATATCTTGAATAAAGACAAAAGCTAAGGTATTTTTGACATGCGAGGCAGTTAACAAAAAGTGTATAAACTTTTATTCCCAACATCTGTTGTTATTGTGTTAGAGAAATGAATTCCGTACCATTGCACACATGGAAACGCATTTCTGATGACATTATATTTTACCGTATATATTCGTCTATAATTCTACCTTGCTTATAGGTCGACCCTGATTTTTTGACCAAGAAATCATTAATTTATGATATGCCTCATTAATAGGTTGACCCAAATTCTTGAGGGTAATAGAACAGCAAAACCTTCACTAAAAACAATCTACATCCTATAAACTGAGGGTCGCCGTGCCTGAAACACCGAGCGCCGAAGGCAAATTGTTTACCAGTATTATGACACTTTACAATGAAACGCGGGTAGTTTCAGCAAAAATATTGTATATTTCCATTCATGTATTTATTCAAGTCAATTAGGAGGGAATCTTATTGTAATACAACAGCTTTTTTAACTGAAAACCATTCGAAAAACGATTACGGTAACATCTTTTGAACAACGAAAGAAAACTAAAGTCGATTGTTTTCGTTATGATTTTATCCCACTTTCCACTGTAATATGTACGTCATTTCAGAAAAAAATATTACATTTCCGTAAATGTATTATCTCAAGCACAGTATGAATAGAATATCATTTTAATATAATAGTATTTTCACCGAAAACTATTAAAAAAACGAGTAACATCTCTTGAACATCTGAAGGTTAGGTAAAGTCTTTTGTTTTCGTCATGTATTTTATCCTATTTTACATTGAAATACATCACGTTTCAGCAAAACTATTATTTATTTCCGAGAATATATTCATTCCGGCACAGTTAAGGCAAAATATACTTGTGATGTAACAGTTTTTTAACTGAAAACGATTAAAAAAACACGTACCGTCTAGCTGATTCTCAACAGCGGGTGGTGCGTCGTGCATCGTTGTAAACAATATGAGGTTGAGGTGGATTACCAGGTATTATATTGTGTGAAATATCGAAAAGGTTTTTATTACCGGTCTTTTTTGTAGATCAATGGGTTTTTAGGAAAGTCTTCGAGGTAGTAGATAATGACGAAAATTACAATGTTATTTACTTAAGACTTTAGCAAAGCATTTGACAGAGTATCACATCAGAGGCTTCTGAGAAAAGTTAAGGCTCATGGTAACGAGGGGAAAGTTTTAAATTGGATAAAATCATGGCTCATCGATAGAACGCAGAGGGTCAGCGTAGATGGTGTTAAATCTGAGTGAGGCTGTGTTACCAGTGGGGTTCTCCAGGAGTCAATACTAGGCCCACTCTTGTTCATAATCTACATAAACGATCTAGATACTGGGATCAGCAGTGACATAAGCAAGTTTGCGGATGACACCAAAATAGGGCGGGAGATTAATTCAGGGCAGGATGCAAATGCACTACAGGAGGATCTAAATAAACTGCAGGGGTGGTCTAAAAATTGGCAAATGAAATTCAACACCATCAAGTGCAGCGTACCTAATATTGGAAGAACAAATACTGTCAATGTATACAGCCTTAACAACATCAACCTAGAGAAGTCGACTTGTGAAAGAGACCTAGGGGTACTTGTAAGCCCGGACCTACAGCCTAGAAAACAGTGCGTTAATGTTCGAAATAAGGCAAACAGAGTATTGAGTTTTATATCTAGAAGTGTAAGTAATAAGAGTGCAGAGGTCTTATTGCAACTATATCTTGAGCTAGTCAGGCCGCACCTCGTGCCCTTATTATACAATGGATATCAATTCACTAGAGTCAGTGCAGCGAAGAATGACCAAAATGATCCAGGGACTTAGAAACCTTCCATATCAGGATAGGTTAAAGAAACTAAACTTGCATTCCCTAGAAAGACGAAGAGTGCAGGGAGATATGATAGAAGTATTTAAGTCGGTGAAAGGAATCAATAAAGGGGATATAGATAAAGTTCTTATAATATCCGAGCAGGATAGGACTCGGAGCAACGGATTTAAGTTGGATAAGTTTAGGTTTAGGAGGGAGATAGGAAGGAACTGGTTCACAAATAGGGTGGTGGACAAGTGGAACAAGCTTAGCAACTTTGTAGTAAGTGCTGGAACGGTGGAAAGTTTCAAAAGGAGGCTGGATAGATTCATGGATGATAGAGAGTGGTAGTGACTCTCGACAGGAGCTGCCATGCACAGGCCAACAGGCCTATTGCAGACTCCTTATTTTCTTATGTTCTCATGATAAGTTAGCCTGTGCTAAGAACTTCAACATACACTACTGAAAGCACGTTGTAAGGTAAGTTAGCCTATTTTAAGTTGGTGAGCCTCATCTGCTGAAGGCACTGCACAGCTTTTCATTACTAATTGGTACATAATTTACGTTTCCATTGTTTACTGGCAGTAAATGGTAAATATTTTTCATGTCTAAAGCTAAAAGTTGCTCCTCGCCCTTCCCATCATGCACAGATTCAACCTAACAAAACTATTACCCAAGTAGAGGTCGACTCCCAGTTTTTTGCCTAAAAAATTGGTCTTAAAAACTCGAACTACACACGAGTATACAGGGGTATACGGTACTTATGAAGTACTGTATATACCCTGTACTTAGTTCTGTAGTATATATGAAGTGTACAGGTATTAATTAAGCGCAGATTATTACAGTAATGTATCTTTAAACATTAATGAATATCAAAAAAACAATATTGTGTCATGACTGAGGCAGGAGTTGTTGACAAACACTTTGTGAGAGGCGACCCTTTGCGGGAGGGAGGGGGGTTGGGGAGGGAAGCGGTCACATTTACCCGCATTCGCTCTAAACTTCTAATTGTGATAGGGATATGAATTTGATACCACAATGATCCTGAATAAATTTTCTATAAGACATTTCCAATAAGATATCCATATATAAAATATTTCGACATTACAGTCGGCCCTTCACATACGCGGGTTTAGCATTCACGGATTCGCAAATACGCGGATTGCCCCGCCGGAGGAATATTCTGTACATTGAAGTAATTGAAGTACATTCAAATCGCGCGCCATTCAACTCGCGCGCGGTACCGAACACAGGACACTGCCCGCTCCCGCAACCTCACACACACACACGCATAGCTCTCCCTCACTCAGTCAGTCTCGCTGTAACCACGCTTGTGTTGACATCAGCATTGTAGTTGCAAAAATATTACATTTCCGTGAATGTATTATATCAAGCACAGTATGAATAGAATATCACTAATATAAGAGTATTTTAACCGAAAACTACTAAAAAAACGAGTAACATATCTTGAACATCGGAAAGTTAAGTAAAGTCTCTTGTTTTCGTCATGTATTTTATCCTATTTTACATTGAAATAAATCACGTTTCAGCAAAACTACCATTTATTTTTGAGAATATATTCATTCAGGCACAGTTTAGGTAAAATATACATGTGCTGTAACATTTTTTTAATTGAAAACGATTCGAAACACACGTACCAAGAAATAACGTTGGAGAAGTTGGGGGAGATGACCAGGATGATTGAGGCACTGAAAAACCTGGCCTATAGTATGGACCCCTCCATGGTGCGTGCCCTGAAATTCATGCGAGGGATGGATGATGCTTTTGTTCCATACAAAAACATCATGGAAGAAATGAAAAGAAAGAGACGACAACTCCCCATCACCATGTTCTTTGATCACCGAAGGAGAGATTCAACACCATCAATAGCTGGCGGCAGTGAGGAAGCAGCTGAATCCACCGTCGCCCCCACTTCACCACCTGTTATGGAATTGAGTGATGATGAGCCCGATGACCCCCGCCCTGTCGCCGATGAGAGGTACGGTACAGTAAAGTGAAATTCTCATCTCTTTTTTTTAATAGCTTTTCTTGCCATGTTTATTGTTTGTAAAAATGCACAGCACAGTACAGTTCAGTACTGTACATAGGAAGTGGAGGTGCAGTTATTCACAAAACATTTGTGTTTGTTGTCGGCAGTAGTGACGGTGAGGAGGTAGAGGTGGAGGAGGGAGCGAGTTGGGAGGAGTGGTGAGGTGACCTTGGACGCGAGAGCAGGGACGAGTGGAGATGCCAGCCAGTATATTTTGGGTGTATTAATTGTTTTTATAGCTATTTTTGCATTTTAATATTAAATACTGTACATTACGTTTCAACAAAACTACCATTTATTTCTGAGAACAAAGAAATGTAATATTTTTGCTGAAATGATGTACGTATTACAGTGGAAAGTGGGATAAAATTGTGACGCTAAGCAATGACTCTCTCTCTCTTTCTTTCGTTCAAAAGATGTTGCCGTAATCGCTTTTCGAATGGTTTTCAGTTGTGGGATTATAAGGCTAATGATAGGATAGAATATTATTGTAATGCAGTACGAGTACAGTACAACAGTTTTTTAACTGAAAACCATTCGAAAAGCGATTACGGTAAAATCTTTTGAACAACGAAAGAAAGCGAAAGTCATTGTTTTCATAATTTTATCCCACTTTCCACTGTACAGTAATATGTACGTCATTTCAGCCAAAATATTACATTTCCATATTTATTTCTGAGAATATATTCATTCAGACACAGTTAAGGTAAAATATACTTGTGATGTAATATTTTAATGAAAATACGGTATCGTAGTTGTCTTTTGTATCAAATTTAATTAACAAAGATTGATGTTTCAAATGTAATGAACAAAAATTTATGTACAGTATCTATAAATAAATTTTAACAAATGAATACTTTGTTTTACATCGTCCTGTGTATACCATACCATGGATTTGGCTACTTTGGGCTAGCTATGATGACGCAAGAGGCTGCCCTGGTGACTGTACCGACACTCACAGCTGGTGGTGCGTTGGTGCGTCGTTTCCATTGTTTACTGGTAGTTACTGGTAAATATTTTTCAACCTAACGAAACTATTACCCTTTTAGAGGTCGACCCCCAATTTTTTGCAAAATAATTTGGTCTTAAAAACTCGAACTACACACAGGTATATACGGTAAATAAGGACATGGGGGGCCAGGGTTTTTTAGGGGGGCAGCAAAAGTACACGGATTTTTAACATTCACGGGTATCTCTGTTACCTATAATCCCCGCGTATGTTAAGGGCCGACTGTATATGATGGGGATTCCATTCATTTACATAAAAAAAAAATGTAAGAAATGTTGATACCAGAGTCAATAAACTCAGTTCTAATTAAGTTAAACACACCATTTTTTTTACCAAAATAATCCTGAATACTTTCTTTTTTTTTACAGGGATTAGCCCACCCGGGTACAGGGCACTGACCCACATTGGGACCTGGGGGGTGAAAATGTAATAATAATAATGATAACACTAATAATAATAATTCAGACCAGTAAATTTTATAATAAAAAATAACAAAAATAAAATAATTAAATAAATATATTTTAAAAACAAAAGCTCTACATGATATGGGCATGAATGGACCTGTGTGTTACAGCAAAGACAGTGGTATTTTCCACCCATCACAGGAAAATGCCATGAGTCTTAACGATGTATCTCGCTGGAACTGTATTTATTTACACAAACACCACTGTACATGTACAATTATCATTTGTATTGTAAACAAAATAATGTATACTAGTGTACTACTATACTGTATATGCTGAACTCACAAGCAGACATTGTTCACTCAGCTGACTGTAATACTTAACTGTAATCATGTCTTAACACTTGCGATGGAGGTTGGGAGGGAGATTAGTGGGTCATGTTACTGACCTGACCTGATGATATATCAGGTCACCCACTGTAGGGGTGGGGGATTAGTGGGTCTTATGACAAGAAAAGTCTTGAAAACAGATGAAAAGTTCTTTGTTGACATAGTGTGGTTACAGCACTTGTCTGCCTCCATATTGGTGTATTGACATAATCCACACAAAACTATGAGAAGAAAAGGCAGCTACCAAACAGGGAGGTACTACCGCCTGGGAAGATATTGGAAGCATAATGTGTTGTCTAATGGTAGACCCTGCTGTCATATGGCATCATGAAAATTGTGACCAAGTCCCAGGTTGCTGATCTGACGTTTTGCCTCATTTACACACAATTATGGGGTCTCAATTGTTTCTCTTACTACTGACAACACAACATATATACTGTATATTGTTTCTCACTAAATTTTTTTTCAATTTGTATTTCTTTATGGTTCTTTGTTATTATTATTATTATTATTATTATTATTATTATTACATTTTCGCCCTCTAGGCCCCGATGTGGGTCAGTGACCTGTGCCTGGGTGGGCTAATCCCCGTAAAAAAAAAAAAAAAACTACTTTTTGTACAATATCTGTTACTGTACTTTTTTATCTATTATGTATAATGTACAGTGATCCCTTGGTTAATGAGTGCCTCGGTTCACGAGATTTCGGCTAACGAGTTACCTTCCATAAGATTCTTAACTTCGGTTAACGAGCAATCCCTCGATTAACAAGTCGACCTCAACATGTTTTCGCTTGCATTCGGCGGTCCACCAGCTGTAGTATTAGTCCGCCAATACAGTAATCAGTTTTAGGGCTTAAATTCCTGACTATTTTCGTTAATATCAAGAAGTTTATACTATTCAATAATTTTAAAAGTTTTATATTAATTTTTTTAGTCATTTTAACAATTATTGAACATAATTGAAGTATAGGAAGCTAGTTTTTTGCCCGCCATACAGCCTGTCAACACACCATACAGGCGTCAGTCTCTGTGTCTTTTCACTGGAGGTAACATCTTGCTTGAGACTCTCTTCAACTAAATGCTTTTTTTCTGAGTTTCCAGTCAAATTATTGATCATTTTAAAATATATTTTACATATTAACAATATATAATGCAGTGCAGTGTTGATTTAAAGAAAATAATCTTGAATTACACCAAGTGAACTAAAATTTTGTGGGTGAAATGGTGCCATGGGGTGACTTCTCTTCCACCCCAATGCCTTCTCTTCTCCCTTCTCCTCCACCCCATTCTAATTCCCATCATCATCATCATCATCCAAGAGCCTTCTACATACACACCTCAAAGTAAGTGTACTTACTACCTTTTTTGTTGATTTTAGGCAATTTTCGGTGAGCTGGAACCAATTACCCAAAAACCCATTGAAACAATGGTTTTGGTGAACGAGCAACCTTCTAGAACGAATTGTGCTCGTTAACCGAGGGACCACTGTATAGTGTTTATTAGAGCAGGTTTGCAATAGTTATGGTCTCTGGAACCTAACCCGTAAGTTATCGTCCAGCAGTGCCATTTTCCATTGGGATATGTAAACCGAGACTGTGTTGTTACTGTTTTGTAAATAAAATGTGCCCTATGGAGAGTTTCTGACAGTAAGCTATGGTAGTCATTCACAGAGAAAAGGAAGCTTTCATTCGATGCACCAAAGCTAAGAGCTGCAGATATATATGAGTTTCCTTTAACTCCGATTTCTAACCTTTCCTGAACAGTGAAATAACCACAAAACAAAGACCACACCACACAATGGCAGGTTAACATACATGCATACAGAAAGAAACACACACACACCTAACCTAACTTCTTCTGCGAATTGCTGTTTGATACCACAACCGCATCCAACCCATACGAGCACGTACTGATCGCTATAAGAACAGCCCAGTCCCAACCATTGTAAAAATTATCAATAACTTGTAATCAACCAGTGTATTCACTCCCAGTTAGTCTTACCTTTTAGCACTGTCACTATGTAGTATGACCTTCTCCCCACCTTGTTATTATATATCGTATTTGTATCACTTAAGTTACCTGTATATTATTTGTCAAGCAAGAGACCCATTCCCCAATTATGTGACTGTATATTTTCAGCCTTCCGGCTGCCATGCTCTTTCAATAAAGAGTTAATTATTATTACACACACACAAACACCTGAACACATCCAAGCATTTGACAAAATTTAATTGTAACAGACCACATACATTCTTGGCTTTAAATGTGGGCTCCTCTGGGTGTTGTAAATCCCACAACTGAAGATCATTTTCTTTCCCTCCTGTGGCAATTAAACTTGGTGTTCCTGGATTCTGTCTCATAGTTGTCAAAAATTCACCTGACGTTAAGGCATTTATCTCAACTGGTACTTTCCCTCGCCAAAGTGTCACCTGACCAGACTTGACGGCAGAAATAGTTATGCTGAAAAGAAAACAACTGTCAAAAATAGTCAAAAATCAGTAAAAATGGGACTAAACTTACCTCATTATTTATTAATTAAAAACACATACAGAATGAACCTACAAGTCGGAAACTCTGGCAAACCCTCAATAATGGTGGCTGGGATTAATACATAGATTAAGCATATCTTCCCAATGTAACCAAAGCTCCTAAAATGGGATATTATAAGGATGTCGCCACTTAAAATCAAACACCTTGTGGTTTATAAACAGCTTAAGGCATCAACCTTTTTAGAGAAGGTCCAACCTTTGGGAGCAATAGCAAATAATATTATAGCCAAGACACACACCTATTTAATTAATTGGCAGTCTTTTTTTTTTTTTTTAAGAATTCGAGTTAACGGTCACAGCAGAGCTCAGGAGCTTGATCTTTTTGAATGGGTTTTCTGTGAAACAGTTTATCCATTTCATTAATCTTTCCATATCTTTCTTTGTTCCAAACAGAGAGATAAGTACAGTATATTTCACCATTGATGTTTCTTCATAAGCAGACTGCTAATTGAAGATTAGAGTCAGCTAATGGGATGTTTTACTGTATCAAGTGGAATGTGCATCATACAAGAACTTTGAACATAATTACAGTAAGATCCCCATAAGTCAGACATTTGTACGTTGGAAACACCCATAAGATGAGTTCTGGCTTGGGGGGGGGGGGTATGTGGCGGCAGTTCCTGCATGTTTGTGACCACTGCTCTGCGCACTCTGGGTTTTTATTCGTATTTAGTGCTTCCTTAGCGTAGTATTATAGCCTCTAAACCAAGTAATATTAAAACACCATTAATGAGGACCACCGAGAGAAAAGGAATGGTGCTCAGAACTCTACTAATTGAAGAGAAACTGAAGATATGACAGAATTGATGCTGGGATCTCCATGAACATCCGTGAAGAGTTTGGGCTGAAATGGAGTATTTTTCAATTATATCAGCCAGATTTAAGTGTAATTAAATGAAGGTGTAATTGAATATAAGTGTGAATACACTATTGTATAAGCATTGTACAGAAGGCCCCCCAAATTTGGGGGGGGGAGGATTACGTTCTCAAAATGGTCATCGCCAAATTCGCAAATAACATTTGCTGGGGGGTTACTGGTGCACACACAAAAAAAAAATGAATATTCCCTTTATATGTATGCCTCAAGGAAAATTATTTCTTTTACCTGTATTGTATATACAGTTGTACCCCACTTAACGCGGTCAATAAAACCCAGAGGGTACCGTGTTAAGTGAACAACAGAACATATGGGATTAATTCCAATAGAAACTGGCCCGACCCCCAAACTCCACTTTTTCCGACACAATACCTATGTTCTAGTAAAAATAACATCTTAATTTTATGATGGTACATGCACACAATTAATACTTTAGAGAAATAGAGAAATACAGTCGCCAAGTTAATGTCCATTCAAATAATGGACTCTACTCCCTCCCCCTCTTCTCACAGTACACTCGCTGGCTCTTCCCTCTGAGAAATTTTGGGGGGAAAACCAGGTATAGTAATAAATAATTCCTCAAACGAAAGTTAGGATAATATAATTAACATTGCTGGATTCCTTGTAAGACCAGGAATATTTTGAATACAAATGTCATATATTTTGCACAAAAGATAACATATTTACTCAGAATAAACTTTACATCTAAAATTTGTATGTCTAATGCAAAATCTATGATGTTTATATTCAAATGATCACCAAATTGTAAGAATTCCAGCAATGTAAATTATATTCTGGCCGGGTAATTTGTATGAATTTTATGAGCTAAAACAAATATCTTCAGTTAATAAAAAAAAATAATATTCTTCACAACACTATCTGTCAATCAAAGCACCCCACCTTGCCTTCCCCCTCTTCCAGCCGCGCGGTCAGTCCCAACCCTCCCCCCCACCCCCTACCAATCCTCCCTTCAAGAGTTTTTAACATTTAGTATTAAATAATACCTCAGATTTAAGTTAGGATAATATAATTGACATTGCTGGATTCCTTGTAAGACCAGGAATATTTTGAATATAAACGTCATATATTTTGCACAATAGATAACATATTTACTCAAGAGTAAACATTACATCTAAAATTTGTATGTCTAATGCAAAGTCTATGATGTTTATATTCAAAATGATCATCAAATTATAAGAATTCCAGCAATGTAAATTATATTCTGACCGGGTAATTTGTATGAATTTTATGAGCTAAAACAAATACAGTTGTACCCCACTTAACACGGTCAATAGAACCCAGAGGGTCCCGTGTTAAGTGAAATCCGCGTTAAGTGAACAACAGAACATATGGGATTAATTCCAATAGAAACCGGCCCGACCCCCAAACTCCACTTTTTGAAGGCACATACCTATGTTGTAGTAAAAATAACATCTTAATTTTATGATGGTACATGCACACAATTAATACTTAAGAGAAATAGAGAAATACAGTCGCCAAGTTAATGTCCATTCAAATAATGGACTCAACTCCCTCCCCCTCTCACACTACACTGCCGGCTCTTCCCTCTCAGAGAAATTTTTGGGGGAAAACCACTAAATTTTAATAAATAATACCTCAAACTAAAGTTAGGATAATACAATTGACATTGCTGGATTCCTTGTAAGACCAGGAATATTTTGAATATAAATGTCATATATTTTGCACAAAAGATAACATAGTTACCTAGAGAAAAATTTTTATTTAAAATTTGTATGTTTAATGCAAAATATATGATGTTTATATTCAAAATGATCACCAAATTATAAGAATTCCAGCAATGTAAATTATATTCTGACCGGGTAATTTGTATGAATTTTATGAGATAAAACAAATATCTTCAGTTAATAAATAAAAAATAATCTTCACGACACTATCTGTCAATCAAAGTACCCCACCTTGCCTCCCCCCCTCTTCCAACCGCGCGGTCAGTCCCAACCCTCCCCCCCACCCCCCACCAATCCTCCCTTCCAGAGTTTTTAACATTTAGTATTAAATAATACCTCAGATTAAAGTTAGGATAATATAATTGACATTGCTGGATTCCTTGTAAGACCAGGAATATTTTGAATATAAATGTCATATATTTTGCACAAAAGATAACATAGTTAATTTGAGAAAAATTTTTATCTAAAATTTGTATGTCTAATGCAAAATATATGATGTTTATATTCAAAATGATCATCAAATTATAAGAATTCCAGCAATGTAAATTATATTCAGACCGGGTAATTTGTATGAATTTTATGAGCTAAAACAAATATCTTCAGTTAATAAAAAAAAAAAATAATTCTTCACAGGGTAACAGATGGTCGGTCAGTCCCTCCCTCCCCCCCACCCCCCACCAACCGTCCCAAGGAGATGTGTGGAATAACCACTAAATTTTAATAAATAATACCTCAAACTAAAGTTAGGATAATATAATTGACATTGCTGGATTCCTTGTAAGACCAGGAATATTTTGAATATAAATGTCATATATTTTGCACAAAAGATAACATAGTTACTCTGAGAAAAATTTTTATCTAAAATTTGTATGTCTAATGCAAAATATATGATGTTTATATTCAAAATGATCACCAAATTATAAGAATTCCAGCAATGCAAATTATATTCTGGCCGGGTAATTTGTATGAATTTTATGAGCTAAAACAGGCAGTCAGGCAGGGTGGCGGGTGGGGCAAATCTAAAAATAGCGTCTCGAGCCGGACACTCACCGCGTATATGTGGAAAAAATCCGTGTTAAGTGAAAGTTCAGCTCTGGCGAGGCACCGCGTATATGATAAAACGCGTTAAGTGAAACCGCGTTAGGCGGGGTAATACTGTATCTTCAGTTAATAAAAAAAATATTCTTCACTGTAACAGATGGTCGGTCGGTCGGTCCCTCCCTCCCCCCACCTCCCGTCTCACCAGATGTATGGGAAAACCCAGAATATTTACCTTTTAGTAATAAATAATACCTCAAACTAAAGTTAGGATAATATAATTGACATAGCTGGATTCCTTGAAAGCCCAGGAATATTTTGAATACAAATGTCATATATTTTGCACAAAAAATAACATATTTACTCAGAATAAACTTTATATCTAAAATTTGTATGTCTAATGCAAAATCTATGATGTTTATATTCAAAATGATCATCATATCGTAAGAATTCCAGCAATGTAAATTATATTCTGGCTGGGTAATTTGTATGAATTTTATGAGCTAAAACAGGCAATCAGGCAGGGTGGCGGGTGGGGCGAATCTAAAAATAGCTCTCGAGCCGGACACTCACCGAGTATATGTGGAAAAAACCCGCGTTAAGTGAAAGTTCAGCTCTGGCGAGGCACCGCGTATATGGTAAAACGCGCTAAGTGAAACCGCGTTAGGCGGGGTAATACTGTACAGTATATGTGTGAGTGTGCGTAGACACACACATACAAATAAATAATAATGGGAAAATAACCTCACAAATAATCAGAACATATTTATTAAAAATGTGAGTCTACCCTCAAGTCCGTGCTTTATTGATAAAGCCAGGATTTAAGTGTAGACTGTCACATTTCTAATAAACTTATTTCTGACTATATATATATATATATATATATATATATATATATATATATATATATATATATATATATATATATATATATATATATATATATATATATATATATATACATATACATATATACAGTCAACCCTCACTTTACGCGGTTAATGTAACCCACAGGGTACCGCGGAAAGTGAGAAACGCGTAAAGTGAATAACATAACATATGGGATTAAATGAAATAGAGACCAGCTGACCCCCAAACTCCACTTTTTCCAACACAATACCTATGTTCTAGTAAAAATAACATCTTAATTTTATGATGGTACATGCACACAATTAATACTTAAGAGAAATAGAGAAATACAGTCGCCAAGTTAATGTCCATTCAAATAATGGACTCAACTCCCTCCCCCTCTTCTCACACTACACTCGCTGGCTCTTCCCTCTCTGAGAAATTTTGGGGGGAAAACCACTAGATTTTAAGGTATAGTAATAAATAATACCTCAAACTAAAGTTAGGATAATATAATTGACATTGCTGGATTCCTTGTAAGACCAGGAATATTTTGAATATAAATGTCATATATTTTGCACAAAAGATAACATATTTACTCAGAGTAAACATTAGATCTAAAATTTGTATGTCTAATGCAAAATCTATGATGTTTGTATTCAAAATGATCATCAAATTGTAAGAATTCCAGCAATGTAAATTATATTCTGGCCGGGTAATTTGTATTAATTTTATGAGCTAAAACAAATATCTTCAGTTAATAAAAAAAAAAAAATATTCTTAAGACACTAACTGTCAATCAAAGTTCCCCACGTTGCCTCCCCCCCTCTTCCAACCGCGCCAGATGGTTGGTCGGTCCCAACCCACCCGCCCATCCCCCACCTTCCCTCCCTACCAGAGAAATGTTGGGTGATAAAACTAGATTTTAACTTTTAGTAATAAATAATACCTCAGACTAAAGTTAGGATAATATAATTGACATTGCTGGATTCCTTGTAAGACCAGGAATATTTTGAATATATATGTCATATATTTTGCACAAAAGATAACATATTTACTCATGAGTAAACATTACATCTAAAATTTGTATGTCTAATGCAAAATCTATGATGTTTATATTCAAAATGATCATCAAATTGTAAGAATTCCAGCAATGTAAATTATATTCTGGCCGGGTAATTTGTATGAATTTTATGAGCTAAAACAAATATCTTCAGTTAATAAAAAAAAAATATTCTTCACTCCGTGCCAGATGGTCGGTCGGTCCCTCCCTCCTCCCCAACCCTCCCTACCAGATAAATGTGTGGGAAAACCAGACTATTTACCTTTTTAGTAACAAATAATACCTCAGACTAAAGTTAGGATAATATAATTGACATTGCTGGATTCCTTGTAAGATCAGGAATATTTTGAATATAAATGTCATATATTTTGTACAAAAGATAACATATTTACTCAGAGTAAACATTAGATCTAAAATTTGTATGTCTAA
>NW_024733126.1:8849529-8854529 GCF_018991925.1 Homarus americanus | reverse complement strand
TGGGGGTAGGGTTGGGACTGACCGCGCAGTTTGGAAGAGGCAAAGGTGGGGTACTTTGATTGACAGATAGTGTCGTGAAGATTATTTTTTTTTATTAACTGAAGATATTTGTTTTAGCTCATAAAATTCATACAAATTACCGGTCAGAATATAATTTACATGCTGGAATTCTTATAATTTGGTGATCATTTTGAATATAAACATCATATATTTTGCATTAAACATACAAATTTTAGATAAATATTTTTCTCTAGGTAACTATGTTATCTTTTGTGAAATATATGACATTTATATTCAAAATATTCATGATGGAAACATGGTAAACCACTGGCAAGGTCTACCACTAATTATTTTGTATACTGATACTTACGTTTTGGGAAAGCTGGATTAAAAGTAAGATTACCGGTATATTAAAATAATAAAAATATGATATAAACCCTGTCTAACATGCCGTAAAACAACAATATACCCGGTAATAAACTTTGATTTACTATCATCACCTTCCCATTTGCAGTGACAGAAAAGAGCCAGTGTATTTATGACCAGCATAGCTGTACCATCCTTGTGTTGGGTGGTCAGTAATGCATATCTGTATGTTGCAGTCATAATACTTATCTCCCTATAAATAATTAATTTAAAATTTGTTTTTGCAAGAATATTCAGTAAATGACTAGATTGATTACTGAAACTACAAGAGCAGTATTAAATTTGGGATAAGAATGATGAACAGGAAGTCACGTCATGGATTAAGGTTTGGGTCATAATAATCACCGCAAATTTCTGAGTAGACTTCACCTGCGGGCAAGTTGGCTAACAAATATATAAATTAAAGAAAATAAGTATATAACAATAACATTACAATATATTTATAAATAAATAAATAAAACAAATGGAATTGGCAAATCTATTTCAAAAAATTATTGAATATTTTACTCACATAACATTAGTTCAGTTAAATAATTGATGTAGTGAGTCATAGTGTGCAATAATGGGTGAGAATTACCCAATGGCAAATGGAATTAGCATTATTTAAATAACCAACCATAAATATTGGAAAAGTCAAAGGTGAAAGCATTATATTGTATGTACTTTTCTTATATTTATGTTGTCAAAGGAGAAACAATTGAACTCTGCAATTGTGTATAAATAGGAACCAGAAGATAAATCAGCAACCGAACTTAGTCACAGAATTTTATTGATGCCATATATGATGCTAAATGGGTCTGCCATTAGACAATACTATTATTATACTTCAATATCTTCCAGAAGGTGAGAAATATCACCCCTGTTTAGTAGCTGCTAGCTTTTAATGTCTGCACGATACAACATGATAAATTAGACAGGCAATGGTAATAAGCAAGGTGCCCAGACCTCTCTGAGAACAGAGGATGGAGGAAGGAGAGAGTTAGAATCAGATGGCTATTTATAGCCTGTCTTTATTAGGAAGTCGTACACTAAATGGTTAATTTATTAGGGGATGTGTGAGTGGAGTGCTTAGGATTGTGGTAGTGTTGGCAGGATGTGGTGGTGCGTGAGGTTGAGTGGTGGATGCCTTGGGTTGTGAGGGATTGTGGTAGTGTTGCTGAGGATGTGCAGTGTTTGATTTGTTGTTGTGAGGATGTGTGTGAGGTTGGTGAGGATGTAACAAGTGGTGTGGGAGAGGATGTGGGGTTTGTGGTGGTTTGAGGATGTGATTTGTGGTAGTGTTGGCGAGGATACCTTAGAAGTGTGGGGTTTGGGTACAGTTGCAGATGTGGGTGTGAGGTCACACCCTCAACTACCTCTTTCCTGCATCATTAACCACCTGGTCCTCTACATGTCTTACCCTATACTGGGTTGGTTGGATCCAGATGCATGTGCATCGATGGCTACCTTTGGCCTGAATCGTCACATCAACCTCCAAGGTCAGGATAATATTAAGCCCTAATGCGTCTGTAGAATGCATTAAGATGATTGGATTGCGTCATCTAATCTGGCTTTAATGGGTTGTCAAACTATATGTCTCAGTTTTAGTTTGTTATTCAAACAGTATTACCTACATTATTTGACTGTGCTAACTTCATCAAGATGTTCAAAGAACAAAATGCAACTACTAACATGGATTATTACAACAGGCGTGGACATTTCTTTTATAGTCATGTACATGCAAGTACAATACTAATTTCAATTCCTTTGAGATGATTGTTGACATTAATGGGCCTCAATCACAATTTTCAAAGAGAATCATAGAAATGGTGGTACAAGCACCAAATTTGCTTTGATGAATTCTCTAGTAGTTTGTTGATCTTACCTGATTGTGTTTGAAGAAATCGAATGGCGACCATTTTCAACAGTACACTCACTGGCTCTTCCCTCTAGAAATTTTGGAAAACCAGGTATAGGAATAAATAATACCTCAAACTAAAGTTAGGATAATATAATTGACATTGCTGGATTCCTTGTAAGACCAGGAATTTTGAATATAAATGTCATATATTTTTCACAAAAGATAACATATTTACTCAGAGTAAACATTACATCTAAAATTTGTATGTCTAATGCAAAATCTATGATGTTTATATTCAAAATGATCATCAAATTGTAAGAATTCCAGCAATGTAAATTATATTCTGGCGGGTAATTTGTATGAATTTTATGAGCTAAAACAAATATCTAAAATTTAAAAAAAAAAAATATTCTTCACGACACTATGTCAATCAAAGTACCCCACCTTGCCTCCTCCCTCTTCCCCCCCACCTCCCACCAACCCTCCTTCAAGAGAAGAGTGGGTGAAAAACTAGATTTTAACATTTATTAAATAATACCTCAGATTAAAGTTAGGATAATGTAATTGACATTGCTGGATTCCTTGTACGACCAGGAATATTTTCAATATAAATGTCATATATTTTGCATAAAAGATAACATATTTACTCCAGAGTAAACATTATATCTAAAAATTTTATGTCTAATGCAAAATATATGATGTTTATATTCAAAATAATCATCAAATTGTAAGAATTCAGCAATGTAAATTATATTCTGGCGGAGTAATTTGTATGAATTTTATGAGCTAAAATAAAAATCTTCTGTTAATAAAATAAAAATATTCTACACACATGCCAGGTGATCAGTCTCCGGTCCCTCCCTCCCCCCCACCCCCCCAACCGTCCCTACTAGATAAATGTGTGGGAATACCAGACTGTTTACCTTTTTAGTAATAAATAATAAATCAAACTTAAGTTAGGATAATATAATTGACATTGCTGGATTCCTTGTAAGACCAGGAATATTTTGAATATAAATGTACATATTTTGCACAAAAGATAACATATTTACTCAGAGTAAACATTACATCTAAAATTTGTATGTCTAATCAAAATCTATGATGTTTATATTCAAATGATCATCAAATTGTAGAATTCAGCAATGTAAATTATATTCTGGCGGATAATTTGTATGAATTTTTTAGGCTAAATAAAAATTATACTTCACCGTGTAAAGGGTACACCAACAGCAGAATGTGAGCATCCTGGGTTCTGGCAGGGCACCGCGTAGCGTGGAAGCCGGAATGTGGGACAGCGTAAAAGTGAGTTGACTGTATATATATATATATATATATATATATATATATATATATATATATATATATATATATATATATATATATATATATATATATATATATATATATATATATATATATATATATATATATATATATATATATATATATATATATATATATATATATATATACAGTTATACTATAACGCAGTCAATTGAACCCAGAGGGTCGCGTTAAGTGAAATCCATGTTAAGTGAACAACAGAACATATGGGATTAATTCCAATAGAAACCGGCCCGACCCCCAAACTCCACTTTGAAGGCACATACCTATGTTGTAGTAAATAACATCAACAATACTTAATACTTAAGAGAAATAGAAATACAGTGCTAAGTTAATGTCCATTCAAATAATGGACTCAACTCCCCTCCCCTCTCTCACACTACACTGCTGGCTCTTCCTCTCAGAAAATTTTTGGGGAAAACCACTAAATTTTAATAAATAATACCTCAAACTAAAGTTAGGATAATACAATTGACATTGCTGGATTCTGTAAGACCAGGAATATTTTGAATATAAATGTCATATATTTTGCACAAAAGATAACATAGTTACAGAGAAAATTTTTATCTAAAATTGTATGTTTAATGCAAAATATATGATGTTTATATTCAAAATGATCTAAATTATAAATTCCAGCAATGTAAATTATTATTCTGACCGGGTAATTTGTATGAATTTTATGAGCTAAAACAAATATCTTCAGTTAATAAAAAAAAATAATCTTCGCACTATCTGTCAATCAAAGTACCCCACCTTGCCTCCCCTCTTCCAACATGGGTCAGTCCCAACCCCTCCCCCACCCCAACCAATCCTCCCTTCCAGAGTTTTAACATTTAGTATTAAATAATACCTCAGATTAAAGTTAGGATAATATAATTGACATTGCTGGATTCCTTGTAAGACCAGGAATATTTTGAATATAAATGTCATATATTTTGCACAAAAGATAACATAGTTACCTAGAAAAAATTTTTATCTAAAAATTGTATGTTTAATGCAAAATATATGATGTTTATATTCAAAATAATCCTCAAATTATAAGAATTCCAGCAATGTAAATTATTCTGACCGGAATAATTTGTATGAATTTTATGAGCTAAAACAAATATCTTCAGTTAATAAAAAAAAAATAATTCTTCACGGGGTAACAGATGGTCGGTCGGTCCCTCTCTCCCCCACCCCACCAACCGTCCCCAAGGAGATGTGGGATAACCACTAAATTTTAATAAATAATACCTCAAACTAAAGTTAGGATAATATAATTGACATTGCTGGATTCCTTGTAAGACCAGGAATATTTTGAATATAAATGTCATATATTTTGCACAAAAGATAACATAGTTACCTAGAAAAATTTTTATCTAAAAATTGTATGTTTAATGCAAAATAT
>NW_024733126.1:8828446-8849429 GCF_018991925.1 Homarus americanus | reverse complement strand
TGACCGTAAGTGGTACACACAGGAGGGAAGGATAATTCCAGCATAAGGGTGAACAAGATTACAGAGGGAGGATGAACCAGCATCACGGTGAACATGGCCACAGGAGGGGAGGTAGGTCAAGCATCAGGGTGAACAAGACCAAAGGAGGTACCATCAGGTGAACAAGACTACACAGGAAGGAGGGGTAGGTCCAGCATCAGGGTGAACAAGACCACACACGAGAGTGTAGTTCCATATCAGGGTGAATAAGATTACACAGGAGGAGGGTGAGTCCAGCATCAGGGTGAACAAGGCCACACCCGAGGGAGGGGTAGGCCAGCATCAGAACAAGATCACACAAAAGGAGGGAGGTCCACCATCACGGTGAACAAGATACAGGAAGGAGGGTGTAGGTCCAGCACAGGGTGAACAAGACGACACAGGGAGGTGTGTCCAGCACAAGTGAATAAGATTACACAGGAGGGAGGGGTGTGAGGTCCAGCATCAGGTACAGCGCCACCCGAGGAGGGGAGTCCAGCACCAGGTGAACAAGACACAGGAGAGGAGTAGGTCTAGCATCAGGAAGAACTACAAGGAGGGAGAGTGTAGGTCCAGCATAGTTAAACAAGACACACAGAAGGAGGTAGTCCAGCATAGGTGAACAAGACCACACAACTGAGAGGGTGTAGTTCTACCATCAGGGTGAACAAGATTACACAGGAGGGGTAGTCCAGCATCAGGGTGAACAAGACCACACAACTGAGAGGGTGGTTCTACCATCAGGTGAACAAGATTACACAGGAGGAGGTGAACCAAGACCACACAGGAGGGAGGAGAGGTTCAGCAACAAGGTAAACAAGACCACACAGGAGGAGGGAGTAGGTCTAGCATCAGGGTGAACAAGACTGAGGCAGAGGGTGTAGGTCCAGCATCAGGGTGAACAGGAACACAGGAGGGAGGGAGGTGTAGTTCTACCATCAGGGTGAACAAGATTACACAGGAGGGAGAGTGTGAGTCCAGCAACAAGGTAAACAAGACCACACAGGAGGGAAGAGTAGGTTCAGCATCAGTGAACAAGACCACACAGGAGGGAGGGTAGGTCTAGCATCAGGGTGAACAAGACTAAAGGGGAGTGTGGGTCCAGCATCAAGGTGAAGTAGACCACACATGTGGGGGGAAAAGTGCAGGATCAGGTGAACATGACTCACAGGAGGTGGGTGAGTCCAGCATCAGGGTGAACAAGAGCACACAGGAGGAGGTTTGTAGTTCCAGCATCAGGGTGAACAAAGCCACACAGAGGGAGGGTGTAGGTCCAGCATCAGGGTGCACAAGACCACACAGGAGAGGGTGTAGTCCAGGATCAGTGAACAAGATCACACAGGAGGGAGGCAGTCCAGCATCGGGGTGAACAAGACTACACAGGAGGGAAGGTGTAGGTCAGCATCAGGGTGAACAAGACGACACAGGAGAGAGGTGTATCCAGCATCAGGGGTGAAATGCCACACAGGAGAGAGGGTGTAGGTCCAGCATAGGTGAACAAGACCACACAGAAGTGAAGTTCAGCATCAGGGTGAATAAGATTACACAGGAGGGAGGGTGTAGGTCCAGCACCAGGGTGAACAAGGCCACACGAGGGAGGTGTGGAGTCGCAATGGGTGAACAAGACGACACAGAGGGAGGGTAGGTCCAGCATCAGTGAACAATGCCACACAGGAGGGAGGGTGTAGGTCCAGGATAGGGGTGAACAAGACCACACAGAAGGGAGGTGTAGGTCAGCATCAGGGTGAACAAGACTACACAGGAAAGGGTGTAGGTCCAACATCAGGGTGAACATTACCCCACAGGAGGAGGGAGGTGTAGTTCCAGCATCAGTGTGAACAAGATTACACAGGAGGGAGGTGTAGGTCTAGCATCAGGGTGAACAAGACTAAAAGGGGGAGGTGTAGGTCCAGCATCAAGGTGAAGACCACACATGAGGGGGGGTGTAGGTCCAGGATCAGGGGGAACATGACCTCACATGAGGGTGGGTGTAGGTCCAGCATCAGGGTGAAAAAGACCACACGGGAGGAGGTTGTAGTTCCAGCATGAGGAAGAACAATGCCTCCAGGAGGGAGGTGTAGGTGCAGCATCAGCGTGAACAAGATTACACAGGAGGGAGGGAGGGTGTAGTTCCAGCATCAGTAAGATTACACAGGAGGTGTAGGTCCAGCATCAGGGTGAACAAGATTACACAGGAGGGAGGCGTGAAGGTCCAGCATCAGGGGTGAACAAGGCCACACAGGAGGGAGGGTGTATGTCAAGCATCAGGTGAACAAGACCACACAACTGATAGGGTGTAGTTCTAGCATCAGGGTGAACAAGTTCACACAGGAGGGAGGGGTGGAGTCCAGCATCAGGGAGAACAAGACCACACAGGAGGAGGTGTAGGTCAGCATCAGGAGAACAAGGCCACACAGGAGGGAGGTGTAGGTCCAGCATCAGGGTGAACAAGACGACACAGGAGGGAGGTGTAGGTCTAGCATCAGGATGAACTAGACCACATAGGAGGGAGAGTGTAGGTCCAGCATAGGGGTGAACAAGACCACACAGAGGAGGTGTAGGTTCAGTATCAGGGTGACCAAGACCACACAGTAGGGAGGGTGTAAGGTCCAGTATCAGGGTGACCAAGACCACAGGAGGGAGGGTGTAGGTCCAGCATGAGGGTGAACAAGACCACACAGGAGGGAGGGTGTAGGTCAGCATCAGGGAAAACAAGACTACACAGGAGGGAGGGTGTAGGTCTAGCATCAGGAAGAACAAGACCACACAGAAGGAGGGTGTAGGTCCAGCATCAGGGTGAACAAGACTACACAGGAGGGAGGGTGTAGGTCTAGCATCAGGAGAACAAGACCACACAGGAGGGAGGGTGTAGGTCAGCATCAGGGTGGAACAAGACTACAGGAGGGAGGGTGTAGGTCAGCATCAGGGTGAACAAGACTACACAGGAAGGAGGGTGTAGGTCCAGCATCAGGGTGAACAAGACTACACAGGAGGGAGGTGTAGGTCAGCATCAGGGTGAACAAGACTACACAGGAGGGAGGGTGTAGGTCAGCATCAGGGTGAACAAGACTACACAGGAGGGAGGGTGAAGGTGCCATCAGGGTGAACAAGACGTCATAGGAGGGAGGGTGTAGGTCAGCATCAGGGTGAACAAGACCACACAGGAGGGAGGGTGTAGGTATAGCATCAGGGGAAACAAGACCACACAGGAGGGAGGTGTGAGGTCAGCATCAGGGCAAACAAGACCACTCATAGGTAGGGTGTAGGTCCAGCATCAGGGTGAACAAGACTACACAGGAGGGAGGGTGTAGGTCCAGCATCAGGGTGAACAAGACCACACATGAGAGGGTGTAGGTCCAGCATCAGGGCGAACAAGACCACATAGGAGGGAAGTGTAGGTCCAGCATCAGGGTGAACAAGACTACACAGGAGGGAGGGTGTAGGTCCAGCATCAGGGCAAGACTACACAGGAGGGAGGGTGTAGGTCCAGCATCAGTGTGAACAAGACCACACAGGAGGAGGGTGTAGGTCAGCATCAGGGTGAACAAGACCACACAGAAGGGAGGGTGTGGTCCAGCATCAGGGTGAACAAGACCACACAGGAGGGAGGGTGTAGGTCCAGCATCAGGGTGAACAAGACTACACAGGAGGGAGGTAGGTCCAGCATCAGGATGAACAAGACCACACAGGAGGGAGGTGTAGGTCCAGCATCAGGGTGAACAAGACCACACAGGAGGGAGGGTGTAGGTCCAGCATCAGGGTGAACTAGACCACACAGGAGGGAGGGTGTAGGTCAGCATCAGGGTGAACAAGACCACACAGAAGGGAGGGTGTAGGTCCAGCATCAGGGTGAACAAGACGATAGAGGAGGGAGGGAGGTGTAGGTCCAGCATCAGGGTGAACAAGACGATAGAGGAGGGAGGGTGTAGGTCCAGCATCCAGGGTGAACAAGACCACACAGAGGAGGTGTAGGTCAGCATCAGGGTGAACAAGACGATAGAGGAGGGAGGGAGGGTGTAGGTCCAAGAAAACCAGCGAAAATTTTATTTAATGGGAAAATAAGTGACGGGTGGTTAACGAAACTAATCTAACAAACTTACTTCAATAAATAAGGTGCTGTACTATCCACGCTGACGACCACTGATGCACCAAACTGGCTAACACAACAGTAACCAGATCCATCATCTGTAAAGAAAAGATCACTAAATATTCATCCATTGGCTGTCCTTAGGTTTTGGTACAAGAATTTTTTTTAACGTTCTTTGTTTTTACTCAAATCTGACCTTAAATTCATTTGCAAGTTTACGGTTTATACAAAAATTAACATTCATTTTAACAAGCTGCTAATTTAAAAATGGAATTAAATTTGAGTAAAACACCAAAAATACACAACAAAAACATTTTATTTACCCAAAGGAACCAACCTACCTAACCTATATGGAGCAGACTACTAAGTGGGGATAGCCTCAGGTAAACATGGCGGGAACCTATGGACCAATATTAACAATAATATTACCATATTTCATTAATTTAAATAAAGCAGCCAAAATAGTAACTTATTGTCTAACGTAATTAGTAGGTGTGATTAAGAGCGTTAACGACCATTAACCTACGCTTGTTCATGAAAGATTAACTCATGTATCGTAATATTTTGTCAAGTATTTCTGTTTAAAATAAATCTGTACAAATAACCTTAACATATCGACCTTTACACAATAAAATTTAACCACTTAAATACACTAAAAACAACACTTACTATATACTTTATAAACAGCGTCTGTCAAGTGAGAGAGGACTGACAGCACCTCCCGTCCGTGTCTGTAATGGCACTGAAGTTCCACGTGTCAGTTAATCGGAAAACACTCGTTTGTAGACAAGACGGGAAGTTACCATCAATATCGATAAAAATGTGATGTTTTAGATCTGCCAAGCAGCGCCATCTGTTGACTTGATTCGTTACTATACGAAACGTTTAAACATGGTATTACTCATTGTCACGTTTGTTTTAATTTGAATTTCGCCTTTAAGATTATGCAAATAAACCATAGTATTTGTAAACAAGCCATTGTATATGTAAACAGAGCAGACCACGCACAGTGCTCACTACCTGCCATCTATTGAACCGAACCAGCAGTTTTAAGAGTTAATGATCATAGCGATTCGTTTAGTATTCTGATTTACTTAATTATATCATAAAAAATACTTTAATATTACTAACACATTTACTTTTATATAATAATAATATATTACACTATTAACTAAACCTTTAACTCAGAAAACCTTTCGTGTAAAATATAAACGAAATACTTCCGACTACATTAGTGGAAGTTACCTTACCTTACTAGGTGGTTACCGCTGATTAGTAATAGATAGATAGACAGATAGATAGATATATACATAATTCCAGGCCTCTAATCTCTCAGGTAGCCGAGGCACCGTAATGCAGGCACCAGTCTGAGTGGCCCTTCTTTGACATTTTCAATCAACTGACAGTCCTAGCATATCTCAGGGACAGACTTGGGTGACAGTAATCCAGATGGGGCCACTTCACTCTTGAAAATCGTTACGAGTGACGGACCATCTAGATATCTGAACAACCTTCTTATGAGACCCAATACTTTAATTTATTTGCCTGATTTCTTCTCACAATGCAGAGAACTTCAGCTCATTGTCATACACCCCCTTTAGGGGTGGAATCCCTGCCCGTGTTTAAGGCAAAATAATAACATCTTCTAGGGCGAAATCCACCGTATTCTGGCTCATAATCCTACCGTTTTCTGGCGCAGAATCACACCTATTCTGGGCAGAATCTTACTTTCATCTTGGGGCAGAATCTTACCGTCTTGGGGTGGAACCATACCGTATTCTGAGGCGGAATCCTACCGTCTCCTGGCACAGAATCCTACCGTATTTTGGGCGGAATCCTACCCTATTCTGCGGCAGAATCCTACGCTATTCAGGGCGGAATCCTACCGTCTCCTGGGACAGAATCCTACCGTATTTTGGCGGGATCCTACCTATTCTTGTGCAGAGTCAATTATCTTTGGGGCGGGATCCTACCTTATTCTGGGGCAGAATTCTACTGTATTCTGGAGCGGAATCCTACCATATTCTAGGCGAAATCCGTCCGTTTTCTGGGGCAAACCTTACCGTCTTTGGGACATAATACCACCGTCTGCTGAAACCTACCGTTTTCTGGGCGATATCCTACTGTCTCCTTGGCAGAATCCTAGCGTATTCTGGGGCGGAAACCTACCCTTTTCGGGGACGGAACCCTACCTAATTCTGAGGCGGAATCCTCCCTTCTCCTTGGGCAGAATCCTACCGTATTTGGGGCGGAATCCTACTATTCTGAGGCAGAATCCTACCCTATTCAGGGCAGAACTCTACCATCTTCTTATTTGATTCCCTAGCATCTTCGAGGGCAGGCGTACCGTATTCTGGCACCGAATCCTACCTTATTTTGGGCAGAATTCTACTGTATTCTGGAGGCGGAATCCTCCTGTATTGTGGGCGGAATCCGACCATATTCCTGGGGCAGAATCCTACCATATTGTTGGGAGGAATCCTATTCTATTCTGGTGCGGAATGCTACCCTATTGTGGGGCGGCATCCTACCCCTATTCTGAGGCGGAACCCTACCATCTTCTGGGCAGGATCCTACCGTATTATGGGGCGGAATCCTACAGTATTCTGGAGGCGGTTCTATCATCTTCTCGGCAGTATCCTACCGTATTCAGCTAGGAATCCCACCATATTCTGGGCGAAATCCGATTGTTTTCTGGGCACAACTCTTATCTTCTTTGGGGACAGAATCCTATCAACTGTTTTATGGAGCGATATCCACCAATCACTTTTGCAAATCTAGCATATTCTGGGGCGGAATCTTACCCTATTCTGAGACGAGATCCTACCATCTCTTGGGCAGAATCCTACCCATTGTGGGGCGGAATCCTACAGTATTTTAGAGCGGAATCCTATTCAATTCTGGTGCGGAATCCTACCCATATTCTGGGGCGGAATCCTACCCTATTCTGGGGAGAGATCGACTATTTTGAGGCAATACCTACCATCTTCTGGGGCAGGATCCTACCGTATTCTGAGGCGGAATCTACCGTCTTCTGGGGCAGTTCCTACCATCTTCAAGGCGTTATCCTACTGTATTCTGGGAAGAAACCTACCGTCTTCTGGGGTGGATTCCTTCCATCTTCTAGGCGGAATCGACCGTATTCTGGCGCTGAATCCGACTGTATTCTAGGGCAGAATCCTCCTGTATTGTGGGCAGAATCCGTATTCTGGGCAAAGTCCGACCGTTTTCTGGGGCAGAATCTTAGTCTTTGGGGACAGAAATCCTACCGTCATCTGGCGCTGAATCCTACCGTTTCTGGAGCGATATCTACCGTCTCCAAGGGCAGAATCCTACCGTATTCTGGGGCGGATTCCACTCATCTTCAGTACAGAATCCATCCGTATTCTGGGGCAGAACCCTACCATCTTCTGGGGCGGGATCCTACCGTATTCTGGTGCGGGATCTATCGCATTTTGGGGCAGATCCTACCGTCTTCTGGGGCGGATTTCTACCATCTTTAAGGGCGGAATCCTACTGTATTCTGGCGCAGAATCCTACTGTATTCTGGGATAGAATCCTACCTTATTCTGAGGCGGAATCCTACCGTCTCCTGGGGCAGAATCTACCACATTTGGGGTGGAATCCACCTATTCTGGGGCGGAATACCGCCGTATTCATTACAAAAATTTCAAATTACGTATTTTCTATCCCGACATTAGTGATTGCGCTGTGTACTGACAAAATTGTTGTTTGTAATTCCTTTAAAATGGCTAGCAAGCAAAAAGTGAGAGTTTTGTGGTGCTGAGAAAAAGAGACACCATTTTAGATTTCTATGTATTATTTTCGCATTTTCGACCAATTAGACTAACGACATGGATTTGGGTCCTAATGAAGGTTACGTTAGAGAAACTAAAGTTAGGTGGAACACTTACGGTAGTAGAAGAGATGGGTCGGCATCGGGGATGGAGGCTGGTTCCGAGGCAGAGGGCAGATTACTGGCCCTCAGGTGAATCACCATTACTAGGTGAATCACCATTACTAGGTGAATCACCATCACTGTCACTTACAGTTGTCAGGGCTTCCCACAACAAATCCCTAAAAATCCAACTTCACTGTCACTATCACTGGCTTGGGCTGGCTGTGGTGGGTTGCGGGCGAAAGAACTCAGTTATCTTTTTGACGGCTGGTGTTTATGTTGTCATGATACACCGTGATGTACGGCTCCATAGCCTGCACCAGCCGGTATGGAGACTTCATAGCGGTCATCGTCATTTAATCGCGGGAAAGGACGGACTTAATTTTTCTCTGCAAACTCTATGGCATAATATCACTATGACTTAAACTAGGTTCTTCGGAGAATGGCGCACCTTCTTCCTCTCTTCACTGGCGTGATTCTTCTTCCAACATCTCGTCGGCAGTCATAGGATCTGATCACCTCCAGGATGTCTTCGTTGGTGGTCTCGGAGAAGCCTTCAGCTGTAATACTGACAGCTTCTCTGGCAAGGTCCACTGCTACTGCAACAGTCTTCACACCAGTCACAGGTCCTCCTCCTCTCACCTGGTATGCCAAACACAACACATGTCTCCATGCGTGACGAATCATAGCAATAGTCAGCAGTCCCATGCCTCCACCAAAGTCTACAGCTTGTTTAACGTTAAACTTCTTCCAAAATTGTTTTGACGAAGTTCTTGAGTCGCCTCTTGTTCCTTGTCCTCGTCGCTTTTGCTCTCGCTGTCGGTGTCACCCAGCTTACGCAACTCATCCTTGGTGTTGGTAGAGTCGTTCAGGAACTTGAACTCTTTGCAAAATGCGCAGCTTTCACATTGCAGATTACTTGGTGGAATTCTCCCTACAAAGCGCTGTTTGTCGCTACTAGCCGTACAATTCCCCAAAGTGTATGCCTCGTGGTCTAGGTCAGCCAAGCGCCGCCATACACACGGGCGGGGTCAACTGCCAACCGCCTACCCCGCTATTTAAGAACCTGACCTCGTGGTGACCTCTCTCCTTCCACCCAACCAGCCAGCAACACCTCCTCCGCCTGCCAGGCGAATCCTCTCCCGCTGGTGACATGGCGACCCACAAGCTGTCCTTCTCCCAGCACCCTCACCAACCAGCTCTCTCCCAACACGCTTGTAACCATGCCTTCCCAGCACCAAGCTGCATTGTACATCCAATACAACATGTATATAGAGAGCATTGTAGCTCCTTTCTCCAACAACCTGAGTGTGAACCAAAACATCTTGAACCCTACAAGATCAACTCCTGGTCCATGGGCTGGATTAATGACGTAGTGTTGGGAGGAAGGAAGACCACTTTACGTTGGGGTGACGATCCATAAGTAGGGGCGAGTGTCCAGGTGCGTTGTCAAGGAGCAACAAAATGATTGAATGAAACATTCTGTTGCTCGCAGAATTTCTTCACGTCAGGAACAAAGTTGTCAAACCAGAAGAGGGACAGAAGAGGACATCCGCTTACGTGCGGTTAGCCAGTGGACATTAAGCTTGTTCATGTCCATATTCTTGTAGGCGTGCGGCTTGCCGGGCTGTGTGAATCACCGATAACTTTGGTTTACAGGTACCGGGCATTGGTGGTAAACAGGACGGTGATGCGTTCCTTCCAACTTCCGACCCCTTACCTTTGTGAGCTGGACAACAGAAGGTCTTGGAGGTAACTTTCCAGAAAGACCAGATTCGTCCACGTTAAACACCTGGTCGTCAGTACTGTCCTTCCTCCATAATCTCCATAAGAACGAGGAAAATCTCTAGCCGCCACACAGTGCACACCTTCCTCACCACCAATGTTGATGTTGGTGATCTTGTTCCTCTTCTAAAACCTATGCAGCCAACCAGAGGCATTGAAGGTTTAGACTCTACAATTCCAGCTTACGTGACACTGCTGCGTATAGCTCACTGCGTACTCTGCACTGAGCTCACCGCCATGTTGCGTCGCGCCTGACGAATCAAATAACTCACCAGCAAATTTTCCACTTTTAGCACCCTGTTCAGGCAATACCTGATAGATGAAACACTGCAGACTTTGTGATTTTCATGTGCTCTTTGATCTTGGCTGCATCCTTCTTGATCGTGCGAATCGTAGATTCGTTGACGCCATGCTGGCGCGCGAGATCAACTTGCCGTGTTCTTTCTCCAAATCTTGAACAATTTGGTACTTCACCTCGTAAGCTTAGGAACGTCGTGTCTTCTTTGGCTTAGTGCCGCTGGGTCCAGGTAGGAAAGGTCTCTCTGGTGGCGGTGGTGGTCCGGCGGAAGCCATTTTACGGAACAATGGATGCGCGTATACGGAGTGGCCTTGAGATGAAACTGCCAAGCCAGGTCAAGCATCGCTTTCTCCCTCCCTCCCTCCCTCCCGGAGAGGCAGGCAGGCAGGCGGGCGGGTGGCGCGTGGGGCAAATCTAAAAATTGCATCTCGAGCCGGACACTCACCGCGTATATGATGAAAAAATCCGTGTTAAGTGAAAGTTCAGCTCTGGCGAGGCACCGCGTATATGATAAAACGCGCTAAGTGAAACCGCGTTAGGCGGGGTAATAATGTGTATATATATATATATATATATATATATATATATATATATATATATATATATATATATATATATATATATATATATATATATATATATATATATATATATATATATATATATATATATATATATATATATATATATATATATATACAGTATTTGCCATAACAGTGCGTGATAGAGACGTGATCGCACGGCCTGGGTTAGCTAGAGTCAATTTTGGTGAATATAAGCGAAAAAGAGTCGATCGACGCTTAAGCGTACAATAAGCCATCAGTGGCGTAAGAGGATAAATTTATAATATATATATATATATATATATATATATATAAGAGTGTGTATATATATATATATATATATATATATATATATATATATATATATATATATATATATATCATGTAAATCCACAATGAAAACGTGGATAAGATAAATCTTGATAAAATCACACGTTGTTTCCATTTTCCCGTGTGATTTTATAAAGATATATATATATATATATATATATATATATATATATATATATATATATATATATATATATATATATATATATATATATATATATATATATATATATATATATATATATATATATATATTACACAGTGGGGTATGCTATAACGAACGGATCCTACTACGAATATTCCTATAATGAACGGTTTTACCTATAAAATTGAGAATGCTATAACAAACGAAACTCCTACAACGAACATTAAAAAAAAAATTCTTTTTTCTTTTTTACTAATTTATTGTTTCTGTATTACAAGTATTAATGATATTCTTTATTTCAGGGGTTTAGATGCATATTTATGCACTTTTTTACAATTTTTAAAATTTTATATTATATTTTTCAGTGTTAAGTGGTTGTATTTGGGGGGCCTGGAACGGATTAATCCTATAACGAACGAATGCTATAACGAACAAGGTTCTAGAACCAATTAGATTCGTTATAGCATACCCCACTGTATATATATATATATATATATATATATATATATATATATATATATATATATATAATAATGTGTAGCAAGAACAGAGCAGTGGGCTCCCATAGTAGGGATAAAACTCACACTTGTAGCTTTCTCTCCTTTATTTACTCTAGAAATCACCCGAGGAAGGAAAGGCTGGGACCTGGATCAGACATAACTAGTTATTATACATTGTACTTACAAAACAAGCATCAACTGTCATTATACATTGTACATACAAAACAGGAATTAACTGTTGTCATAATCACATATTGGCACAACACATTAATATGAACTTAACAGTACATAATAATAAACCCAACCCACCAGCTCGGCACCGGCTCACTCAGGGGTGGTGAGTATGAATGTTTGTAGAGCAATGCCTTTACATTATTAGCCTTAGTCTGGCTTACAAACTACCTCAAGGCATTCATCATATAACACTCATTATGCTGAACCTATCAAACACACCCTACTCTAATATGCTATAGGAATAGCCGTGTGTCTGTCTGTCTGTTCTGGGCAGCCGAAACGGCACAATCGATTTTCATCAAACAGTGGAACAATCGCAAAAGAGTCATAGTGGAACAAACCTGGTCCCATGTCAATGGTTTCTTTAGGAAGGAATTAATTAACCATTATATTTACGATGGAAAACGATGCAAGTCTACGGACTTGGCGCACCCTCATTCGCTATACGCTACCCAAGCACGAGCGTTCAAACTTTCACCGGGCACGAAGGGCCCACGATCACTTGTAAGGTCTAAAAATACTTTACTTGGTACACACCTGTTGCTGGGCCCCGCTAACACGCCTTCTCGTAATGTAAACAAACTGTGGCGTCTTCCCCGGGATGGGCTGCATTCGCTGGTAGCAAACCCCATTTCAAATTCACAATTTTTTTTTCCTCCTTGGGACTTACAAAAATACGTATCCATATTGAAAAATATTCTAAATCACCAAATAGTTGTCTCTGGAGTTCCTCATACCACATTATATATTAATTTACTCTCGGTCTTAAATTAGCAAATTCCATGCCAGTTACTGTAAGTTAGTCATTATATGACTAATTTACAGTAACTGGCATGTAATTTACTAATTTACGACCAAGAATAAATTAATAGTGCAAGATTTTATGAACACTGTAAAATGTCCAAACACGCATATTTTGCCTCTCACCCAGTTCATATCAGACACAATGTTGAAAAAAAACCCAAAAGTTTAGTACATCAAAAAAAAACAGAAAAACTTTCCTGAAAAGGCTAAGATACCACCTTTTCATTCGCCACCCCAGAATATCACATCACAAGGCTTTCATCATCATATGGGCAATTTTTTGTGCATGAGACACTCCAATATGGGAAGTTGGAGCCTGGAAATTGAATTCCTTATGGTTGATGGCTGTACTAAGTTGCTCAACTCCAGCTTCATTACAAAAATGTAATTCAGGATTATCAATGAATCATACCTGGCTTTAGGTACAAGTCACCTGAGATGTTCAAAGGAAATGCTTAGTGGGATTTGATATTGAAATCCAATTTTCTAACCAAATACTGTACAGATCGACTAACTTCGATTCTGTCACTTCTCCCTTGGAGATGCTCAGGGGGAGTACAAAATGAAGATGTTTGTTGTTCCTGGAGCATTCTGTTATTGGCAATGTAAAACACTTACAGAATGTTATGTTGCCAACTTGAATAGGGAAATTTTTGGTCTTGAGCCTTACACTTCCCAGAGCTCACTTTTAGGGGACTTATGTGATTGGGAATATTGATTTTAATTACTGGTAGCTCTTTAATTTAGTTACAGCCATGAGATGAGACTTCTCAATGCCATAGACTTGCTGGCTTTACATTAATTACTTAAGGTGTGTTCGGCCATAAAATGAAATTTCAAGATCAATCTTATGTATCCTCACTTGAAAGGAATCAAGTGGACATTACAAAATTAGAAAGGCAAACAAAATTAAAAAAACACAAAGGAACAACCACATACAGAAATTTTAATACAATATTTATGTCTAGAGCTTGAAAGGTAAAGAGGATAATAAAACAATTATTTTACTATATATTTACCACATGCTTGCTTGTACAAAAAGACTTGGTTGTGGTATTCTTAAAAATGATTTGTTATTGTTATAAATAGCATAATCTACAGTCCTATTTACATTTTCTTAACATCTTAATAGAGTTTTTAAGACCAGTCAGATGAACTCTAAGACTGACCTTTTTATCTGAAAATCAATAGCCTTAATATATTTCACTTGCAATTTTTTTTTTTTTTGGGGGGTAAAATAATCAATTATAAACAATTGAAAGCCTCTACTTAAATATAACCATTGACTATGCAATTTAGGGATTTTCAAAGGAATTAATTTTTCATCAAACCATTTGAAAATCCCTAATATCATCCATGCCTTACAGCCAATATTCATGGAATTCTTGAGGAGTAGCCAAATACTTGTTGAATTACCTATCTGGTCTCACACATCAAGCTTGACACAAATTTACTTGGTTTGACTTACGACAATAACACCAAACACAGTTTGCTGTACACAACTGACCAGTAATTTGTTGACGGACTATATTCTGGTTTGCAAGCTTTTCAAAAAGTATAATGCAATTGTGCTAAGAGATGAGTGTTGAGATTAAATGCCAAAAGATAAAATATACTGCAACAGCAAAAAGTAAGAAGATCCTATATCTATGTTGGCTATCATTTGACCACGAATGAAAATGAATTACCAGCTAATTTAAACAAATGAAGAAATTTGATAAAAATATCACATTAAAGCTCAATGCATTTAAGCAAATATATTGACTTAGTTACTTGATGACAGCATTGTCAAGCATGAAGAGTGCATAACAGCATGGGCATCAAAAATAGTTCATTTTACAAAGCTCCTCACATTTGCACACAACTTGAACAGTCCCCAAACAATCTTTTATAATAATTTTTAGTATGTAATTTTATCCAATGTCTTATGTAGGATATGCAACATTTAATTTTAATATTTTTAGACTGCTTTGAATTTCACTTAGTCAAGTCAATTAAACACTTTCAATCAATTACAGTACTCCTCCTAAGAAATATTTCTGAGGATATTCTAAAAATTGTATGACAATCACTGAACTGTGAAATTGAAGCCATTTTAGACATAATGGTTGTAAAAAAAATTAAGCTCTGTTGCACAAAAACATATTTTCATGCATATATCTGATTCGTATTATTAAATGGCAGATACGAGTCGGTGTATCATGACATGGCTGAAACAAAACAGAGGAATATTTTTCTTTCCCTAATGTTTTTCAAAGTCTGTTTAAAGACTATGGTAACAAGTCATCTCTCTCCACAACATTTGTAAACAAATAGATCCTGTATTTATGAGTATCTAAACAATAGCACAACAGTTTCTTGACACTCAAGTTTCTAATCTATGAAACACTCAGGAAAAGGTGAAGATATTATTGCAGCTTCTTTGGAAGTCTCACAGATATTAATTCATAGGATTTCGTTTCAAATATTCACAGAGAATTCTCAAAATTAATTTCTAGCACACTGTATGACTCCCAATAGTAAGTTAGTTTCATACAAGAAACATGTCGAGATTCACAAATATTCACCCAGTCTCTTGACTGACTTTCAAATGTCTTGATTTGTTCAGAGATTAGCCAACTGGGTTTCTGTTCCCATATTCATAGACTGTGGCTGAGCTACTCTAATAGTAACTGGAGAGCCACCCATCACATTACTACGTTGGGCCAAGTACACTGGTTGTGGGTGCCCCATAGGTGCTGACAGACGTGGATACAATCCAGGTACCATCCCAGGTGGTGGAATTGGTTGATAAGGTGCAGAATATGCTGGTGAATGAGGAGGCCCAGTTGGAGGATAGTGTGGTCCAGGGTGGTATGGCCGATGGAGATGAGGAGGATGAGTATTTGAAGAAAGGTTGGTTGAGCCAGTGTTGTTGGAGGGGCCAGTACTGGAGTGTTGAGAACCTGAGTGGCCTGAAACACTTCCACTCAAGGCTCCTACCAGCCCCCCATTATCTAAACCCTGCCAGGAACGCAGGCGACCATGGATCTCTCTAAAATGATAAAAAATATTTATACGTATTTGGTTTTAACTCAGCAAGGCCTATCCTGCCAAGGTACAGGTTGGGGGCTATAATCAATAACAACACAAACACTCATATATTCTGTCTTTAGTGTACAGTACTAGATATACATTATTTAGGAGCAATCATCAACCAAACAGTACTTAGCTGCCCTCTGCTGGTTTTAACCTCCCCTCATTCATCCAGTGCTGCCCTCCAAAATATATATACAGTATATATATATATGCAAGTAAATCACTGTAGATGCGCATGATCTAGGTATATGCTGATAACCACAAGGAAAGAAGAAAACACTAAGTTCCCAAGCGCCTTCGTGTAATTCACATCTTCAGGGGTGAATTAGACGAAAGCGCTTGGGAACTTAGTGTTTTCTTCTTTCCTTGTGGTTATCAGCATATATATATATATACAGTTGTACCCCACTTAACGCGGTCAATAGAACCCAGAGGGTCCCGCGTTAAGTGAAATCCGCGTTAAGTGAACAACAGAACATATGGGATTAATTCCAATAGAAACCAGCCCGACCCCCAAACTCCACTTTTTGAAGACACATAACTATGTTGTAGTAAAAATAACATCTTAATTTTATGATGGTACATGCACACAATTAATACTTAAGAGAAATAGAGAAATACAGTCGCCAAGTTAATGTCCATTCAAATAATGGACTCAACTCCCTCCCCCTCTTCTCACACAACACTGCTGGCTCTTCCCTCTGAGAAATTTTTGGGGGAAAACCACTAAATTTTAATAAATAATACCTCAAACTAAAGTTAGGATAATACAATTGACATTGCTGGATTCCTTGTAAGACCAGGAATATTTTGAATATAAATGTCATATATTTTGCACAAAAGATAACATATTTACTTAGAGAAAACATTTTATCTAAAATTTGTATGTCTAATGCAAAATATATGATGTTTATATTCAAAATGATCACCAAATTATAAGAATTCCAGCAATGTAAATTATATTCTGGCCGGGTAATTTGTATGAATTTTATGAGCTAAAACAAATATCTTCAGTTAATAAAAAAAAAAAATATTCTTCACGACACTATCTGTCAATCAAAGTACCCCACCTTGCCTCCCCCCTCTTCCAACCGCGCGGTCAGTCCCAACCCTCCCCCCCACCCCCCACCACTCCTCCCTTCAAGAGAAGAGTGGGTGAAAAAAATAAATTTTAACATTTTGTATTAAATAATACCTCAGATTAAAGTTAGGATAATATAATTGACATTGCTGGATTCCTTGTAAGACCAGGAATATTTTGAATATAAATGTCATATATTTTGCACAAAAGATAACATATTTACTTAGAGAAAACATTTTATCTAAAATTTGTATGTCTAATGCAAAATATATGATGTTTATATTCAAAATGATCACCAAATTATAAGAATTCCAGCAATGTAAATTATATTCTGACCGGGTAATTTGTATGAATTTTATGAGCTAAAACAAATATCTTCAGTTAATAAAAAAAAAATATTCTTCACAGAGTAACAGATGGTCGGTCGGTCCCTCCCTCCCCTCCACCCCCCACCAACCATCCCAAGGAGATGTGTGGGAAAACCAGAATACTGTATTTAACTTATTAGTAATAAATAATACCTCAAACTAAAGTTAGGATAATATAATTGACATTGCTGGATTCCTTGTAAGACCAGGAATATTTTGAATACAAATGTCATATATTTTGCACAAAAGATAACATATTTACTCAGAGAAAACATTTTATCTAAAATTTGTATGTCTAATGCAAAATATATGATGTTCATATTCAAAATGATCACCAAATTATAAGAATTCCAGCAATGTAAATTATATTCTGGCCGGGTAATTTGTATGAATTTTATGAGCTAAAACAGGCAGTCAGGCAGGGTGGCGGGTGGGCAAATCTAAAAATAGCGTCTCGAGCCGGACACTCACCGCGTATATGTGGAAAAAATCCGTGTTAAGTGAAAGTTCAGCTCTGGCGAGGCACCGCGTATACGGTAAAACGCGCTAAGTGAAACCGCGTTAGGCGGGGTAATACTGTATATGTATATGTATATGTATGTATGTATGTATGTATGTATGTATGTATGTATGTATATATATATTATCCTAACTTTAATCTGAGGTATTATTTAATACAAAATGTTAAAATTTATTTTTTTCACCCAACATCTCTTGAAGGGAGGATTGGTGGGGGGTGGGGGGGAGGGTTGGGACGGACCTTGCGGTTGGAAGAGGGGGGAGGCAAGGTGGGGTACTTTGATTGACAGATAGTGTTGTGAAGAATATTTTTTTTTTATTAACTGAAGATATTTGTTTTAGCTCATAAAATTCATACAAATTACCCAGCCAGAATATAATTTACATTGCTGGAATTCTTATAATTTGGTGATCATTTTGAATATAAACATCATATATTTTGCATTAGGCATACAAATTTTAGATAAAATGTTTTCTCTGAGTAAATATGTTATCTTTTGTGCAAAATATATGACATTTATATTCAAAATATTCCTGGTCTTACAAGGAATCCAGCAATGTCAATTGTATTATCTAACTTTAGTTTGAGGTATTATTTATTAAAATTTAGTGGTTTCCCCAAAATTTCTCCAGAGAGAGGAAGAGCCAGCAGTGTAGTGTGAGAAAGAGGGGAGGAGTTGAGTCCATTATTTGAATGGACATTAACTTGGCGACTGTATTTCTCTGTTTCTCTTAAGTATTAATTGTGTGCATGTACCATCATAAAATTAAGATGTTATTTTTACTACAACATAGTTATGTGTCTTCAAAAAGTGGAGTTTGGGGGTCGGGCCGGTTTCTATTGGAATTAATCCCATATGTTCTGTTGTTCACTTAACGCGGATTTCACTTAACACGGGACCCTCTGGGTTCTATTGACCGCGTTAAGTGGGGTGCTGCTCTTAGCATATATATATATATATATATATATATATATATATATATATTTATATATATTTATATATATATATATATACAGTATATATATATATATATATATATATATATATATATATATATATATATATATATATATATATATATATATATATATATATATATATATATATATATATATATATATATGTAATAATAATAATATATATATTTTATTTATTAGGGTGGTCCTTATTTTGGGGCAAAAAACAAAATTTGCCTTTTTTTGTCACAGACCCTGGCAAAAGTTTTCATTTGGGGTAGAAACATTGCCTGTAACATATTTTTTTAGATATCTTAATAATTAGAGGTTGCTCAAGTCAAATTAAATTTAACAATATTATGCCTATGCTTAATGTTCATAACACATCATTTCCTAGCCCCCAAGCCTGGGCCCCCCCCCCACTTAGTCTAAGTGGGTATTGGCTGCTCAAGGCAGGGGTCGCATGAGGACCAGTCTCATTCTTTGTCGCCCACTAAGGTCTGCTTGAGGGCATTACGGAATGATTTCCTGTGGTCAGCAACTGCCTGCAGTAGATATAGTAGAAGTCCAAAAATCCGGACTGCTTGGGGATTGGGTCGGTCCAGATTTTCGGATTTTCAGGTTTCTCAGGCAGTACAGTACTTTAAAAATTCAAATTTAAGGAGGAATAAAGAAGAGATGAACAGGTACATTTTGATAGTTTATTCATTAGCAAATATAGCATGCTTCATTTATCAAAACGAGCAGTTTTAATGAAAAAGCTGTGAATTCTAAAAAAATTTTCTTTGCCTTTTTTATATCATAAATTGTAGACTTTCCAATGTCGTATGTTTCCATTAGAACAGTATTGCTCACACCACGTTCTAGTTTCTTAATTATTTCAAGTTTGTCACTCAATTTCAACGTGTTCTTCTTTCTCTTCACACAACGAAGTTTATATACTTTAGGAGCCATTATTATGGGCTTGTACAGTACTCTGTAAATGGAAAGAGTAGGACTCAAAATATTGTTATATTACAATGGTATTCTATTCATACTGTGCTTGATATAATGCATTCACGGAAATGTAATATTTTTGCTGAAATGACGTACGTATTACAGTGGAAAGTGGGATAAAATCGTGACGAAAACAATGACTTTCGCTTTCTTTCGTTCAAAAGATGTTACCTTTATCGCTTTTCGAATGGTTTTCAGTTAAAAAACTGTTGTATTACAATAATATTCTATCCTAATTGACTTGAACAAATACCACGATACCATCTTTCTGAATATTTTCATTAAAATCCATCAAAATCATTTTCCTTTTCATCGTCTGCAGCACCAAGCAGCTTCTTCCAGTCCTCTCCTTGAACAGGGCTAGAGGGTACGTGTTTTTCGAATCGCTTTCAGTTAAAAAACTATTACATCACACGTATATTTTACCTAAACTGCGCATGAATGAATATGTTCTCGGAAATAAATAGTAGTTTTGCTGAAACGTGATGTATTTCAATGTAAAATACAGTAGGATAAAATACATGACGAAAACAAAAGACTTTACCTAAGCTTCCGATGTTCTTGAGATGTTACTCGTTTTTTTAATAGTTTTCGGTTAAAATTCTGTTATATTACAATGATATTCTATTCATACTGTGCTTGATATAATACATTCACGGAAATGTAATATTTTTGCTGAAATTACGTACATATTACAGTGGAAAGTGGGATAAAATCGTGACGAAAACAATGACTTTCGCTTTCTTTCGTTCAAAAGATGTTACTGTAATCACTTTTCGAATGGTTTAGTTAAAAAACTGTTGTATTACAATAATATTCCCTCCTAATTGACTTGAATAACTACTTGAATGGAAATATACAATATTTTTGTTGAAACTACCCGCATTTCAGTGTAAAGTGTCGTAATAATAAATGGTAAACAATTTGCCTTCGGCACTCGTGTTTCAGGCACGGCGAGCCTCAGTTTATAGGACGTAGAGCGTTTTTACTGAAGGTTTTGTTGTTCCATTACCCTCAAAAACGTGAGTCGAATTATAAACGAGGAATATCATATATTAACGATTTCTTGGTAAAAAAATCAGGGTCGACCTATAAACGAGGGGGGGTTATAGACGCGTTATATACGGTATGTTGTCACAGTTTGATTGCTCGTTTTAAAGTGGCGACCACTTGGTCGCTTGTTGTCGCTGTGCAGCTCACGCATGCGCATATACACACAAAAGCCCACTAAAAAGAAAAAAAATAAGAAAATTAGTTTTCGAAAAGTCCGGATTCTCGGGTGGTCCGGATTTCTGGCATCCGAATTTTTGGACTTTTACTG